>NW_011495080.1:7423522-7429827 GCF_000754665.1 Bison bison bison | reverse complement strand
GGGGGAGTCCTTGGCTGTGATAGCCTTTGTTGTTGTTGTTTGGTCACTAAGTCATGTCCGACTCTTTTGTGACCCATGGACTGTAGCCTGCCAGATTCCTCTGTTCATGGGATTTTTCCAGGCAAGAATATGGGAGTGAGTTGCCATTTCCTCCTCCGGGGGATCTTCCCAACCCAGGGCTCGTCTCTGGAGTCTCCTGTATGCAGGTGGGTTCTTTACCGCTGGGCCACCTGAGAAGCCCCTGTGATACCTTCACTTCAGTGCTACTGATACATTGTGCTGTTTTACTGTCATAAACTGGAGATTTGTAATCACTCTCATGTGCAGTCCTGTGAGTCTTCCTTAGCAAATGAACCTGTTATCTGCCACCATTAATGCCATTAGTGTACCAGGAGGCCTGGGTAGAACATGGGGCTGGTTTGCTACGTAAGAAAGGCAGAGTTTGAAATCAGATAAAACCACTGTTATGGCTCCTCACTAGTTGGTTTTAAGATTTCTGATTCTCAGTTTCCTTACCTGAGAATCAGATTGATAATATCTACCTCCCAGGGCCCCTGCAAGGATTAAACAGGATAACGTAGGCATAGTTTAATCTGTCATGTCAAATGCATTTAATAAAATAATGACGTAAGAATAAATTAATGTCAGTGCTTCTTGTAAAGCACAAATAGAAAGGAGGAAAGAGAAACTTCAAAGACTAGATTTTTACAAAGAAATAGACAATACTAGAAATGCAATGACCAAAGAGATGATAATGGGGAAATGCTGGGAATAAGTACCTGGAGAGGGGCTGTCTGGCCAGAAACAGAACTTCTCATGGGCAGTACATAAGGCTTTCTTCAGCTCAGCACATCGCTCCTTATCTGAAACCCATACAGGTAACAATGCCTTAAAAAACACTATCACAGATTCAAAATCCAATGGCCAAGAGCTTTTAAGAGTATAGATACAACTAAAAATAAAAATAACTAAGGCAATTTTTAAAGATATGAAATATTAGTAACTGCATCATCTTAATATTTGTCACAAGTTTTAAATCAAGATTCTAAGACCAGTTAACAAGGAGCTATTATGTATCTTTATAAGGCAGATCATTAAAAAATGTGAGCCTTCATTAATGCCCTGTGTTTCTGAGCCTAAAGTATAAATTTCAGAATCCTAACATAAACATACTGCTGCTAGTTTCCCAGAATGCGTACAGACAGGTTCACTCTAAAGTAGCTGAGCTTTAAAAAAAAAAGTAATGACTGAAGCTAATAATTAAGGTGAAGAAAATCACAAATTTACCTTGTTATATATAGAAAGATACATTCTTTGATCAAACACAAGTGGCTAGTCTTTTCAGAAAAGCTAGCATAGATATCTTTTGAACTTGGAGAAAAACGTAATTTGTACTTTATACTTACATCTGTCAAAATCAAAAGCTGGTTGTAAAGTGGCACAGAGGAAAGCCTGACAGCTGGAGCACTTCAGCATATCACATTCAACTGTGACCCAGCCGTATTTTGCACAGACCAGTGGAGACAGCTCAGAGGGCTTGCCTGCCCATTTCAGAGAGTATTCATGTTAAGAAAAACATGACTACATTAAAATGAGTAAGTCAGAAATGAAAACTTTAATTCACTCTTAGTATAGTTAGGAATAAACACATTCAGAGGGAAAGCTATGGGAAGCCCTATATATTTTATATGCTTAAAATGTTTTTTATTATCAGTTGTGGGATGGAGTCGGAGAAGGCAATGGCACCCCACTCCAGTACTCTTGCCTGGAGAATCCCATGGATGGAGGAGCCTGGTAGGCTGCAGTCCATGGGGTCGCTAAGAGTTGGACACGACTGAGTGACTTCACTTTCACTTTTCACTTTCACGCACTGGAGAAGGAAATGGCAACCCACTCCAGTGTTCTTGCCTGGAGAATCCCAGGGACGGGGGAGCCTGGTGGGCTGCCGTCTATGGGGTCACACAGAGTCGGAGGCGACTGAAGCAACTTAGCAGCAGCAGCAGCAGCCTTGGTGGTCTAGTGTTTGGGAGTCCATCTGCCAATGATGGAGACACAGGTTTGACCCCTGGTCCAAGAAGATCTCACATGCTATAGAGCAACTAAGCCCGAGGTCCACAACTACTGAAGCCCGAGTACCCAAGAGCCCGTGCTCTGCAACGGAAGCCACCACAATGACAAGCCTGTGCACTGCAACGAAGAGTAGCCCCTGCTTGCTACAACTAGAGAAAACCTGCATACAGCAATGAAGACCCACTGCAGCCATAAATAAATACAATAAAATAAAAAAATTCTAAGGATTTGAAAACACTAGTGAAAGTACCCGAATTTGCCTGAGCAACAGGGGATGGTGAAGGTCAAACAACAGAAATATTTATCACTCCTCTGTACTACTGCTTTTACCTTCTGAAGAATAAAGTCAGTAAAATTAAAAATATTCATTATTCATCCCTGCCCTAAATTTGACTGTTATATATTAATGTGTGTAGGTGGTATGTGTGTTTTAAATAGGCCGAGAGCATTAAGAGCATCTACAGTATGGGAAAAATAAAATCATTTATTGATCTTTAACATTCAACACTCGGTTTTTTCTGTTTACCTACAGAGCTCTTGTTTTACAGAGCACACACACACAAAAAGGAGAAAACATGAAAGTTGCAGGAAAGTTCTGTATTTTTACAAGGGATATTGGAAATTGAAAACATTTTAATAGCAGCAAAAGGACTGAAGGCTAGAAATAGAATCTAGATATAAATGTTAAAGGAGTTTGAATTCTGTAGAATAAAAGAAGGAAACAACAAAATTCTGTGAAGCAATTATCCTTCAATTAAAAACTAAATAAAATTTTTTTAAAAAGTCAGAGAATCACTTAACTAGCTTAGGTCAAATAAATAATTACCATATCAAAGTGGCAATCAAATTAAATTCACTGAGAACAAAAAATAACAAAATGAAATAATTTTTAAATGCTGTATCAATATTAGGAATTAATCCAAGGAACAGCAGTACAAGGATGGTTAAAATACTTTCTCCTTCCTGAACAATTTAGTCCTAAAGCCACCAGGGGGTGCAAGGCAGAGGAATAAGCCAGGAGGGTGAGGGAGACAGCCCAGGGCAAGGCATCAAAGCCGAAGTAAAGAGGGAGTCCCCATAGAGGGGGAAGTTGGAGCACCCTGGGGTGCTGTAGCCAAGCCGCCCACTCACCAAATCAGGGGCACCTGGAATTTCAAAATATATAATAATAGTAATGGATTAAAATCCATTGAATAAAAAAGGAAATCAGAGACCAAGCTACTACAAACAAGTAAGTTACATACAGTTTGATAAGGAATTATATTTACGTAGTTTCAAAGCACATTCCCACAAAACAGCTTAATTACAAAGGAGGAAAAAGTTATTTTACAACAGTAAACACCCACTTACTCAACTGATCAGAATGATCATCCAGGTAAAGGGGCATATCAAAAGCATGTGCCACCTGACAGGATGCAATGAGAACACAGCATCACAACTTGCGTCTCATCATAACCAAACATCAGACAAATGCAAACTGAGATACGCTCTATAAAATAACTGGCCTATCATCTTCAAAAGTATCAAGGTCATGAAATTCAAAGAAAAACTGAAGATTTTAACTGGATCTTCTTAAGAAGGTTATGATGACAACTGATGGAATGATTATGATGTGAGGGTTAGACGGTGGTAATTTATTATGTGAATTTCCCAATTTTGATGATTTCATTGTGGTTATGTAAAAGAAAGTCATTGTTTGTGGGAAATATTTGGGAGTCATGAGGTGTCACTTTGGCAACTTACTTTCAAGTACTCAAAAGAAGGTTCTTTGTAACCTGTACAACTTTTCTATTAAGTCTGTAATTGCTTTTAAATTAAAAACAGTCTAGCAAATAGGAGAAGGCAATGGCACCCCACTCCAGTACTCTTGCCTGGAAAATCCCACGGACAGAGGAGCCTGGTAGGCTGCAGTCCATGGGGTCGAGAAGAGTCGGATACGACTGAGCGACTTCATTTTTATTTTTCACTTTCATGCACTGGAGACGGAAGCGGTAACCCACTCCAGTGTTCTTGCCTGGAGAAGCCCAGGGACGGTGGAGCCTGGTGGAAGGATGTCTATGGGGTTGCACAGAGTCAGACACGACTGAAGCAACTTAGCAGCAGCAGCAGCAAATAGAAAACAGCAAAAGTGATGTGATGTTGCTTGAGACTAGATTATAAAAATAATCTAGCTTCTATCTTGCTCTCTCTTGCTTGCTCACTCTGACTGAAGTCTGCTGCCATGTTGTAACTATCCCTGTGAGAGGCCCATGTAGCTCCAGTCAAAAGCCAGTAAAGAACTGAAACCCTCAGTCCAATAGCCATGAAGAAATTAATCTTGCCAACAACATGAGTGAGCTTAGAAGTAGATCCTTTACTAGTCTAGCCCTGGCCAATACTTTGATGACAGTCTGAGAGAGGCCCTGAACCATACGACTCAGCTAAGCTGTACCTAGATTCCTGATCCACAGAAAACGTGAGATAATAAGTGTTTGTGGTTTTAAGCTACTAAGTCTGAGGATAATTTGTTGTGCAACCATGGATAACTTTCAGAGGAAAATCTTGAAAGAGACAGGAAATGTACTGTAGTCTAAAATAATATTAGGTTTGAGCACTAAGAGCCTTACACCATAATTCTGGTTCTACCAGTTACTAGCAAGTTGACCCTGGGTAAATCAAATAATCTACCTTAACTGTTTCCTCTTTGCAAAATGAGATTAAGAATACTTATTTTCATATGTTTAAGATGAAGCTCAAATATGATAATAAACATGAAAACACTATATACAATGTCAGTTATTATTCCTTTTTCTCTCAGGCTCTTAGTTTTCTCTTCTGTGAAAAAAAAAAAAAAGATTAGAAGCCAAATGTCCCTTAATATTTTATGATGTTAATTTTCCTAAAAAAAATTCTTACCAAGTTTAATTCTAAAAATTAAAACATCAGAGTAAGTGGTCTTATTCCTGGAAAAAAAAAAACAACCCAATAATTCAGCAGCAGGAGAACATGCAACTCACACGAACCTAAAAGGATATAGAATATGTTTCCACTCTGCTAAAGAAGGCTTCTTTGCTTGTAGATTCCAACGGAGGTTCTTCTGCTTGGGGTGATCCATTAACTGACTGGAATGTGGCAGATGTGTCCTTCCTAAAATAAAGAGGCAGAACTACTGGTAATCCTTTCAAGGCATCACTTTGCCTAAACATTTTGTATCTGGCTTCTCTGTACATCATAATATCAATCACACCACTCTAGATTTTAAACTTTCTAAATTTTACTTCTCTACTTAACATTTTCAGTAGTTTCACAGAATCCAAATTCTTTAGTCTGGCATTCAAATCTCTTTACAGTTTGGCCATAACTAAGTTTCAAGCAATTTCTACTTCCACCATGCTCTGCTAATCCTGTACTGGTAAACTGTTTTACCTCACTCTCTGGTCTCTGACAGCACTTTGCATAACTTTTGTAAACACAAAACAAGACTCAAGGCTTCTATCCATTATACAACTTGAACCACCTTTCAAATTCAACTCTTTTAACAAGCAGAAAATAAGTTTTTATATTTCTACCTAGATTGATACTTGATACCCACTTTTCCCCCAAAGGAACTAATTTGAAATTTTAAATCTAAGTAAAGATTTTTAGGCTATTTCATGAAAAAATGCAAGGAGAAAAAAACAGCAAAACAATTCTTTTATAATCAATGAAAGGCACTTCAACAGAGCCTGGATAGGGTAAAGGGAAGAACTGTGTTACACAAAAGTAATTTTAATAAAAGTAAGATTACATCAGGCTGTCCCTGGTGGCTCAGCTGGTAAAGAATCCGTCTGCAATGTGGGAGACCTGGGTTCCACCAGTGGGTTGGGAAGATACGCTGGAGAAGGGAACTGCTACCCACTCCAATTGTCTGGCCTGGAGAATTCCATGGACTATACAGTCCATGGGGTCGCGAAGAGTGGGGCATGACTGAACGACTTTCACTTTCAAGATTACATCAATTACTATAACTCAAAAGTAATTTATTCTAAGAATCCTTCTGAGAGTCACAGAGAGCCTTAGGGAGGTTGGATCTTGGAAAAAATTCAGAGGATTCAGAAATCTGGATAGAAAAAAGTGACATTTATTTTAGTAACCTCTAACTCCTGGGTTTTCATTGGAAGGACTGATGCTAAAGCTGAAACTCCAATACTTTGGCCACCTCATGAAAAGAGTTGACTCACTGGAAAAGACTCTGATGCTGGGAGGGATTGAGGGCA
>NW_011495080.1:7418396-7423422 GCF_000754665.1 Bison bison bison | reverse complement strand
GCACATGAGTTTGGGTGAACTCTGGGAGCTGGTGATGGACAAGGAGGCCTGGCGTGCTGTGATTCATGGGGTCGCAAAGAGTCGGACACGACTGAGCGACTGAACTGAACTGAAATGCAGCATTTCTTTCCATTATGAATGAAGATAATTTAAAAAAACACAGTAGCACCAGCAGTATCTGTAAACGTCACCATGGAAGTCATAGATATTTTGTCACCACATTATGGTTATTGCGTATGTTCTGAAATACCATTTATGCTTAACACTACCTCAAAATTACAGTAGACAACATATCTACTACTAATAATTAAGCGTTTTACTAATGAAGCGTTTTACTGCATCACTTTTTTAATCTTTTACTTCCTTACTTTGCATTCCAAAGTAAGTGGTATCCTTTATAATCCTATGTATTTACTTCATGTATTGAAAAATATAACTTTCTGAGGTGTTCATAAACTTTACCAGGCCGCCAAAAGTGTCTAAGACTTTAAAAAGGTTAAGAAGTCCAACCAAAAGGAATCGGGTGCGCATTTTTAGTTAGCGGTCCTTTTTTTTCCTCCCGCCCCGCTTAAAAAAAAAGAAAAAATCTGCTTAAGGCAAAATTGCGCCCGCGGTGTGGGATCCAGTATCTCCTGAGTAGAAGATTAAAGGCGACAAGGCGAAGTAATCCCAGTCTCTTCAAGACCCGGGTCGAAGCCACCCCCACCGCCTGAGTTACAGACCCAGGTATCTATCCCCTCTGCTCCGAGTCCCCCAAACCCTCTTCAATTTGCCGTCGCCAGACACAGGCTGCACTCACGCTTCGGCGCCTCCCTCTTCTGGGGCAATTCCCTCATCTATCAGCTGCCGGACTTTTTGGGGAGTCCCTTCTGGAGAGCGAACAACCGCACTCCAATTCTTTTCGACCCCCGCAGTAAAGGCAGTCCCCTCACTGGGCGCCGCCATCTTGGTCCGTGACCGAGTTACTTCCCCGCGGGTGTGAAGGCTCAGGAACTTCCGTTCTGGGCGGTTAAGATCGTTCTTTGGCTTCCCGCTTGTTAGCCCGAGAGACCTGTGGGGCCTCACCGCGGGGCCCAGCGCTTCTTGGCCACGTTAGAAGGAAGCAAATTCTCGTTTTAGAGCGAGCTAGGGACTTCTCTGGAGGTCCAGTGGTTAGGACTCCGCGTTTCCATTGAAGGGGGCGGGTTCAGATCCCCGGTCGCAGGAACTAAGATCCCGCGTGATGTGCAGCGTGGTCCCCCTCCCAACCCGCCCCCCCCAAAAAAAACCACAACGAGATAGACCCTCGCGGGAGGGCTCTGGTTAAATACGAAGTTTAATCGTTTCTTTTAGGTACGAGCATATCTGGGTTGATAGGTTTTTAGAGCGCTGTCTCTCCGAGTTCAGCAGGGGTGAGGTGCTCGATTTAGTGTTAAGGTAATTAACTGTTAAGGTTTAAAAGTTTTAACTCATAAGTTTAAAAAGGTTTAACTCAAGGTTTAAAATATTTAACTCAAAAGGTTTAAAGTTGTATCTTTTTACATGTGGCAGATTGGCGACTTGAGAGTAAATAATTTCGAATTCTTAGAAACAGTGTTATGGGTGGATTTAGAAGTTTCCAGTATTTGCCATCATTGAACACTTCTTCCCTGCTTTGTCCAAAAAATATTTAATGAGGGTGTTCTACTGACGCTGTGCTCAGCGATGGCAATGACAGCAGTGAATAAAAGAGACATAGTTCTTAGTGGAGTTAGACATTTAAAAAAAAAAGTTTTCGTGAACTTTTGAAATTAAAAGTGCTTCAAAGAAATACCAAGGGTATAAAGGACCTAATTCAGTCTGCAGATTCTCCTGAGAGCATCAGTGCCGGAATTAAAATAGATGAGATGGTGGAAAAGAGAAATACACAGACTCTTAAGAGGAAAAAAAAGACTGATATGAGTGAGCAATAGGCAAAGTTGAAAGTGGAACCACTCCGACCCTTCTAGCTCACTTTCTGTGGGCTCCTAACTCCAATAATGTTTCCACCCACCAGGACTTTTACCTATGGCTCTAACTCTTTCCACTGATCCTAACTAACTCCACCACCTGTCGTATTTCTTCTCTTCTTAGCCAACTTTAGTTCATTGCCAATCATTATTATCATTCCTTTGCAAAATTTGAATGTGGACTGATAGTTAATATTAAAAACTTATTGCTCCTTTTATATGTGATAGTAGCATTGTGATTTATGGTTTTTAAAAGTCCTTAGGTACATTTTGAGATATTTAGGGATGAACTAGAATGATGTCTGGAATTTACTTTAAAATTCTGGATGAAAAGAAAATGTAAGAATAGATGAAAAAAGATGGCAGAAGTTTTTTTCAAAATGCTTTGAATTGTTGGCTTTGGGTGATAGATGAGGGCTTATTATTCTTTATATTATTGGGTATTTTTGACAATGTCATAATAAAAAGCAAAATATATAAGCTAAAAAGCATACATTCTCTTGAATGTACTCTCAATTTCTTTGAACCTTTCTTGATTTGTAGTTCTCATTTGGCAAAACCTCAATCACAATAGAATTCAGTGTTCCACCACTCTGCTCTTGAACCCTGTTAGCTGAATATGGTTAAAGAAAAATGAATGACATGCTGATTTGTCTCTCTTTATTTTCGACCTCAAGTGGGCCCTTAATTTTTCCCAGTAATCATACTACATTTCCCTAGTGTACCTCCTCTCCTGCCTTCATAGGTGACTTTCACATCTCTTCGAATCCATCCTCCCTGTCTGCTAATGTCCTTGTTTCCTAAGAGAACTTTCACAAATTTCCACTCCACATCTACCCATTAGCGTATAGAGTACTGAGAATTTTTTTTAAGTTCCCATATTCTCATGGTAGTATGCTTCCCTAGTGGCTCAGATGGTCAAGAATCTGCCTGCAATGCAGGAGACCTGGTCAGGGACGAGCCCCTGGAGAAGGGAATGGCTACCCACTCCAGTATTCTTACCTGGAGAATTCCAAAGATGAAGGAGCTTAGCGGACTATAGTGCATGGGGTTGCAAAAAGTCAGATAGGACTGAGCGAATAACATTTTCACTTTTTTCTTTTTTCATTCTCATGGTAGTAGCCAGAAATCAGAACCAGTTTTAAGTTCAATCAATTGATAACTCATCCCAGTGAAGGAGCTTTTGCAAACCCAAAGACAACTCATTGATTCTGAAAATCAGCCAATCACAGGCTCACTTCAATAAAGTGAAAGTGAAAGTGAAGTCGCTCAGTCATGCCCAGACTCTTTGGGACCCCATGGATAGTAGCCTGCACCAAGCTCCTCCATCCATGGGATTTTCAAGGTAAGAGTACTGGAGTGGGTTGCCATTTCCTTCTCCAGGGAATCTTCCCAACCCAGGGATTGAACCCAAGTCTCTCACATTGTAGACAGACGCTTTACCATCTGAGCCACCAGGGAAGTCTTCAATAAACATGCCACCAAATGCCAACCAATCAATAATAGTCTCACCCAAGTTATCACTTGTAGGGAGAATGTCAACACACTTAGACCTCTGAAAGGTCACCAATCCCTGAACTCCCCACTTGCTCAAAATCCAGTATAAGAGTAGCAGTTTGGTTTTTTGTCTGAGCTTGTGCCACACTGCTTATCAGTTCAGTTCAGTCCAGTCCAGTCGCTCAGTCGTGTCTGACTCTTTGTGACCCCATGAATTGCAGCATGCCAGGCTCCCTGTCCATCACCAACTGCCAGAGTTCACCCAAACTCATGTGCATCGAGTTGGTGATGCCATCCAGCCATCTCATCCTCTGTCGTCCCCTTCTCCTCCTGCCCCCAATCCCTCCCAGCATCAGTCTTTTCCAGTGAGTCAACTCTTCTCATGAGGTGGCCAAAGTATTGGAGTTTCAGCCTCAGCATCAGTCCTTCCAATGAACACCCAGGACTGGTCTCCTTTAGGATGGACTGGTTGGATCTCCTTGCAATCCAAGGGACTCTCAAGAGTCTTCTCCAGTACCACAGTTCAAAAGCATCAATTCTTCGGTGCTCAGCTTTCTTCACAGTCCAATTCTCACATCCATACATGACCACTGTAAAAACCATAGCCTTGACTAGACAGACTTTTGTTGGCAAAGTAATATCTCTGCTTTTTAATATGTTATCTAGATTGGTCATAAAAATCTCACTTTGTCTTTTCATTTCATATATTGAGAGGTTGGCTTATCCTCTGATAGCACTTTACCTTTCCTCTTGTTACTATAGCTCAGTGTTTCTCAAATGGGTGCAATTTTGCCTTCTAGGGGATATTTGGCAATTTCTACGGACATTTTAATTTGTTACCAGTGGGGTGATGGTAGAGGCTAGGGTTGCTGCTGAACAGAACTGCCTCTCACAACAAAGAATTCAGTTCAGTTCATTCGCTCAGTTGTGTCCGACTCTGCGAGCCCATGAACTGCAGCATGCCAGGCCTCGCTGTCCATCACCAACTCCCAGATTTTACCCAATCTCACATCCATTAGGTTGATGATGCCATCCAACCATCTCATCCTCTGTCGTCCCCTTCTCCTCCTGCCCTCAATCTTTCCCAGCATCAGGGTCTTTTCAAATGATTCAGCTCTTCGCATCAGACAGCCAAAGTATTGGAGTTTCAGCTTCAACATCAGTCCTTCCAATGAACACCCAGGACTGATCTCCTTTAGGATGGACTGGTTGGATCTCCTTGCAGTCAAGGTACTCTCAAGAGTCTTCTCCAACACCACAGTTTAAAAGCATCAATTCTTTTGCACTCAGCTTTCTTTATAGTCCAACTCTCACATCCATACATGACTACTGGAAAAACCATAGCCTTAACTAGATGGACCTTTGTTGACAAAGCAATGTCTCTGTTTTTTAATATGCTGTCTAGGTTCGTCATAATTTTCCTTCCAAGGAGTAAGCATCTTTTAATTTCATGGCTGCAATCACCATCTGCAGTGATTTTGGAGCCCCCCCAAAATAAAATCAGCCACTGTTTCCACTGTTTTCCCATCTATTTGCCTTGAAGTGATGGGACTGGATGCCTT
>NW_011495080.1:7409894-7418022 GCF_000754665.1 Bison bison bison | reverse complement strand
GGTTCCTCTGCCTTTTCTAAACCCAGCTTGAACATCTGGAAGTTCACGGTTCTCATATTGCTGAAGCCTGGCTTGGAGAATTTTGAGCATTACTTTACTAGTGTGTGAGAGGAGTGCAATTGTGCGGTAGTTTGAGCATTCTTTGGCATTGCCTTTCTTTGGGATTGGAATGAAAACTGACTTTTTCCAGTCCTGTGGCCACTGCTGAGTTTTCCAAATTTGCTGGCATATTGAGTGCAGGACTTTCACAGCATCATCTTTTAGGATTCGAAATAGCTCAACTGGAATTCCATCACCTCCACTAGCTTTGTTCATAGTGATGCTTCCTAAGGCCCTCTTGACTTGGCATTCCAGGATGTCTGGCTCTAGGTGAGTGATCACACCATCGTGATTATCTGGGTCGTGAAGACCCAAAGTGTGTCTGACTCTTTGCGACCCCATGAACTGTAGTCTGCCAGGCTCCTCTGTCCATGAAATTCTCCAGGTAAGAATACTGGAGTGGGTAGCTGTTTGTTCATCAGATTTTCCCAACCCAGGGATCAAACCCAGGTCTCCCACATTGCAGGCGGATTCTTTACCATCTGAGCCACCAAGGAAGCCCATTTCTACATAAGACCCACTTTATATACTCAACCTAATACTGTTTCCCAAGGGCATCCTGCATCCAGAGATTAACCAAGACAGATGTTTAAAAGGCCTAACCTCTTCCTAACTCTGGACGATGCTGAAGGGCCATTAGCTTTAGAGTTGCCCAGGGGCCCCTGGGGCCTCCCTTAAGACTGCATCCCAGTCCTGCCCCTCCCCCTGCCATCCTGCTTCCTCCCACTCCTTTCCATAGAGTTCCCATGTGCCCTCCCCCAAAACTTGCATCATGCTAATCACCCTCTCAGGATCAGCTTATCCATTTGTTTTTGTCCCTGTGAAATTAACAACTCTGCTGATAGCTCCAGCTGTCACACCGTCTTTGCTGTGGGTTTTTTGGGTGGTGAGAATATACAAAAAATGTATGTGGATAAGCCTATTCTGCTATGTAGGACCTGTACTCTTAGGAATATGCCAAACATACTACGTTTGCTCATATCATTCTTTCATGAAGTAGAAAAATGTACCAAACAGCAAAATTTATATTTTTAGTGAAGATTTAGTTTCTATAAAACATGATACTCAATAGGCTTTTAAGTGGCCACACATTTATCAAACATTTTGATGCCTTATGTTGTTGTTCAGTTACTAAGCCCGACTCTTTGTGACTTTTTGTCTGATTCTTTGAGACCCCATGGACTGCAGCATGGCAGGCTTCCCTGTCCTTCTCCTCCTGCCCTCAGTCTTTCCCAGCATCAGGGTCTTTTCCAATGTGTCGGCTCTTTGAATCAGCTGGTGATTTCTTATGAGCTACTTTTTATTGATATATGACTAAAATAACAAGATCCCCCCTTTAATAAAGTGTGCGTGTCAGCAGTTTTTAGTGTATTCACATGGTTGTGCAACCATCATCACTATCTGATTCCAGAACATTTCATCACTCCAAAAAGAAACCCTATCCATCCCTATCCATACCCAACAGCAGTTACTTTCCATTCCTCCCTTCCCCTAGCCCTTGGCAATCACTTATGTTTTAGTCACTATGAGTTTGCCTGTTCTGGACTTTTCATACAAATGAAGTCATACAATATGTGGCTTTTTGTGTCTGGCTTTGTTCACTGAGCATGGTGTTTTCAAGGTTCGTCTATGTTGTATCATGTATTAGTACTTCATTCTTTTTTATGGTTGAATAATATTGCATTGTAAAGATATATCATATTTTGTTTTTATCTGTTGATAGACATTTGGGTTTGTTTACACTTTGGGGCTGTTGTGAATAATGCTGCTATGAATATGTACAAGTTTTTGTGTAGATATGTTTTCAGTTCTCTTAAATAGAAATCAAGGAGTGAAATTTTGGGGTCATATGTTTAACTCTGAAAAATATAAGTGGTGGTACCATTTTATAATCCCGTTAGCAATGTATGAGTGTTCTAATTTCTCTGCATCCTCCCTGACATTTATTCTTGTCTTTCTGATTTTAGCTATCCTTGGGAATGTGGAGTGGTATCTCAGGTGGTTTTGATTTGCATTTCCCTAACAACTAATGATGTTGAGCATCTTTTCATGTTCTTATTGGCCATTTGTGTATCTCCTTTGGAGAAATGTCAATTCAAATCCTTTGCCCATTTTAAAAATTGGGTTGTCTTTTTGTTGTTGAGTTTTAGGAGTTCTTTATGTATTCTTGATATTAAACCCTTATTATGATTTGCAACTATCAATTAATTTCTCCTATTCTGTAGGTTGTCTCTTCACTTTTCTGATAATGTCCTTTGATGCATAAACATTTTTAAGTTTTGATGAAATCCTATTTAACTATTTTTTCTTTTGTTGCTCATGTTTTGGTGTCATATCTGAGAATGAAGATTCACCTCTGTTTTCTTCTAATAGTTTATGGTTTTAGCACTTATATGTAGGTCATTGATCCACTGAGGATTAATTTTTGTATATGGTGTGAGTTAGGGGTCTAGCTTGATTCCTTTGCCTGTGGAAATCCAGTTACTGCAGTACCATTTGTTGAAGAGATTATTATTTCCCCTTTGAATGCACTTGACACTTGTCAAAAGTTCATTGCCCATAAATGCATGGTTCCCTGCCTCTTTCTAACAAGGCATGTTGACTAGTGTTTTTAATCTCACTGTTACATGGCAATTGTAATTTGTTTTTGTCCAAGGATGCCTAAGTCTAGGAGACTTTGGTAACATTTCTCTTATATCAAAAGAATTAAACATGACTATATTTTTTCTTTGAGAGAGATTTTTTCAGGTTAATCTGAAACTTCACAGATGTATAAAATCAGGAGTCTTACTCCTCTTGCTGTCCAGGTCCCTTTGTCTTTATGCTGTTGAAATTATCCAAGGTTGAATTCAGGAAAAATTATTATCTAAAAAGTTGCCAATGCTTAGAATCAATACCATCATTATTTCTTTATTAACTTTTTATTCTCAAAGTAATATAATCATATTTTAGAACATTCTGAAAGTAGAGATAAGAAAAAATTCCATAATTTCACTCTCCAACACGATAATCATTAGAATTTTCCATCATTTCTCTCTTGCAAACATAGTACTGATTCCATTTAAGCTAGGGAGTCTGTGAACTTGGATGGTATACTGGGTTGAATAGTGTCCCCCCCAAAATTTATGTCCACCTGTAACTTCTGAATGTGACCTTATTTGGAAATGGAATTTTTGCAGACGGACTTAGTAAAGATGATATCACAATAGATTTGGGTGTACCCTCAATCCTATATGTCTGTCCTTACGGATGTCCTTATAAGAAGAGGAAACTTTGGACACAGAGATGCACAGAAAGAGCATCATGTGGTGATGAAGGCAGAGCCTAGAGTGGTGCAGCTGCAAGCCAAGGAATGCAAGGGATTGCCAGCAACCCCACGAGAATCTAGGAGAGAGGCTCAGAACAGATATTCCTCCAGAGCCTCCAGAAGGAACTGATCCTGTTGTTAGCTTGATATCAGATTTCTAGCCTCCAGGGCTTCAGTTTTTTGTTCCTCTCTGCCACCCTCCCCTCCCTGCACTGCTTGGAAATGCTTGATCTTAGTTTTCCCTCCAAGGGTCAAACCTGTGCCCCATGCAGTGGAAGTGCGGAATCTTTACCACTGGACTGCCAGAGAAGTCCCAGGCTTCTAGCCTCCAGAACTGTGAGAAAAAAATAAATTTCTGTGTTTTAAGTCCTCTGCTGCTGCTGCTGCTAAGTCGCTTCAGTCGTGTCCGACTCTGTGCGACCCCATAGATGGCAGCCCACCAGGCTGCCCCGTCCCTGGGATTCGCCAGGCAAGAACACTGGAGTGGGTTGCCATTTCCTTCTCCAATGCATGAAAGTGAAAAGTGAAAGTGAAGTCGCTCAGTGGTGTCCGACTCTTTGTGGCCCCATGGACTGCAGCCCACCAGGCTCCTGTGTCCATGGGATTTTCCAGGCAGGAGTACTGGAGTGGGGTGCCATTGACTTCTCCTTTAAGTCCTCTAGGATGTGTTATTTTGTTATGGAGCCTATCAAATTAATATACCAAAAAACTAATATAGATAGGGCAAAAATACCATTATTTTAAAAATTCTCTAACTGAAAGTTAGCATTTACATCAATTATGTTGTTGCTGTTGCCCAGTCACTAAGTCGAATCTGGCTCTTTGTGACCCCATGGACTGCAGCACACCAGGCTTTCCTGTCCTTCACTATCTCCCAAAGTTTGCTCAAACTCACATCCATTGAGTCACATCCATCTCATCC
The DNA here is from genome assembly GCF_000754665.1 of Bison bison bison. NCBI lineage: Eukaryota > Metazoa > Chordata > Mammalia > Artiodactyla > Bovidae > Bison > Bison bison. The sequence goes on along the minus strand of NW_011495080.1, from coordinate 7,413,694 downwards.
TCTGTCATCCCCTTCTCCCGCTGCTTTCAATCTTTCCAAGCATCAGGGTCTTTTCTAATGAGTCAGCTCTTCGCATCAGGTGGCCAAAATGTTGGAGCTTCAGCTTCAGCATCAGTCCTTCCAATGAATATTCAGGGTTGATTTCCTTAAGGATAGACTGGTTTGACTTCCTTGCAGACCAAGGGACTCTCAAGAGTCTTTTCTAGCACTGCAGTTCAAAAGCATCAATAATTCAGTGCTTAGCCCTCTTTATGGTCCAACTCTCATATCTATATTTGACTGCTGGAAAAATCATAGCTTTGACTATACTGACCTCCTTCAGCAAAGTGATGTCTCTGCTTTTTAATATGCTTTTTAGGTTTGTCATAGCTTTTCTCCCAAGGAGGAAGCATCTTTTAATTTTGTGGCTGCAGTCACCACCCGCAGTGATTTTGGAGCTCAAAAAAATAAAATCTGCCACTGTTTCTACTTTTCCCCCATCTTTTTGCCATGAAGTGATCTGGTCCCATCTATCAATTATAAGTGTAAGCAACAAACTACAGTGGTATTAACTGTACTGTGACTTTGTCACCAGTAGAAATCCAGATATTTTTGTATCCCATTACACTTACTGCAAAAATCTTGAAGTATTGTTTATGCTCTATTTTAAATTATAGTAGTTATTAGATTCCCATTTGACCTTGTTATTTAATGTGTTGATAGGGAGGTACATGAACTGCTATATCACAGATTTAATTCTTTTAATATTTTGATAGCTACATTTTAGTATAATTGGTTTCTTTGGCCAAAAATTTTGTTTTATGCATGAAAAATATTATTCTGAAAAAGTATCCACAGACATCACCAGACTGAAAGAGGTTCAAAACCCCCGATGTAAGTAAAATTTGCATGGAGAAACCAGAATATTGTCCTGTGAACAAGTCTTTCAGGGAAATGAAAGTCAGTGGGGCTTTTCAACCTACTGTGCAAGGGCAATCAACAAGGGTATTCCCAGATCCTCTGAGACCTTGAAAGCTGTATTTCTCATTTGGAGAAATTCCCCCTCCCAACCTGTAATTTTTTTTTTGAAGGAAAAGATTTTTCAGGTGCTGAAGGCAACTATAAGTTTGCTTGAATTTGTTTGGAATCCTTGGATTTCTTTAACACCTTCTTGTTTGTTTTTGCTGTGTTTGTAAACTTACATTCCAAAAGATAATGTGCTGATTTGGGGCTTGAAGGTCTTGGCTCTTTTTTTTTTTTCACCAAAGGGGACAGAAGAATGGCTGCAGGTTTTAAAAAAAGAATGACCTGTTAATGAATACAAATGTATCCAGTGTACTCAAGACATATTGTATAAAAAGAACAAAAGCCATGCAGAAGACATTCTGTAAGATGTAAGGAGCTAAAATAGAATAGATGCCAGGGTCCACATGTGCATACATGTCAATACATAGAAAAAAACCTGGAAGGCTAGACATTGAGCTGTTAACAGTCTTTTGGAGTAGAGAGTAGGACTGAGTGGAGGGTGAAGGGGAGAGTTTAATTTTTTTTATGTCCTCTTCCATTTATTGAAGATTATACAATGTTTATATTCATTATTTAAAAAATTTAAGTTTAATTTAAAGACACAGTATAGTTATCCATATAGCTGTTGGGTAATAAAACTATCTTAGAAGTATTTACAACTTTTTATATTTACTATCTTATTTTGCCTCGCTTCAGTTTAGTTCAGTCACTCAGTCACGTCCGACCTTTGCAACCCCAGGGACTGCAGCACACCAGGCCTCCCTGTCTATCAACAACTCCCAGAGCTTGCTCATACTCATGTCCATTGAGTCGGTGATGCCATCCAACCATCTCATCTCTGTCATCCCCTTCTCCTCCCGCCTTCAATCTTTCCCAGCATCAGGGTCTTTTCCAAGGAGTCAGTACTTCACATCAGGTGGCCAAAGTATTGGAGTTTTCAGCTTAAGCATCAGTCCGTCTGATGAATATTCAGGACTGATTTCCTTTAGGATGGACTGACTGACTGGATCTCCTTGCAGTCCAAGGGACTCTCAAGAGTCTTCTCCAGCACGACAGTTCAAAAGCATCAGTTCTTCAGTGCTCAGCTTTCTTTGTAGTCTGACTCTCACATCTATACATAACTATTGAGAAAACCATAGCTTTGACTAGACAGACCTTTGTTCGCAAAGTAATGTCTCTGCTTTTTAATATGCTGTCTAGATTTGTCATAGCTTTTCTTCCAAGGAGCAAGCATCTTTTAACTTCATGGCTGCAGTCACCATCTTCAGTGATTTTGGAGGCCCCCCAAATAAAGTCTGTCACTGTTTCTATTGTTTCCCCATCTATTTGCCATGAAGTGATGGGACTGGATGCCATGAAATTCATTTTTTGAATATTGAGTTTTAAGCCAGCTTTTTCACTCTCCTCTTTTACTTTCATCAAGAGGTTCTTTAGTTCTTCTTTGCTTTCTGCCATGAGGGTGGTGTCATCTGTATATCTGAGGTTATTGATATTTCTCCTGGCAATATTGATTCCAGCTTGTGCTTCATCCAGCCCAGCGTTTCTCATGATGTACTCGCCATATAAGTTAAATAAGCAGGATGACAATATACAGCCTTGATGTACTCCTTTTCTGATTTGGAACCAGTCTATTGTTCCACGTCCAGTTTTAACTGTTGCTTCCTGACCTGCATACAGGTTTTTCAAGAGGCAGGTCAGATGGTCTGGTATTTCCATTTCTTGAAGAATTTTCCACAGTTTATTGTGATCCACACAGTTAAAGGCTTTGGCAGAGTCAATAAAGCAGAAGTAGGTGTTTCTCTGGAACTCTCTTGCTTTTTCAGTGATCCAACAAATGTTGGCAATTTGATCTCTGGTTCCTCTGCCTTTTCTAAATCCAGCTTGAACATCTGGAAGTTCATGGTTCACATACTGTTGAAACCTGGCTTGGAGAATTTTAAGAATTGCTTTGCTAGCATGTGAGATGAGTGCAATTGTGTGGTAGTTTGAACATTCTTTGGCATTGCCTTTCTTTGGGATTGGAATGAAAACTGACCTTTTCCAGTCCTGTGGGCACTGCTGAGTTTTCCAAATTTGCTGGCATATTGAGTGCAGCACTTTCATAGCAGCATTGTTTAGGATTTGAAATAGCTTAACTGGAATTCCATCACCTCCACTAGCTTTGTTCATAGTGATGCTTCCTAAAGCCCACTTGACTTGGCATTCCAGGATGTCTGGCTTTAGGTGGGTGATCATACCATCGTGGTTATCTGGGCCATGAAGATCTTTTTTGTATAGTTCGTATGTGTATTCTTGCCATCTCTTCTTAATATCTTCTGCTTCTGTTAGGTCCATACCGTTTCTGTCCCATCTTTGCATGAAATGTTGCCTTGGTATCTCTAGTTTTCTTGAAGAGATCTCTAGTCTTTCCCATTCTATTGTTTTCCTCTATTTCTTTGCATTGATCACTGAGGAAGGCTTTCTTATCTTTCCTTGCTATTCTTTGGAACTCTGCATTCAAATGGGTATATCTTCCTTTTCTCCTTTGCCTTTAATGTCTCTTCTTTTCACAACTATTTGTAAGGCCTCCTCAGACAACCATTTTGCCTTTTTGAATTTCTTTTTCTTGTGGATGGTCTTGATCACTGCCTTCTGTATAATGGCAAGAACCTCTGTCCATAGTTTCTCAGGCACTATCTAGCAGATGCAGCCCCTTGAATCTATTTGTCACTTCCACTGTATAATTGTAAGGGATTTGATTTAGGTCATACCTGAATGTTCTAGTGGTTTTCCCTACTTTCTTCAATTTAAGTCTG
>NW_011495080.1:7405325-7409473 GCF_000754665.1 Bison bison bison | reverse complement strand
ATTGCAGCCAAGTACTGCATTTCAGACTTTTTTGTTTGGCTATGATGGCTATTCCATTTCTTCTAAGGGATTCTTGCCCACAGTAGTAGATATAATGGTCATCTGAGTTAAATTCATCCATTCCAGTCCATTTTAGTTCACTGATTCCTAAAATGTCAATATTCACTCTTGCCATCTCCTGTTTGACCACATCCAATTTACCTTGTTTCATGGACCTAACATTCCAGGTTCCTATGCAATGTTGTTCTAGAAACTAAGACAGTGGAGTAAAAGGATGTGTGCTCATCTTCTCCTATGAGAACTCCAAAATTCCAGCTTGCTGCTGAGCAACCATTGACAGGAGAATATAGGATCCCACCAAAAAAGATACCCCACATCAAAGGGCAAAGGAGAAACCCCAGCAAGATGGCAGGAGGGGCAAAATCACGTTTAGAATAAAAATTCATACCCTCCAGAGACACTTGGAGGGCTCAAACTAAACCTTGTGTGCACCAGGTCCCAGAGACACCACAGTAACTGAGCCAGAACTGTGTTTGAGTGCCTCCTGTGGAGGTATGGGTCAGCAATAGCCTGCCACAGGGGCAGCAGCTCTGAGTGCAGAAGACCTGGAGACACTGCCTGTGACATAAGCCCTCTTGGAAGAGGTCGTCATTAATCTCACCATAGAGCTGCTGAGCAGATGACCCACAAACTGCAGAACAATTATACCAAAGAAATTCTCACACTGTTAAGAAAGTTCTAGGACCCACAACAGATTTCCCAAGCTGGGGATCTGGCAAAGGGATTGAGAACCCCTAGGGAATTTGACTTCAGCAGCCAGTGGGATTTGATTACAGAACTTACACAGGACTGGAGAAACAGACTCTTGGAGGGCACAAACAAAACTTTGTGTGCACCAGGACCCAGGAGAAAGGAGCAGTGACCCCACAAGAGACTGACCCAGACTTGGCTGTAAGTGTCCAGGAGTCTCTGGTGGAGGCGTGGGTCTGCGGTGGCCTGCTGCAGGGTTGGAGACACTGAGTGTGGCAGTGCATTCATGGGAACTTTTGAAGGAGGTTGCCATAATTTTCATCACCTCCACCATAGTTTGGTTCAGGTCAAATAACAGGTAAGGAACACAGCCCTGCCCATCAACAGAAAATTGGGTTAAACATTTACTGAGAATGGCCCCACCCATCAGAACAAGACCCAGTTTCCCCCACAGTCAGTCTCTCCCATCAGGAAGTTTCCATAAGCTTCTTATCCTTATCCATCAGAGGGCAGACAGAATGAAAACCACAATCACAGAAAAAATTAATCAAGCTGTTCACATGGACCACAGCCCTGTCTAACTCAATGAAACAATGAGCCGTGCTGTGTAGTGCCACCCAAGATGGACAGGTCATGGTGGAGAGTTCTGACAAAATGTGGTCCACTGGAGAAGGGAATGACAAACCACTTCAGTATTCTTGCCTTGAAAACCCCATGAACAGTATGAAAAGGCAAAAAATATGGCACTGAAAGATGTACTCCCCAGGTTGGTAGGTGCCCATATGCTACTGGAGAAGAGTAGAGAAATAACTCCAGAAAGAATGAAGAGATGGAGCCAAAGCAAAAACAATGCCCAGTTGTAGATGTGACTGGTGATGGAAGTAAAGTCTGATGCTGTAAAGAACAATATTTGCCTCTCTTAGCTGGCCAGCTAAAAAGCATTTCTTAATCTATTTTGTGTAGTAAATATCTCACATTTATTGTTTACTTTATGGTTTGCATCTATTTCTCACAACTCTAGAGATAGTGTATTAATTAGGATTTTATTGACTTCAGGTAACAAACCTAATTTAACTTGAGAAGAAAAATTTGGTAGAACAGTATTTCTTAAAATTGAGTAATGTTCATTCCATGTTTTTTGTTCTTGTTTCAAACAGAGAAAAAGTCCCCTCCTCAACTTGTTGACAAGTTATTTTTATCAGAATATTACTTAAACACATAAATTATTTAAAATTCCTTATGCTTATAGTACTTATAAAATCAGAATACACATGTAAAGTAAATAACCATAAACTCAAAACAGTTCACATTAATGATATGACTCTGATGAATGATGTTGCTTTGCTGAACTACAATCACCAATATTGGAGAAAAATAGAAAAATATATCCCAGTGTAGGTTCTTTATTTAATTTGCTTGTGTAATTTAGTTTCACTGATATTAACACATGCAGAGAGTGCTTGTTCACGCAAGCCTGTCACATCAAAAATACAAAATGATATTAATAATTTCAATGCTTTGTTTACTTGTTCAGGATAATCTGACCCAATATTTCAGAAATCTGTGCCAGACAGCATTCCTCTAAGGTCAATTTAATGAGATGTCAGTTCACATCTTCATAAAACTGTCTTGTTCCCTTGTAGTTGAATTAGTGTTTTTTAAATCTGCATTAAATGAGTATATAAGGCAACTGTTCTGGAACTGGGAACAGGGAATAATATCTGGACTTCAAGTTCAATATTGCAGATGTTAGAAAAAATTGTCTAGTTTTAGCCCAGAACTTTCTATTAGATTATTGAAGGAAGTAAACACTCAAATGACTCATTTGCATAATTAAGAATGATTGACTCTTATTCAGTTTTTTTTTTAAAATAATCTTATACTTTTTATTGGACTTGACTTGCTTTGGGGCTGTGATGTCAGATAGCTTTCATTTGTTAAGAGTGAACATTTACATGTTATATGTCAGCCCTTGTCCTCATTAGCCTGCAACAATTAAAGTAATTGATATTACTGCATGACATTGGGCTTCACTGGTGGCTCAGATGGTAAAGAATCCACTTGCAATGCAGAAGACCTGAGTTTGATCCCTGGGTTGGGAAGATCCCCTGGAGGAGGGCATGGCAACCCACTCCAGTATTCTTGCCTGGAGAATTCCATGGACAGAGGAGCCTGGTGGGCTACAGTCCATGGGGTCGCACAGAGTTGGACACGATTGAGCGACTAAGCACAGCAGAGCATTACATTATGTCATTTTCCTGATGGCAAGTAAAAAACCTAACGTATTAAATAACGAATTTTAATTCTGTTCAGCTTTCAGTTACAGAACACCACTACAAAAATATTGTCTTCATAATTCAAGGTTATAAGACCTTGAGGCTCAGCGTTAGAACACTATTGCATTTAAATCATAGCCTAAACAAGAATTCCAATCTTTAGTTACATTGCTTGCAAACATGCATAATGTAAGCTGATAGATCTTTAGTGAGGCAGGTAGAGGATATTTGGGAGTAGAGGTCTTTCCCCTGAGGCTGCTGCCTATAGGCAGATGCACCTGTGGGGGTAGACAGTCTCCAGGATAAATCCTCAACCCAATTCACTGGAGTGATCTTTGACAACATAAATCTGATCATGTCACCTCTCTGCTTAAAGCCTTCAGTTCCTTCCCAGCTCCATTAGGATTCAATCTAAGCTCCTGGAAGAGGCTTACCTTTCCAATGTTATCTCAAGTAGAGTTGTTTAACTCCTTCCCCAGTCCAGAAAGAAATCTTGGTTTTACCTTTGCAAAGCCCAAGGTAGTTTTTCCAAACCTCAACGGCAAATTCAGGCTTTTACCCACAGAGCTACACAAAGAAACATGAGAGCTTTGAAATTCATTTTGTTTCCTTATTTTGTTTTAAATGGGTGTAGGAGAGGGACAAAGAGTTGCCTTCACAATTTGCAGATTGATTTCTGAGACGGGGCTTCTGAGAACCTAAAACTTTGCTAAACATATTAGTTGCCACCTCTAATGTTGATCAAATACCTGCCTGAGAATCATGAGAGGGGAGGGTAAGAGCTGTAGAGTCTACCCGTTCTTCCCCAACAGGCTCTTCAAACAAGAATACTTATAGATAAGGTGTTTTCTTCAACCTCTCCACACAGCATGTGGGATCCCAGTTCCTGGACCAGAGATCAAATCGGTGGCCTTTGCATTGAAAGTGCAGAGTCTTAACCTCTGGACTGCCAGGGAAGTCCCTCTGTTGTTCAGTCGCTCAGTCCTGTCTGATTCTTTGTGACCACATGGACTGCAACACGTCAGACTTCCCTGTCCTTCAGCATCTCCCAGTGCTTGCTCCAACTCATGTCCATTGAGTTGGTGATGCCATCCAACTATCTCATCCTCTGTTGTCCCTTTC
>NW_011495080.1:7401218-7405122 GCF_000754665.1 Bison bison bison | reverse complement strand
CAAGAGTCTTCTCCAACACCACAGTTCAAAAGCATCAATTCTTCGGTGCTCAGCCTTCCTTATGGTCCAACTCTCACATCCATACATGACTACTGGGAAAACCATAGCTTTGACTATATGGACCTTTGTTGGCAAAGTGATGTCTCTGCTTTTTAATATGCTATCTAGGTTTGTCACAGTTTTTCTTCCAAGGAGCAAAGGAAGTCCCTAGACAAGGTGTTTTAAGATTTCCTGGGTCCTTTTCTCCTGTTCATATTTTTATTCTTCTTTTTCCACTGTATTTCATGTAAGACATTCTGCTCATGAGTCATGAGTATGAAATGTACAGTGTGGGGAACATAGTCAATCACTGTAATATCTTTGAATGGTGACATATCATAGCTAGACTTATAGTTGTAAAAAAAGAAGTTACTGGTCATAACCCACTAAAGTAATTTCATGACTTAATGTCTCAAAAAATACCATAGTGATAATACACAAAGTATTTAGTTTATAAAAGGTGGCCAACAGTTGGAAACCCTCTTCTTTCTTTCCCTAGGGCAGTCTTAGCTATAATTAGTACTTTGTGCTTCTATGATGTCTATATATACGTGATGTATGTGTGTGTAATCCTTGTGTGTGTGTGCATGCATGCTCTGTCACTCAGTTGTGTCTGACTCATTGCAACCCCATGGACTGTAGCTTGCCAGGCTTCTCTGTCCATGGAATTTCCCAGGCAAGAATACTGGAATGGGTTGCCATTTCCTACTCCAGCTTGTATGTGTAAATGCTTATAATTTTTCATAACTAAGTAAACTAAGACTCATTACTTTGGGCTTCTTAGTAGCAATGCCCCATTTGATCCCAGGTGGCACAGTGGTAAAGAATCCGCTTGCCAATGCAGGAGATGCAGGTTTGATCCCTGGGTCTGGAAGGTCCCCTGGAGGAGGAAATGGTAACCCACTCCAGTATTCTTGCCTGGGAAATCCCATGGACAGAGGAGCCTGGCGGGCTACAGTCCGTGGGGTCACAAAAGAGTCAGACACGACTGAGCACACAGTGCATGGTGCAATGATGGGTGGTTATCACCTTTGACTATTCACCAAAGAGTTCATATGATCCTGGGTTACATTTAATCTATGACAATAACCAACAATCCAAGAAGTAAACATTTTTAAAGGATTGCTGTACCTTGATTGTTAACATGGTAATATGACTTTACATTCAGGTGAAACATTATACTTTTCCATGTACTTTCACATATGCTATTTCATTGATTTCTCACAATAACACTAAGATATTGCTAAAACAAGATATTACTCTCATTTTGCATGTAGTAAAACTGGGGTTCAAAGGATTGATTGCATTTGTTTCCTCAACTCTGGCTGTAGATTAGTATAATTCAGGGAACTTTAAAAACATGGTCATTTACAAAGCAAAAATAGAGATACAGATGTAGAGAACAAATTTATGGATAACGAAGGAGAAGAGGGTGGGATGAATTAGGAGGTTGGGATTGACGCACATACACAATTGATACTATGCATAAAATAGATAACTAATGAGAATCTACTGTATAGCACAGGGTGACCTACACGGGAAGGAAATACAAAAAAGAGGAGTTATATGTATATGTATAGGTATAGCTGATTCACTTTGCTGTACAGTAGAAACTAACACAACATTGTAAAGCAACTATAGTCCAGTAAAAAATAAAACAAGTAACCAAAATAAAATGAAATTTTAAAAAAAGTATGGCCAATGTTTGTGCTACAGAGATTCTGATCTAATTGGTCTGAATGGAACCTGAATATCAGTATTTTCCAACATGGTCTAAGGTTAGTCCAAAATGCAGTCAGTGTTGACAGTCTCTGGGTTTCCCAGTGCAGTGTTGAGTTTAAGACATCAATATGATAAATAAAACTCGATTTCATATACAGTAAGTACTTGTCACTACTTACCCAGTCCTTTGCTTCCTCACTACATCAAATGTTGTAGTTACAGAATCTCTGCTGGAAAATAATTCTGGAAATTTGTTTGAATCACTGTATGTATTTAACATTATAGAACAAAATTTCTTGGAAAGTATTCTCAATGTAGATTTCTTGCTAATTCCGACTGACTTGTTTTCTGATTTGGAATTTGTTGCAAGTTCTACCTGCATATCATGATCATGGGTAAGCCTCAGGTGAGTAGAGATGGTCCTGCTGCCTGAAGGCATAGAGATGTAATGATGTTGTTTGGTGCCTGAGTCATGTCCAACTCTTTGCGACCCCATGGACTGCAGCACGCCAGACTTCCCTGTCCTTCACCGTCCCCCGGAGTTTGCTCAAACCATGTTCATTGAGTCTGTGATGTCATCCAACCATCTCATCCTCTGTCCCCACCTTCTCTTCCTGGCCACAGTCTTTGCCAGCATCAGGGTATTTTTTTTTTAATGAGTTGGCTCTTTGCATCAGGTGGCCAAAGGGTGGGAGCTTTAGCTTCAGCATCAGTCCTTCTGATAAACATTCACTGTTGATTTCCTTTAGGATTGACTGGTTTATTCTTGCATACTGATTGTCCAACCTTAAATTTTTTATTACACATGTCTAAAAAATAAAGGAATTTTCTTACAGCATCTTGATATCATTATCACACCTACCAAATGTAACATTAATACTCTAATATCCCAAGAAAAAGAAATGCAAAAAGGCAAAATGGTTGTCAGAGGAGGACTTACAAATAGGTATGAAAAGAAGAGAAGCAAAAAGCAAAGGAGAAAAGGAAAGATACACTTATTTGAATGCAGAGTTCCAAAGAAGAGCAAGGAAAGATAAGAAAGCCTTCCTCAGTGATCAATGCAAAGAAAATAGAGGAAAACAATAGAATGGGAAAGACTAGAGATCTCTTCAAGAAAATTAGAGGTACCAAGGGAACATTTCATACAAAGATGGGAAAAATAAAGGACAGAAATGGTATGGACCTAAAAGAAGCAGAAGATATTAAGAAGAGATGGCAAGAATACACAGAAGAACTATACAAAAAAGATCTTCATGACCCAGATAACCATGATGGTGTGATCACCCACCTAGAGCCAGACATCCTGGAATGCCAAATCAAGTGGGCCTTAGGAAGCATCACTATGAACAAAGCTAGTGGAGGTGATGGAATTCCAGTTGAGCTATTTCAAATCCTAAACGATGCTGCTATGAAAGTGCTGCACTCAATATGCCAGCAAATTTGGAAAACTCAGCAGTGGCTGAGTGGCAGGACTGGAAAAGGTCAGTTTTCATTCCAATCCCAAAGAAAGGCAATGCCAAAGAATGTTCAAACTACCACACAATTGCACTCATCTCACATGCTAGCAAAGTAATGCTCAAAATTCTCCAAGCCAAGATTCAACAGTGCGTGAACCATGAACTTCCAGATGTTCAAGCTGGGTTTAGAAAAGGCAGAGGAACCAGAGATCAAATTGCCAACATCTGTTGGATCATCGCAAAAGCAAGAGAGTTCCAGAAAAACATCTATTTCTGCTTTATTGACTATGCCAAAGCCTTTGACTGTGTGGATCACAACAAAGTATGGAAAATTCTTAAAGAGATGGAGATACCAGACCACCTGACCTGCCTCTTGAGAAATCTGTATGCAGGTCAGGAAGCAAAAGTTAGAACTGGACATGGAGCAATAGACTGATTCCAAATCAGGAAAGGAGTATGTCAAAGCTGTATATTGTCACCGTACTTATTTAACTTATATGCTGAGTAAATCATGAGAAACACTGGGCTGGATGAAGCACAAGCTGGAATAAAGATTGCCAGAAGAAATATCAATAACCTCAGATATGCAGATGACACCACCCTTATGGCAGAAAGTGAAGAAGAACTAAAGAGCTTCTTGATGAGGGTGAAAGAAGAGAGTGAAAAAGTTGGCTTAAAACTCACCA
>NW_011495080.1:7399323-7400755 GCF_000754665.1 Bison bison bison | reverse complement strand
ATGCTTTTGAACTGTAGTGCTGGAGAAGACTCTTGAGAGTCCCTTGGACTGCAAGGAGATCAAACCAGTGCATCCTAAAAGAAATCAGTCCTGAATATTCACTAGAAGGACACTTGCTGAAGTTGAAACTTCAATACTTCGGCCACTTGATGGGAAGAACTGACTCATTTGAAAAGACCCTGATGCTGAGAAAGATTGAGGTCAGGATGAGAAGGGGACGACAGAGGACGAGATGGTTGGTTGGTTTCACCAACTCAATGGACGTCAATTTGAGTAAACTCCAGGAGCTGATGATGGACAGGGAGGCCTGGTGTGCTGCAGTCCATGGGGTTGCAAAGAGTCATACACAACTGAATTGAACTGATCCTCTAATAATCTTTCCAAATTCCAATTTTTCTAGCTGTCCCCCACCAGTTTTTTAAGGTTGATTTTTTCAAGAGGACCACATACATTTTGTTGTAAATTTCCTTTAACCTGGAATTGTTTTTTGAAGAACTATTTTTAAAAAACCATTTCACAAGGGAAAAATTCAAATATACACACACAAAAAAAACCCCAAGAGAGAATAGTGGGACAAAGTACCCATCACCTAGCAACACCAAGCATCAACTCATGGCCGTTCTTGTTTAATCTTCATTTGCATCGTCTTTCCCATGCCCCACTTCCTGGATTATTTTGAAGCAAATCCTAGACATCATAGCATTTTACCTGTACATATTTCAGTCTGCTTCTACAGAAGTTGAGTTCTTTAAAAAAAGAAAAACTACAGTACCCCCCCCCAAAAAATTAACAATGATTCCTGGACATAATCCAACGTCCAGGCGTATTTTCCCATTAAAAATAGTTGGCTTAGTCTAATCAAAGTGCAAATAAGGCTCAAACACTGCATTTGGCTGGTATGTCTCTTTGTTGTTGTCGTTTAATTGCTAAGTTGTGTCTGACTCTTTTATGACTCCATGAACTGTAGCCTGGCAGTCTCCTCTGTCCATAGGATATTTCCCAGGCAAGAATACCGGAGTGGGTTGCTGTGCCCTCCTCCAGGGGATCTTCCCAACCAGGATCCAACCGAGGTCTCCCAGGTCACTGGAAGATTCTCTACCGTCTGAGCCACCAGGTCAGTTCAGTTCAGTTCAGTCGCTCAGTCATGTCCGACTCTTTGCGACCCCATGAATCACAGCACGCCAGGCCTCCCTGTCCATCACCAACTCCCGGAGTTCACTCAGACTCACGTCCATCGAGTCAGTGATGCCATCCAGCCATTTCATCCTCTGTCGTCCCCTTCTCCTCCTGCCCCCAATCCCTCCCAGCATCAGAGTCTTTTCCAATGAGTCAACTCTTCGCATGAGGTGGCCAAAGTACTGGAGTTTCAGCTTTAGCATCATTCCTTCCAAAGAAATCCCAGGGCTGATCTCCTTCAGAATGGACTGGTTGG
>NW_011495080.1:7395700-7399223 GCF_000754665.1 Bison bison bison | reverse complement strand
CCAGGCCTCCCTGTCCATCCCCAACTCCCGGAGTTCACTCAGACTCACGTCCATCGAGTCAGTGATGCCATCCAGCCATTTCATCCTCTGTCGTCCCCTTCTCCTCCTGCCCCCAATCCCTCCCAGCATCAGAGTCTTTTCCAATGAGTCAACTCTTCGCATGAGGTGGCCAAAGTACTGGAGTTTCAGCTTTAGCATCATTCCTTCCAAAGAAATCCCAGGGCTGATCTCCTTCAGAATGGACTGGTTGGATCTCCTTGCAGTCCAAGGGACTCTCAAGAGTCTTCTCCAACACCACAGTTCAAAAGCATCAATTTTTTGGCGCTCAGCTTTCTTCACAGTCCAACTCTCACATCCATACATGACCACTGGAAAAACCATAGCCTTGACTAGACGAATCTTTGTTGGCAAAGTAATGTCTCTGCTTTTCAATATGCTATCTAGGTTGGTCATAACTTTTCTTGCTAAAACTTTTGATTTTATTCAGTTTTGTGTGTTTTTTTGTACAAATACTCACCAACATAACGTCTTGTTTCTTTTTGTTATGCTAGCAGCTTTGATTATCATTGCCAAGGACTATTATGTCACAAGGGGTTACGATCCTCTCATTTTTTTTATGTTGTTTTTCTTGACATTGACTTACAGACAAGATCAGTCTAGATATTACGGAGACTGTCTCCTTGGATTTATTAGATCATTTCACATGCCATTTAACTTGTTACTTTGACCCTTGAAAGTTCCTGTAAACTGGATAGTAGCACTTAAATCTTCATTAATTCAAGTTAATGTTTTTGGCATGATTACTTCATAGGTGATATTGTGTACTTCATAGTACATCATTTGAGCAGGTACGTATTATTCACGTGCACTTATTTTGAAGGCCTCTCTCCAAATCATGTCTGTATTCATCATTGTATCCATATTCTACATTAAAAAGTTAAAACTTAACCATTTTTAAAGACTTTTAAACTAATTTCATAATTTTAAATTTAGTTCAGAATAAAATTTTCATTTTGTTACTGGAATTTTAAATTAGTTATGTAACTATACAAGATGGTTTTCAGTTGATTGGTTAATATCACCTTATTTTTGAAGATTCTTTTTTTCCTTTTTATTATGAAGAATTTTAATATATACAAAGATGGGCCAGCTCCCCAGCCACTTCTCCCTTCTTGTATTATTATTAATTTTTTTTAATGAGCTACAATTCACATACCAGAAAACTCACTCTTTTCAAGTGTACAGTTCAGTGGTTTTTAATATATTCACAAAGTCGTGCAGCCAATACCAGTCAGTGATTTTTAATATATTGCAGAGTTATACAACAATCATAAATCTCTTTTTAGTTGAGATTTTTTTTCCTCCAAATCTCTTTTTATTTCTTTCTTTTAAAAATTTTATGTATTTAATTTTTGGCTGCTCTGGTTCTTTGCTGCTGTGCAAGAGGTACTCTCTAGTTGCGGTGCGAGGACAGGCTCTAGGTGCCAGGGCTTCAGCAGTTGCAGGGTGTGGGTTTGAGAGGACAGGCTCTAGGTGCCAGGGCTTCAGCAGTTGCAGGGTGTGGGTTTGGGAGGACAGGCTCTAGGTGCCAGGGCTTCAGCAGTTGCAGGGTGTGGGTTTGGGAGGACAGGCTCTAGGTGCCAGGGCTTCAGCAGTTGCAGGGTGTGGGTTTGGGAGGGCAACTGGGCTTAGTCGCTCACAGGCATGTGGAATCTTACAGAGTAGGGACTGAACCAGGTCCAGTGCATTGGCAGGCAGATTCTTAACCACGGATTACCAGGGAAATGTCCAAATCTTTTTCCTTTGTAATTTTTTTGAAGAAATTTGCTTTATCCTGTAGAATATTCATAGTCTAGATTTTGCTTTTTGCATCTCTATAGTATTTTTTAATGTTTCTCTGGCCTCCATATTTCTTATAAATTGGTAGTTAGATATAGATATCTGATGGGATTCTAGTTCAATTTTTTTTCTACAAGAGTACAGTCATGTTTCCATTCTAAAGGCATATGTCTCAACTTTTTGTGATAATATAGTTGATGCTCAATGGCTTGATCTCTCAATTCATCAGAGGTTACAAAATGTTGATAGTCTTATCACTCATCATTTATTACTTGGAATACTCCTATAAAAAGAAAATTTTCTTCATCTACTACTTGGTTACTCAATGGTACAGATTCTTTATAAATATTAACATTTTATTAATTTTAATATTTTAGAGCCAGAGACTCCCCCCCCCCCCCCCAGATCTCAAACATTTTCTTAAGTAGTGCTATCTAATGCTTCATGGGAAAAATTATCTGCCCACGGGGCCTAAAAATAACAAAAGGAGGCAGGGACAGTGAAACTCCAAACATGCACCAAGAGGATACACATCCTCAGCTCCAGCAGATTTTCTTTTTTCTCCGCATCAAGTAAGGTTCTCCTGTATGAAAAAAAAAAAGTCACCTGATCTAAAAATCTTGAAAAGTTTTGTTTCTCTTGAGGAATTCATATGGTTTTCTCTTACCATTCATAAACATCAGTGAACAATCTATTTTCCTACTTGGCACTGTGCCTAGTTAAGTTCAAAGTCAAATTCTCCATTTAATTTTGGACCAGTAGAATTCCTGATCTCTGCATCTACATTTTTCTTTGATCTTCATCCTCTGTACCTGTTCCTGTCTTCCAGCTGGTTCGAATTTCCTACGAGCAAAAAGGAGTTTCAGCAAAAACATTTACAGTGCCGTCAGTCATCTGCGAAAGAACCTTTTTCTTGGCACTCTAATTCTCTGCTGGATATTATTTAAGGAATCTAACGTAATAAACTTGAAATGGTTTCTCATTGGGATCTCAATTTGTATTTCTACGGTTATTGGTGAGCTCGAACATCTTCCCACATTTGTTAACCAGGTTTAAAATTGTTCGTTTGTGTGAGACGTGGCTTGTATTGAATCAGGGAGGAATTCGCCAGTGGACTGAAAGGACAAATGAAATCTCATTCTTACATTTAAGCTTTGACTCTGCCTCTGCTTTTTTTCCCCTCGTCGAAGACAGCTCTTTGAAGAACACTGTATTGCCTCAAAATATGGGTATTGTGTCAGCGTCCTGTTTCTGGTTTCAGTGTTTATGGGGAAGAGTTCCTGAGTCTTGAATACGCCTGGATTCCCGGCTATCGTCGGGACTCTCTGCAGGCGTGGCCTCTCTCACTCGGCCTTCGATTGGCCCGCCTGACCCCTCAGGAGTCACCGCGCCTTGCTTAGCGTGGTGGATGCGACTGATGAGTGGCTGCTTCTGCCTTTCTCCAACCCCCCCCCCCCCCCCCAACTTTTTTCTTTCTTTTTTTTTAAGCCATAGCTATGGTTACCACGTCTCTCCCCGCCTCCCTCCACCTACCAAGAAGACGACTGGCCATTGGCTATCTGTCACCAAGTTATTCGGTCATTGGCCGCTGGTGAGACCGGGCGCTCCCCCTTCCCCGGTCTCCCGGGTCTCTTGAGGAGCCCAGGAAGGAGGCTCCGCTAGTGCCGCCGGGCCACGGGCTGCC
>NW_011495080.1:7369652-7395600 GCF_000754665.1 Bison bison bison | reverse complement strand
GCTTCGTGCAACTCTCCGGGCGGCCGCACCTGCCAGGTGAGTGGTGGGGCACGGTCCTGACAGCTCGCAGGCGGGGTGGGAAGGTGACTGCTCCCTTTTCTTTTCTCCCTGCCTTTCTTTTCCTTGGGAGGAGCAAAGGCAGGCCCCACGCACAGCAGAACGATGGGGGGCTTAGAGAAAAGGAAAGGTTTCTTTGAGGTCAGGGAGGGAACAGGAGCACGGCGGAAAAAAAAAAAAAGTATTTTTGATCTGTTGAAAGCTCTGTGTTGAAAGTTGTTGTGTTTTCTTTTCAAAGGAGAGGCCGTCGTCTCATTGACATTCCCAAATGTTTGGCTTACTCGGTTCCCAGTCTCGTCCTCTTCCGCAGTTTGATCTTGTAAAAGAAAGACATTGGCGCCTAGCTGTGGGAAATTATTTTTAAAGAAAGAGGGAAGAGCATTCCAAGGAGTGATTTTTGTAAAAACCACCTCGAGTGTGTAAGAGTTAGGCATTCTGAAACAAGAAAGGAGGAAGAAGGGGGTGGGTGGGAGGTGGGTATGAAACAGAACCAAGAGAATTAGGGAAACTAATTGAATTATTAATATTTTGGAATATATGTAGAATGGATAGCGTGTATGGATTTTAACGGGAAAAAATGAAAATCAAGAATATTGTTAGTGACAAAATTATGCTGTGTCTACCATATGAAATCCCATGGACAGAGGAACCTGGCAGGCTACAGTCCAGGGGGTCGCGAAAGAGTCGCACCCTACTTAGCGACTAAACACACACACCTCATATGAAAACAGCTTATTGAAAACTGGAAAATGTACCCAGTGTGATTATTTAACGTTTTTGTGTAAATTTACTATCCCTGTGTTCCGATGCCTTGAAAAACAAATCAAATCGATGTGTGTGTGCAGCAAATTTTAAAGAGCTACATTTGTAGGTGAATAGTCAGTATAGAGAATGAAGGTGTACTGCCCAGAATGTCAAATATTATGTTAGGCAAGCTTATTTTTACCATGAAGAGAACTATCAAGAATGTGTGTTAATCATTCACCATGTTTTTTGTGAATAAGATTGAAGTTGATTTTATCATTGATTTTATATTTGTTTAGCTGATGAGTTTTGAGAATGAGGGTGTTTATTACCATGCCTTGTACTAAGTAGTAAAAAAAATTATTTGATTAATTTGAAGAGAAAGGGAATTTTGCATATTCAGTTCGATACTTGCTTATGCGTTTGTGATAAGGTTATTGATTTATGCTAGAAATGCACATTAATCCGTTTATATGCACGATTAAAATTAACTGTGAAGCAGTATTTATATATAATACACCAGGAGTTGGGTTTGATATGATTGTATCAGACTGGGTATTCTAAAATTGCTAAGTATGTACTCTTTAACATCAAAAAGGAAAAAGGAGAAATCTTCTTTTTTTACTCCAAAGTAATAGCAAAAACTTTCATTTTTGTATATTGACAGGTTAGAAGATACCAAAGACTGTAACTAGTTTGTTCTCTATTACTGCAATCTTAAATCTTTGAGTTTAGATTAATTATACCATAGACTTCATATTGGCATTCCCAGGCTCCAAGAAACTGGTTGGTGCACTTCCTCATTGCCACCACTTGATGGCAGTGGAAGCCTTGGTTTCTGAAAAGGGGCTTCAGTGTGGAGCTATTTCTGCATTCTCTTTGCACACAAGACCAGTAGCAGCCATTTGTCCAGAGGTAAAGATAAACGTGTTTAAACTGTGAAAATTCATGCAATGGGGCCATTAGCTCTTTTTTCTGCTTTCTTTCCCCCTTGACTGGCGTTTCATTCTTTCTTCCCCAAGTAGAAAGCCTCAGTCTTCTCTTGACTCTCAAAAATTGGTAACATCTGATATTTCAAAATATACTTTGAAATTCTTTCACACCAGTTATTTTTTTTTCTCCCCAAGCATTTCATTTTAAGCCTTACCTCTCTCCTTGATTGAAAGGTTTTATTTTGAGATATTCAACAAGATTTTAAGTGAAAGGGAGGGGTAGAAATATCTAGGCTTTTTTTATGGCTGACCCTGGAGATTAAAAAATAATAGGAATAATACATCTTTGTAGGTAACTTTCTGCCACCTTTGATTTCTAATCCCATTTAACATTTTTCCTCCTGCTCTACCAAGATTTTCAGGTACCGGGCACTGAGCAACCCTTCTTACTTTTTTGCGTATCTACCCTCTCTCCAGGGAGCTCTGGTGGCTCAGGGGTAAAGAATCTGCCTGCCAATGCAGGAGATGCAGGTTCAGTCCCTGGCTCAGGAAGATCTCCTGGAGGAGGAAATAGTAACCCATTCCAGTGTTCTTGCCTGAAAAATGCCATGAACAAAGGAGCTTGGCGGGCTCCAATTCCATAGGGTCAAAGAATCGTACTCGACTGAGCATGCACACAATACACCCTCCTCCAGCCACCAGTGAAACAAAAACAGGACTATCTGGTCTTGGGGTTGTCTCTCTTTCACCAATAGCATCTTTATCCCTGCAGTTATGCAAGCCTGAAACTTGGGCGTCCTCCTTAACGGTTTCCTCTTCCTTGCATTTCTGGTATAATCAGTCCCCAAGTCCTATTTATTTGATTTGTGCCAGTCGATGCAGCCATCATCCCTGCCTTAGGTCTCCTACACTAGCTTTCTAAGCAGTCTTCCTGCTTATACTCTTGCCCTCCAGTTTGTACAGCACACTAATCTTTTGCAAGTACGAGTCTGTTTTCTTCTCAGCTTACAACCCCTTACTAGCTTTTCGTTCCTCTTAAAATAAGGCAGAAATCCTCAACGTGGCCTAAAAGCCACTGAGTGGTATGGCCCCTCTCTAGCTCTCCAGATAACCCTACATCATGTTGTCTTGTTCTTTGATCTTTTCCCATGATCTTTAGATTATGCTCCCTTCTGCCACAGGACCGTTGTACTTGCTGTTCCGTCATCTAGCAACCCTCTTAATCCTCATTCTGTTCTCTCTCTCTCTTTTTAAGCTTCTCTCCCATTGGATCTCAGCTTGATCACACTGTTTTTCAGAAAAGTCATCTCTGACCTTTTATTTGTTCTCTCCATACACACTAGTAGCCCCATGTGGTTCCATTTGTATGTAATTCTTTGATATGCATGATGTGCTACTCTTTACATATATTTACACACACATACATCAAATATATATGTGTATATACATGTATTCATATACAGGCATATATGTATTTTAAAATTCTAAATTAATACATTGGCATTATGTGTAAACAGTTAATTTCTTGTGAATGTGATTGATTAGTGTGGTTCAGTTCCGTATTGCCCCATTGACTCTGGACAAATGGATACAATCAGTTTCTTGAACGTAAAGATAGTGGACTAGACTTTGCATCTGTGGTGGCAGCACAAATAATGCTTTGTGAAACCTTGTTTGAACAGCTTCTCACCTTTTTTCTGTCTCCTAAATTACAGTAGTGATTATGCATTTGCCCCGTAGGCCAAGAAATTCATAGCTTCTCAGACCTGGGTTTCTCCCTACTCAATCTTTCCACACGCAGTACAGAACAGGGACAGTGCTCTTGCAGTCATAGAGCTCAGGGGCATGGAGATCATGGGGACAGTGGAACCCACTTATTATTGTGATTTAAGTGTGTAAATTTGAGTGAATGCCATGTGTTACCTAGGGAAACAGTTAAATGATGTTGCTAATATGGGGACTGGAAAACTGACAAAGAAAAAGGAGGAAAAATACAACAATTGGTAAAGCTGGGTAAAAATAATACTGAAAATATTAACTGAGAATTTTTCTTGTGATATATGTTTATAATATAAGGCACAAATGGTAAAAGGCAAATTTTCCTTCTTCCTTTGACCAATAATTGGCTTCTTTCCCTTGAAGGAACTGATTTTGTATGTATCTTTTCCAGAAAAGTGTGTGAGTGTGTGTGTTGGAGGGAAGAAAAATGGTAGCATTTCTTTGTTTGGATGGGCATTTAAAACGTTTACAGTCTTACTAACACAAAGGATGATACTGTTAATATTTTTGTATGTATATAATTTTGCACATTAGTGAGTCTGTCTTTAGAATAAATTCCTAGAAGTACAATTGCTGGGTCAAAGGATATGTGCTATTTAAATTTTGATAGATATTGTCTGTTGCCTTTCATAGAGGTTGTGCCAGATTGTGTTAATTGGTGTTGGAGTTCTGGCTTCCTATAGATTTGGTAACAGAGTGGGTTATTAAACTTTTTTTATGTTGCCAATTTAAAAGGTATATTTTCTTCATTTTTTCAATAGGTATAAAAACCATACAGCCATATTTGTTTCCTTTATTTATAACATCTGCTTATATTTCCTATTTACCTGGTTATATTTTTTCTGTTGGAATGTTTAATATTGTTTGCAGGAGCTCTGTTTTACAGAAATTATTTCCTTGTCTCAGTTATGTGTTGCAGATACTTGTCACAGTTTCATTTAGCTTTTGACTTTGTTTACAATATATTTTTTCAGCAGAAATTAAAATATTTGTGTAGTTTAATTATTAATCTTTTTTTGATTTTAGGTTTTTTTGATCATAAGAAAGGCCTTTCCTATTTCAATATTATTGATATTTCTAATTAAAATTAAAATTCTTGTGTTTTTCTTTGTATTTTTATAATTTATTTTTAAGTTAAATGAATTTATTGGTACAAAATTTAGTTAGGTAAAGTATTTAGGCAGGATTTAACTTCACTTTTCTTCTAGGTGGCTACCCAGTTATCACAGTATTGAAATATTATCTATAATATTATAATATTATAATCAATTATAATATTGTAATATTATATAGATTATAATATTATCTATAGGTGTGCTTAGTTTCTATATATAATTTGGTATTTTTACTAGACTTTTATTCTGTTTCATTTATCAGATTACTTATTTATACCTAATGACATCATTCTTTGATTATAATCCTCTTTCATTCTATTTTTTGGAGTTTTCCTGGATACTCTTTGTTCTGTAAAACTTAGTTTATTGAGCTCCCTCCCCCCATCTTCTGGTATTTTTATTGATACTGCATTATATTTGAAGATTGATTTAGAGATGATTGACTTCTTTTTGAGATTCAGTCTCCTGTTCAGGAAGAGGGTGTACATTCATTTCTTGTTTTTCAAATTTGTTTTTGTATCCCTCGACAGCAATTTAAAGTTTTTTCATGTAGACCTTTTCATTTCTTTTGTATGTATTCCTGGTATTTTACCTTTTATTGTTGCTATTGTAAATGGGGCTTCTATTGCTGTTATATCTTTTATCTTGCTCTTTGATCATGGTAATGCTATTAATTTCTGAGCATTAATTTTGTACTTGGCCACCTTTGGAATCCCAGTACTATCTATTATGGTTCTCCAGTTGTTTTTCTAAAGTTTTGCAGTTAAATAATATCACTGGGCTTCCCAGGTGGCTCAGTGGTAAAGAATCTACCTGCCAATGCAGGAGACGCAGGAGGTGCAGGTTAGATCCGTAGGTTGGGAAGATCCCTAGGAAGAGGAAATGGCAACCCACTCCAGTATTCTTGCCTGGAAAATTCCATGGGCAGAGGAACTCGGCGGGCTACCGTCCACGGAGTCACACAGAGTCAGACATGACTGGGTGACTGCACACAATATCGTTAGCAAATAAAGATAACTTTATCTTCTCTTTTCCAGTTTTTATACTTATTTCTTTCTTTTGGCAAATCAATTTGGTTAGTACTTTCCAAAAATATTAAACAGTAAAATAGTAGTGGATTTTTGTCTTACTCCTGACTTAAATGCGAGTTTTTTCATGCTTTCCTATTAAGCCTGACTTTAGGTTAAAGTGTACATACTATGTTAAAGTAGTCAGCTCTTACCATTTTACAAAGATTTTTTAAAATATGGAAGTTAAACTTTCAGCCTCTGTGGGAATTGTGTGATTTTTCTCCTTTGTTTACTATTGTGGTGAGTTGTCCTAATAGATTTACTGTTACTGGACCATCCTTGCTTTATTGTGTATTATTTTATATGTGCAATTGGGTTCTGTTTGCTAAACTTTATTTAGAAATTTTGCATCACTCCTCTTAAGCTAAATTGCTTTGTAGTTTTCTTTTATGTATTTTATCTTTGTTGGATTATGCCACTTTCATAAAAATAATTTCAAACTTTTATTTTTCTATGCTTTTTTCTCCTCTCTGGTTAAATGGCCTTCAAGTTAAGTGTTTGGTTGAATTGCCTGTGAGATTATTGGACCTTGAGTATTTTGGGAGGAGACTAGCTCTTTGACAATTATCTCTTTACTTCTATGATAATTTGACTGCTTATCGTTTATATCTTTGTGAGGAAGCTTCGTCAATTTATATTATCCTACAAAATAATCTGATTCACCCACTTTTTCAAAAGTATTTGTGTAACATGAGCAAGGTACTGTTTTATGATTAAAAAAATTTCCTGTGTCTGTGACTACACTGTCATTTTCCTCATTATCACTTCTTATTTAGTATATGTGAGGCCTTGCCCTTTTGTTGTTGTTTGCAACCAAGTCTTGGATTTTTTAAAAAATTAGTTCTCTTATTTTCTCTTTTCTTATTTATATTTTTCTCTCACTGTTTTAAATCCTTCCTTTAGCTTTTGTTATGTTTATTTTGTGGCTGTTTTCCTGTCTTCTTATGTGGAATCCTTAATGGTCTTTTCATTCTTCTGTTTGTGTATGTTTGTGTGTGTGCTTAGTCATATCTGACTCTTTGTGACCCCATAGACTGTAGCCCGCCAGGATTCTCTGTCCACAGAGAATCCAGGATTTCCCAGGCAAGAATACTGGAGTGGGTTGCCATTTCCTTCTCCAGGGGAATATCCCCGACCCAGGGATTGAACCTGCATCTCCTGCATTGGCAGGCAAATTCTTTACCACTGCACCACCTGGGTGTTAAATTTTGAGTTTTCTTCTGAACAGTACTTGAGATGTGTCTTGTAAGTTATAGATTTCTTGTATTTATTTTCTGAATATTTTTGTAGTTCAATTTTTTATTTATTTTCTTTAGCACAAGAGTAGTTAATCCTTTTAAACTTTAACATATCCATTTATATGGCTTTAGTAGCATTATTGAGATTTAATTCACGTACTGTACAGTTCACTATTTAAAGTGTACAATTCAGTGATTTTTTAGTATATTCAGACTTGTGGAATTATTACCACAGTCAATTTTAGAATATTTTTATCCCCTCAAGAAGAAGCCCTATGTCCCTCCCTTATCTTCCTGCTCCTCTTCTCCCCCACCCACTAAATAACCATAATATACTTTCTTTCTCTCTATATTTCCCTGTTATGGACTTCTTCCTATGAGTGGAACCATAGTGTTTTTGACTGCCATCTTTCACTTTCCATACTGTTTTAAGTTTATTAATTTGATGCAGATATCAGCACTTCATTCCTTTTTCTGGCTAAATAATATTCCATTGTATGAATAGATCACATTTTGTTTATCCATTAATGGACATATAGATTGTTTTTCACTTTTTGGCTGTTGTAAATAAACATTTGTGTATAGATCTCTGTGTGGACATATGTTTACATTTCTCTTAGGTACATGCCTAAGTAGGATTTCCCTGGTGGTGCAGTGGTAAAGAACCTGCCTGCCAATACAGGAGACATGAGATGAGGGTTCGATCCCTGTGTCAGGACACAGGGATCTGTGTCCTGAAATACATCTCAATTTTCCAGCTGAGAGGCAGCCTCAGCCTCATGCGGTTACAGGTGTGGATAAAGCAGATAGCAAACCCTTCTGTGTGCAGCACATTTTCTGGGAGGGCCTCTTACCCTGCCAGGCATGTGCTCCCATTGCAGTGGGTAGGAAGGTGGTGTATTTGTATTTAAAACAAATGTATTAATACAAAAAGGAAATGTATCCATGCCTGGGAAACCCCATGGATAGAGGAGCCTGGCAGGCTACAGTCTATGGGGTGGCAAAGAGCTGGACATGACCGAGCAGCTTTACATACACACATGTACACACACACATATCTAGGTGTAGAATTGTTGGGTCATTTAGTAACTGTGCTTGACATTTAATCATTTCAAAACTGTCAAACTTTTCCAAAGTGGGTGAAATTTTACATTCCTACTAACAGTGTAAGAGGGTTCCAGTTTTTCCACATCCTTGTCAACACTTGTTGTTATCTGACTTTTTGATTTTAGTCACCCTAGTGGGTATGAAGTGGCATCTCATTGTACTTTTTGACTTGCATTCCCCTCATGACTAATAATGTCAAGCATCTTTCCTTGTTGTTCCCTTTTCTTTCCTCCTTCTTTCTAGTTCTTTTTCTTTTAAGGTATGATTGACATTGTTCATGTTTTCATGTACTTGTTGGCTAATTGTATGTCTTCTTTGGAGAAATGTCTATTAGATCCTTTGCTCAATTTTTAATTGGATTATTTGTCTTTATTGAATGGTAAGAACTCCTTATACATTTTAGCTCTCTCTACATTTTTTTTTTCCAGGTGGGCCTAACATAATCGCAAAGTTCCTTTATTTATTTATTTATTTTTTCTTTACAATATTGTATTGGTTTTGCCATACATCAGCATGAATCTGCCACAGGTGTACACGTGTTCCCCATCCTGAACCCCCCTCCCATCTCCCTCCCCATACCATCCCTTTGGGTCATCCCAGTGCACCAGCCCCAAGCATCTTGTATCCTGCATCAAATCTGGACTGGCAATTCGTTTCACGTATATTATACATGTTCCAATGCCATTCTCCCAAATCATCCCACACTTGCCCTCTCCCACCGAGTCCAAAAGACTGTTCTATACATCTGTGTCTCTTTTGCTGTCTTGCATTCAGGGTTATTGTTACCATCTGTCTAAATTCCATGTATATGCATTAGTATACTGTATTGGTGATTTTCTTTCTGGCTTACTTCACTCTGTATAATAGGCTCCAGTTTCATCCATCTCATTAGAACTGATTGAAATGTATTCTTTTTAATGGCTGAGTAATACTCCATTGTGTATATGTACCACAGCCTCTCTCTACATTGTATATTTTATGTATTTCAAGTCCTTTGTCAGATATATGGTTTGTAAATATTTTTCCTGCTCTGTGGTTGTCTTATCAGTTTCTTAATTGTGCTCTTTGAAGCATAAAAGTTTTAAATTTTGGTGAAGACCGGTTTATCTTACTGTTGTTATTTATTTATTTGCTTTTGCTTTTGTTGTCATGTCTAAGAATCTTTTTCCAAATCCAGGGTCATGAAGACCTGTGTTTTTTCTAAGAATTTTATAGTTTTGCTCTAACATTTATGCATGTGGTAAAGGTTATCTTAATTGACTGTCCTGTTGAAAAGACTGCTTTCCGCCATTGAATAGTCTTGGCATTCTTGTTGAAAACCTGTCAACCTTAAACATGTATAGGCTTATTTATGGACTTCTTAATTCTGTTCCATTAATCTGTATGTCTGTCCATGTGCCAGTGCCATGGTGCCTCAATTACTGTTGCTTTGGACCTAGTTTTGAAATCAGAAAATGTGAGTTCTCCTGCTTTATTCTTTTTCAGGTTTGTTTTGGCTATTTTGGGTCCCTGCAATTCCATATAAATTTGAGAATCAACTTGTCAGTTTGTAGGAAGAACTCAGCTGGGGTTCTCATAGGGATTGCCATCTGTACATCAGTTTGAAGATGTCACCGTCTTTTAACGTTGTCTTCTAATCCCTGAACGTGGGATATTTTTCCATTTATTTGGATCTCCTTTAATTCTTTCAACAATGTTTTATGGTTTCCAGAGTTTGTTTACATTCATATCTCGCTTGCCTTTCTCAAGCAAGAAAATGTTGTCCAGGTGCTTTACTCTGCTTTCAGCAGGGTTTGTGCTCCTTTGTATTGGTTACAATGAAGATTTCATTTCTGCATTGGTTTTATTTTTTTCCTTCCATTTCTTTTCTGTTCTCTGCCTGCTGATATTTTGTCTCTGTTATCTTGTCTTCTTCAAGTTAGAATTACTTGTCTTTTCTGCCCCTGAGGCAGCATTAATTTTAGTAAAGCTTATTGTCTTCCACTTCCTACCACCACTGTAAAAGGAATACAAGCTCTCATAGTGGCATTATTTATAAAAGCCAGTATATGGAAACAGCTTAAGTGTCCATCAACAGATTAATAAATAAAGAAGATGTGCTGTATATATACAATGGGATACTATTCAGTCATAAAAAAGAATGAGATTTGGCTGTTTGCAGCAACATGGGTGGACTCGGAAGGCACTTTGCTGGGTGAAATAAGGCAAACAGAGAAAGACAAATACTGTATGATATTACTTATATGCGGGATCTAAAAAGCACAACAATCTAGTGAATAGAGCAGGAAAAAAAGCAAGCTCACAGATACAGAGAACAAGCTAGTAGTTACCCATGGGGTAAAGGAGGCGGGAGGGACAATACAGGGGTAGGAGATTAAGAGGCACAAAATACTAGGTAGAAAATAAGCTGCAAGGATATATTATACAGCCTATGGAATGTAACAAACTGTAAATGAAATATAATCTTTAAAATTGTACATCACTATATTGTACATCTGTAAAATACATAATACTGTATATCAGCTATACTTCAATTTTTAAAAAAGGAATACAGCTCATTATTAAAATTTGGAAAATATTGAAAACTTGAAACAAGGAGAAAATCATCTATAGTAATTCCATTTGATACTTGTGTCAGCATTTTGATATTTTGCTTTTTTAGTTCTTTATCAGTGAATTGTGTTTTATTTAATATTATATAAATCATTACATACTACTAGTGGCAACTTGGGATTCTCTTAAACCTGTTCTGTATTTAAATGTTTTCTCTTATTTTACCAAGTAGACTCTGTTTCTCCTCAATTTATCATACGAATAACTGTTTAGATTTTTTTTCTAGCTGATGTACTATTTTACTTCTTTTCTTCACAGCCAAGGTTTTGGAAGAGTAGACTCAATTGTTTAATTTCTTTTTTTCCTCTTCAGTCTATTGCACTTCTCACTTCTGCCTCCATTGTTCTACTCAAGTCTTCTTGCTAAGGTAATAACTTATTAACTGCCAAATTCATTAGATATCTCTTAGTCTTCATCCTACCCAGTTTCTCTAGATTTTGATTTCGACTAGCCCCTTTACTAAAGTCTGGGAATATATAACTAGACACAGTCTGTATTCCTAAAGAGCTCTTAGTTACCCTTTTTATTGCTTGAATTTCTCATTAGTTTTTCTTTATCTGGTGCTTAATACTGATATCCAAGAGTATATCTGTTTGTTTCCCTCCTCATTCTTATATTTTCCCCTGGGTGATGTCATTAATATCCTGACAACATACAAATCTGTCTCTAGACCAGACCTCTTTTCCTGGCCTGTTTGCCAGTGGCTACTAGACAGTGCCACTCAAGTGACTAATGAGTGCCTTAAATTCAGCTTGTCTGAAAACAATTTCATCATCTTTCCTGCCAAACCTGTTCTTGCTTCTGTGTTCCTTATTCTGATTAATTTAATGGCTACCTCATCAATTTAGTGAATCAAGCCAGAAATCTGAGAATTACATTAGATTCCTTTCTTTTGCTTACCTCTTGTACAGTTGGTTACAAACTCTTGCCAGTTTTTCCTCTTTACTCTAATTTTTCTGACCTTTTCTACCACTACAGCCTCACCACTTATGTGTTTCATTTTATATTTCAGCTATAGAACTATTTGCAGTTAGTTGCTTTAAATTCTTAGAAGAAGTTAGGTTGGGAAGGAGATATTTTTTAAGTTGCAATTTCTTGCAGTACCACACTGTGTCATGATTCTGCACATAACCATTTTTTCTTAGACTGCCATTTCCTAAATCCCTTCTAAGACCCCCCCAAGTATACGTTACACAGCTGTTTTTCTGTTCTCTCTTTTAATGCAAATAGATTACTTATACTGAGTAGTTACTGTGTGTCTGCCTCTGTTCAGGGTGTTTTACAAATATTAATTCATTTAATCTTCATAACTTTGTGAGGTAATTAGCTTTCTCATCCCCTTCTGTAATGAAGAACTGAGGCTTATAGAGAAGCTGCAGAACTTGCAAGAAGTGCATATAGCTAGTAAATGACAGAGTTAGGATTCAGACTGTCTCTTAGACTTCAGAGTCTGTGCTATTGTGCCTCTTCTTTGTGCCATCACTTTCTTTTGTTTATACAAAGGATCACAGTACTTATATTGAATTGCTTTGCAAGTATTTGTTTTCGAACTTATCTAACTATGGGCTTTTTTAAAAAAATTGGAAGACAATTGCTTTGCTTCTGCCTTACAATGTGGATCAGCTGTTAGTATACATACATATATCTCCTCCCTCTTGAGCCTCCTTGCCACCCCCTCCTCAATCCACCCCTGTATGTTGTCACAAAGCATTGGGGACTGAGCTTCCTGTGTAACTATGGGCTTCTTAAAGGGAAAAATAACGTTTTATTCTCTGTCACCTTCCACAGGACTAGAACACTGCCCCATTTATAGCAGACTTTTCATAAATATTTATTGAATGAATTAGTAATTGTCAATATCTATAGTTACTCAGGCAGAAGAGTTGAGTTTAGGTTATTTTACATTACATAAGGCTAAATAAACTTCTTTAACCTAGGAATTTAGCACATACAGTTTTTGCATGGCTTTTCCAAGTACAGTTTTATGTCTAATCTTATCAGTGGTTGTTGTATCCTTCTGTCTTTTCCGCGATTCCACCCCTTCCTGCCTTCTCAGACTTTTCAGAATATTTACATTTTTATCACTTACCTGTCTTCTGACCCTTTCTGTTGATCAAGTCATGCCTTTAGCATTTGAGCTTGCTCAAGTTTTATCTTTCTGGTTGTGCCCTTTTCTTCAGAGCCAAGTTTGTGAAAATATTGACTAGAGTTGAGGTCTTCATTGCATATCTCCCCCTCTTTTCTTTGAAGTAGCTCTTGTTAAAGTCACAGGTGACTTATGTGTTGTCAAATCAGGTGATGTTTTTCAGTTTCCACCTTACCTGATCTCTCTTCATTTTGAAACATCCTTTTTCCTTTGCTTCTCTGGCATCAGCTCTGGTTTTCTTTTTGTGTCTGGCCACTCATACTAAGTCTTCTTTGTTGATCCTTCTTCTACCAGGCCTTTAAGGAATTGGAGTTCTCAAGTCTTGGTCCCATGCCTCTGCCCTTCTTTTTTCAGATTATTTTAGGTATTTTTTTCCTAAATCCATGGTGTTCATTTTTCAGTTATATATGAAGAAATCAGGCCACTTTGTAATTCTGCCTAAATCGCTCTTGAGGGCCAAATAGTTGCCTTCTTCATGTCTCCACTTACATGGCATTTACCCCTCAAGTTCAGCATGTCTAAAACGGAATTTGTGACGTTTCTTTATTCTAAGGGGGGAACTATTGGACAGTTTTAAGCAAGGGAGTATGTGATGTGATTTACATTTTTTTGTGTATGTGTGATTTTCATTTTTTAAAGCTTACTGTAACTGCCAGGTAGAGAACGGGTTGTGGGAAATGGTAAAAGTGAGGCATAAAGGCTACTTAGAAAAATACTGCAATAGTCTCCTAAAAAGATGGTAGTGGCTTGGAACAGGGTATAGTGGTATAAGTGGTGAGAATAATTAAATATGAGATATATTTTGAAAATGGTATGAACAGGATTTATTATGAGATATGAAGGAAAGAGAAGAATCAGGATGACTACAAAGTTTTTGTCTTAAGCAACCGGATGGATGATGGTGTCACTAAATGTGATGGAGCAGACTGAGACAAGAAGGATTGTGGAAGTCAGTCAAGAGTTCTCTTTTGGCTGTGTTAAGCTTGACATGCCTATTTGACATCTAAGTAGAGGATATAAGGTAAACAATCCCCATATATAATCAAATCAAGGGAGAGGTAGAGGCTCAGGATATAAATTTCGGAATTATTAGCATGCAGATGGTACTTACAGTCACTGTGGAAAATTCTAAAAGAGATGGGAATACCAGACCACCTTACCTCTCTTCTGAGAAACCTGTATGCAGGTCAAGAAGCAACAGTTAGAACCGGACGTGGAACAACGGACTTGTTCAAAATTGGAAATGGAGTACGTCAAGGCTGTATATTGTCACCCTGCTTATTTAACTTATTTGCAGAGTACCTCATGCAAATGCCAGGCTGCATGAAGCACAAGCTGGAATCAAGACTGCCAGGAGAAATAACAACCTCAGATATGCAAGATATGCAAGTGATACCACTTCAGTGGCAGACAGTGAAGAGAAACTAAAGAGTCTCTTGATGAAGGTGAAACAGGAGAATAAAAAAGCTGGCTTAAAACTCAACAGTCAAAAAATTAAGATCATGGCATCTGGTCACATCACTTCATGGCAAATAGATGGGGAAAACAATGGAAACAGTGACAGATTTTATTTACTTGGGCTCCAAAATCACTGAACAATGACTGCAGCCTTGAAATTAAAGACTCTTGGTCCTTTGAAGAAAAGCTATGACAAACCTAGACAGTGCATTAAAAAGCAGAGACATCACTTTGCTAAAAAAGATCTGTACACCCAAAGCTGTGGTTTTTCCAGTAGCCATATACAGATGTGAGAGCTGGACCATAAAGAAGGCTGAGCACTAAAGAATTAGCTTTCGAATTGTGGTGCTGGAGAAGACCCTTGAGAGTCCCTTGAACAGCAAGGAGATCAAACCAGTCATTCCTAAAGGAAATCAATGCTGAATATTCATTGGAAGGACTGATGCTGAAGCTGAAGCTCCAACACTTTGGCCACGTGATGCTAAGAGCTGACTCATTAGAAAAGACCCTGATGCTGGGAAAGACTGAAGGCAGGAGGAGAAGGGGGCAACAGAGGATGAGATGGTTGGATGACATTACCTACTCAGTGGACATGAATTTGAGCAAACTCCGGGAGATAGTGAAGGATAGGGAAGGCTGGCATGCCGCAGTCCATGAGTCGCAGGGAGTCAGACATGAGTTAGCGACCAAACAACAACAGATGCTGTTTTTAAGATCTTTTTTAAAAAAAAACACACAAAAAACAGTCTTTAGTATTTTTGCACACCCAGATCATTAGACTGTTACCAGTATCTATACTGGGCAAACTTGTAGAACACATAAAAAAGTTATGCTCACTTACGTATGTAAATATGATTTCTTATTATTGAACTCAACCTTACCTGCCTGTCATTTTTTTTTTTTTTGCCTGTCATTTTTTAAAAATTATTTTTGTTAAACTGAAAAACACTCTATAAGCGTGATAAAATAGTATACAAGGGAGACCAAATCTCTCTTCTCCTTAGATCACTAATTCTCCAGAGGTATCACATCTGTTAGTTTTTAGTGTATCTTTCCAGAATTAAAATTTGCATATGTATACATATAAGTATGGAGTTTCCCTGATAGCTCAGTTGGTAAAGAATCTGCCTGCAATCAGGAGACCCTGGTTCCATTCCTGGGTTGGGAAGATCCGCTGGGCAAGGGATAGGCTCCCCACTGTAATATTCTTGGGCTTCCCTCATAGCTCAGCTGGTAAAGAATCCGCCTGCAATGTGGGAGACCTGGGTTCGATCCTTGGGTTAGGAAGATCCCCTGGAGAAGGAAAAGGCTACCCACTCCAGTATTCTGGCCTGGAGAATTCCATGCAGTGTATAGTCCATGAGGTTGCAAAGAGTCGGACACGGCTGAGTGACTTTCACTTTTGCTTCACATGTAGATATGTTATCTTTATTTTTGAACAAATTAAAGTAAATACATAAAGAATACATATTCTTTCTGGAGTACATATTCTTTCTGCACCTATTTTTATTTTTACTAAAAATATATTGTAGGAATTGTTCTATATTAGTATATTTAGATTGATCTGATTCTTCTTCATGGCTGAAAGTATTGCATTGTATGGATGTATAGTAATTTATCAGCTACACAGTCTTTTTAAAACAATTTTATTGGAGTATAGTTGATTTTCAATATTGTGTTCTTTTCAAGGTATATAGCAAAGTGCCAGCCACACAATTGATAGATATTTACATTTTGTCTGGTCTTTTACTCTTTAAAAAGATTGTGTAATGCATGGTGGTAAATATTGCTGACTTGCCCTTCAATATCTGTGTTTTTAAAGTTTTCTTTAAGTTATAGAATTTTAAAACTCACACTGATAGTTATCTCTTTACCTTACTCAACTTTCCCATCCAGCTAGTCTTTAAGCCCTTGTGTTTTATCCACATATAGTAACTATTATTAGCTAAGAATTTTTATAAACATTTACTCATAACCTAATGAGGAGTAGGTACTGTTATTGTTCCCTTTTCATAGAGAAAGAAACTGAGGCCCAGAGGGTAACACCTTTTCTAAGGCCATATAATTCACAAGGGACAGAACCCTTATGATTTGGATGCAGGCAATGTGGTCCCAGTGTCCATGCTTTTAACTTCTGTGCTGTCCTCGTCTCTGTTGCCTGTCTTTCCCAGTAGTGCCATAATTCAGGTGTTCATTGCCTCAAATTTGACTTTATTAATACAGGTAAAGGCTTCCCCAGTGGCTCAGTGGTAAAGAATCTGCCTGCCAAGCAGGAGATGCAGGTGCAGTCTATGTGTTGAGAAGATCTCCTGGAGAAGGAGATGGCAACCCACTCCAGTATTCTTGCCTGGGAAATATGGACAGAGGAGCCTGGTAGGCTGCAGTCTCTGGGGTCACTGAAGAGTTGGACATGACTTAGCAACTAAGAAGACAAATAGACAACACAAATATGGGTTATTCCCCACTTTTCCAAGTTTACTTTACACCACTTTTAAGAAAGTCCTATGTTAGTGTCTGTTTTCACTAACTGAGAGAAATTGGAAGAGGATTGTCATTTTTATGATAAAGCAAAAATATGGGTTCAGCATTTGTTTTGCAGTGAGCTGGTACAGAGGCAGCACACACCCCAAGCAGCATGAGTGGCCCTTCCAGGCCCCTTCCCTGGAAACTACACTCATCATCTCAGCATCAGGCCACCATAGCTTTGCACTGTGTCTGTGAGTATCTGGGCTTTATCAGGATTTATTTTGTACATCAGTTAGCACAAAGGTAATTAAGGTAATTGCTTCTTTGCATAACACCATTTTGCTTAGGAAAGGTTTCATTGGGAACGGTCTGCTTTAGGATAACAGGGGAAACCTGTAATGTTTTTGTCACTTTCAGTCTTCCTTTTCTATTTCATTCTATATACTGAAACAAGATTAATCTGCCCAAAGTGTAACTATGATTATTGCTTCCCAGATCAAAATCCTTAGTACCTTCCTGCTGCATTTAGAATTCAGCTCTATCTCATGCTCTTCTTTTTTATATTGCTGTACTGTCAGTCAGTTTGCTCCAAGCTTTATCTAAGGTGTGATCATTGAGTTGTCTAAAGACTAGACAATGAAATTAGAAGTAATTAAACCAAAAAAAAAAGATGAGGTAAACAGTCATTGGAGTTGAATGGTGCTTTTTTAGAAAAGTTGCTTTCCCTTTTTACTTAGTGTCTCTTGCCATATGGTTTCATCAGCAAACTATCAACCCAGTTAATTTGAATCAGATGTGTAATTGATCAAAGCTTAGCTGCAAACATCTTGGTGTCACATAAAATAAATTCCTTAAAACACACGGAAGTACACAAACTTGATGCAGGAATATGAATTTTCTAATGTGAATTAAAAAGGACAAAAGAGAAGCTCCAGCAAGATGGTAGGAGGGGCAAAATTGTGTTTAGAACCAAACCCCATTCCAACTAGAGACTCTCAGAGGGCTCTAACAAAACCTGGAACACACAAGGAGACCCCACAGAGCCTTAGCCAGACCTGCCTGTGAGGGTTTGAGTGTTTTCTGTGGAGGTATGGGTCAGCAGTGGCCTGCCGCAGGGGCAGGGACTCGGTGCAGCAGACCTGGCTGTGGCATAAGGCCTCTTGGATGAGGTCGCCATTAACCCCACCATAGAGCCGCCAGAACTTACACAGGACTGGGGAAACAGACTCTTGGAGGGCACAAACAAAACCTTGTGTGCACCAGGACCTGGGAGAAAGGAGTAGTGACCCCATAAGAGACTGACCCGGACTTTCCTGTAAGTGTCCAGGAGTCTCCATTGGAGGCGTGGGTCTGCGGTGGCCTGCTGCAGCATTGGAGGCCTGCTGCAGGGTTGAGTGTGGCAGTGCATGCATGGGACCTTTTGAAGGAGGTCACTATTATCTTCATTATCTCCACCATAGTTTGGTCTCAGGTCAAACAACAGTTAGGGAACACAGCCCTGCCCATCAACAGAAAATTGGATTAAACATTTACTGAGAATAGCCCCACCCATCAGAACAAGACCCATTTTTCCCCACAGTCAGTCTCTTCCAACAGGAAGCTTCCATAAGCTTCTTATCCTTATCCATCAGAGGGCAGACAGAATGAAAACCACAATCACAGAAAACTAATCGAACTGTTTACATGGACCACAGCCCTGTCTAACTCAATGAAACAATGAGCCGTGCTGTGTAGTGCCACCCAAGATGGACAGGTCATGGTGGAGAGTTCTGACAAAATGTGGTCCACCGAAGAAGGGAATGGCAAACCACTTCAGTATTGTTGCCTTGAGAACCCCATGAACAGTATGAAAAGGCAAAAAATATGGCACTGAAAGATGAACTCCCCGGGTTGGTAGGTACCCAATATGCTACTGGAGAAAACTGGAGAAATAACTCCAGAAAGAATGAAGAGATGGAGCTAAAGCAAAAACAATGCCCAGTTGTGGATGTGACTGGTGATGGAAGTAAATTCTGATGCTATAAAGAACAATATTGCATACAAACCTGGAATCAAGGTAAATTGAAAGTGGTCAAACAGGAGATGGCAAGAGTAAACATTGACATTTTAGGAATCAGTGAACTAAAAATGGACTGGAATGGATGAATTTAACTCAGATGACCTTTATATCTACTACTGTGGGCAAGAATCCCTTAGAAGAAATGGAATAGCCCTCATAGTCAATGAAAGTCCAAAATGCAGTACTTGGATGCAATCTCAAAAATGACAGAGTGATCTCTGTTCATTTCCAAGGCAAGCCATTCAATATCACAATAATCCAAGTCTGTGCCCCAACCAGTAATGCTGAAGAAGCTGAAGTTGAATGGTTCTATGAAGACCTACAAGACTTTTTAGAACTAACATACAAAAAAGATGTCCTTTTCATCATAGGGGACTGGAATGCAAAAGTAGGAAGTCAAGAGATACCAGTAATAACAGGCAAATTTGGCCTTGGAGTACAAAATGAAGCAGGGCAAAGGCTAACAGAGTTTTGACAAGAGAACACACTGGTCATAGCAAACACACTCTTCCAACAACACAAGAGAAGACTCTACACATGGACGTCACCAGATGGTCAATACCGAAATCAGATTGATTATGTTCTTTGCAGCCAAAGATGGAGAAGCTCTATACAGTCAGCAAAAACAAGACCGGGACCTGACTGTGACTCAGATAATAAACTCCTTATTACAAAATTCAGACTTAAATTGAAGAAAGTAGGGAAAAACCACTAGACAATCCAGGTATGACCTAAATCAATTCCCTTATGATTATACAGTGCAAGTGACAAATAGACTCAAGAGATTAGAGCTGATAGACAGAGTGCCTGAAGAACTGTGGACAGAGGTTCATGACATTGTACAGGAGGCAGTGATCAAGACTATCCCCAAGAAAAAAATGCAAAAAGGTGAAATGGTTGTCTGAGGAGGCCTTACAAATAGCTGTGAAAAGAAGAGAAGCTAAAGGCAAAGGAGAAAAGGAAAGGTATACCAGAGTTCCAGAGAATAGCAAGGAGAGATAAGAAAGCCTTCCTCAGTGATTAATGCAAAGAAATAGAGGAAAACAATAGAATGGGAAAGACTAGAGATCTCTTCAAGAAAATTAGAGATACCAAGGGAACATTTCTTACAAAGATGGGCAAAATAAAGGACAGAAATGGTATGGATCTAACAGAAGCAGAAGATATTAAGAGGTGGCAAGAATACACAGAAGAACTATACAAAAAAGATCTTCATGACTCAGATAACCACGATGGTGTGATCACCCACCCAGAGCTAGACATCTTGGAATGCCAAGTCAAGTGGGCCTTAGGAAGCATCCCTATGAACAAAGCTAGTGGAGGTGATGGAATTCCAGTTGAGCTATTTCAGATCCTAAAAGATGCTTCTGTGAAAGTGCTGCACTCAATATGCCAGCAAATTTGGAAAACTCAGCAGTGGCCACAGGACTGGAAAAGGTCAGTTTTCATTCCAATCCCAGAGAAAGGCAATGGCAAAGAATATTCAAACTACCACACAATTGCACTCATCTCACACGCTAGCAAAGTAATGCCCCAATTCTCCAAGCCAGGCTTCAACAGTATGCAAACCATGAACTTCCAGATGCTCAGGCTGGATTTAGAAAAGGCAGGGACACCAGAGATCAAATTGCCAGCATCCATTGGATCTTCAAAAATGCAAGAGAGTTCCAGCAAAACATCTACTTCTGCTTTATTGACTACTTCCAAAGCCTTTGACTGTATGGATCACAACAAACTGAAAAATTCTGAAAGAGATGGGAATACCAGACCACCTGACTTGTCTGCTGAGAAATCTGTATGCAGGTCAAGAAGCAACAGAACTGAACATGGAACAACAGACTGGTTGTTGGAAAGGAAAGGAGTATGTCAAGGCTGTATATTGTCACCCTGCTTATTTAACTTATATGCAGAATATATCATGTGAAATGCCGGGCTGGATGAAGCACAAGCTGGAATCAAGATTGCTGGGAGAAATATCAATTACCTCAGATATGCAGATGACACCACCCTTATGGCAGAAAGCTAAGAAGAACTAAAGAGTCTCTTGATGAAAGTGAAAGAGGACAGTGAGAAAGCTGGCTTAAAGCTCAGCATTCAGAAAACGAAGATCATGGCATCCAGTCCCATCACTTCATGGCAAGTAGATGGGGAAACAATGGAAACAGTGAGAGACTCACTTTTTTGGGTTCCAAAATCACTGCAGATAGTGACTGCAGCCTTGAAATTAAAAGATGCTTGCTCCTTGGAAGAAAAGCTATGACCAATCTAGACAGCATATTAAAAAGCAGAGACATTACTTTGCCATCTGTCTAGTCAAAGCTATGGTTTTTCCAGTGGTCACATATGGATGAGAGAGTTGGACTATAAAGAAAGCTGAGCACTGATGAATTGATCCTTTTGAACTGTGGTGTTGGAGAAGACTCTTGAGAGTCCCTTGGACTGCAAGGAGATCCAACCAGTCCATCCTAAAGGAAATCAGTCCTGAATATTCATTGGAAGGACTGATGCTGAAGCTGAAACTCCAGTACTTTAGCCACCTGATGCAAAGAACTGACTCATTGGAGAAGACCCCGATGCTGGGGAAGACTGAAGGCAGGAGGAGAAGGGGATGACAGAGGATGAGATGGTTGAATGGCATCACCGACTCGGTGGACGTGAGTTTGAGCAAGCTCTGAGAGTTGGTGATGGACAGGAAGCCTGGTGTGCAGCAGTCCATGGGGTCGCAAAGTGTTGGATACGACTGAGTGAACTGAACTGAATGTGAATTGGGTACCTTTAAAAGAGGTAATGTCTTTAGCTTTAAATACTATGTATATACAAAGGAAAACATTGAGGAAAGCATTCAGGGAGAAAAATAACTTCTCAAAGCTGTAACAAAATCTTTTCTATTCAGTTTTGATTTTAAGTCCAAAATTTGTGCATTTTTAGAAAGAATACTTCAGTACAAGTGTTCTTGTGAAATGTTACTTTTTGTAATTTTTGTTTCTAAGTAAAGAACAGCTATTTCTGAATATAATGGTTCATGCAAATATCTTACTAGAAATCATGTGTACTTTGGCTGTATTAATATCTGGCATTTTTTTAGTTTTGCATTTAAGATATTGGCTCTCTGCTTATTACATAACAGGATTATTATCAATTTTTCAGGATAGTTTGTTTCTAAATACCAAATTTTAAGAGTTTTTTAAAAATCCAATGTTAAAAATTAATTATTTAATGAGTATTTTGTTCTTTTTGGGAAGATTAGTCCACCACAAGCTCTCATTGCCATTGGTCAAGTCTAGATCTTTTCTTGGAAGACACTGCATTTACCAATAGAAAATGGTGACTTGAGAGAAAGCAAAGTTAATTTATATAAAACAGTTGTGTCTTCACTTTCAAAACTGATCACTTTTCTAGTTTTAATCAAGAAACAATGAATAGCAAAAATAATAAATGGCATTTCTGGATATAATTGTTTGACTGTTGAAATTTTTGAATTTCCTTCTCCTTAGGAGTTCCTCAGTTTCACTTGCAGAAATAACATGGACTCTGTCTGTAAGGAGCTACCCATCTTCAGTGTTCCTTAAAGGAGGGAGGTTGCAAAATTTTAGATCAGCAGGCTTTGTCAAAATGATTTGATTTAAAAATCTGTTTTTCATATTTAGTCTCCTAACATCTGTACTCATAGAGTACGTAGTCTTTTTTTTCTCTCTCTTTCTCTCAGAAATGTTTTTTGGGAAAGAGGTTATTCTCTGGAAATTCAAGTTACAGAGTACAAGAAATCCAGGAGCAAGTAAAGACCAAACAGTGTAGTCTAGCTCTTGGGTGAATTATTACTATAAATTTTCATTTCAGTATAATTAGGATTCAGATATGTAGTTGTTAGTAAAGAAACTGATCAGATTGTTTTTTAGGGTTGTAGAAAAATATTCGATATTTTAGCTTAATATGCTTAATACAGATCCTTTTGCTATAGTTTACATTTCTAGACAGGTGCACATCAACATGACATTGTAAATCAACTATACTTCAAAAAAAAAAAAAAGCCACATTGACACAGATAACTTAGAGCACAAATGCAGACTCTTTTTTAAATCTTTAAACGTAGAAAACAACCTATAAGGAATAAAAAAAAAGTTTTAAAATGACTTTTAATTTTTCGCTTTTCCCCTCCTCTAAAACGCCTTAGAATCATAAAATATTAAAATTGAAAAAGACCTTGGAAGTCATCTTGCTTTATCTTCTACCCATTGTGGAAATCCTTTTCACAATAGGTCTAATTAAAAAAAAAAAAATCTCTGTTTAAAGAGATCTTCTTATTTTGATCTCTTCAGTTAATGGGTTGCCTATTTGCAGAGAGCTGTCAGATTATTTGTTGTCTGTAATTGTTACAAAGATTTGCCTTCAATTCAGCTGCAACTTTGAGTTTCTCCCAGTTGTGTTTTCTGGTAGAATACTACCCTTTGAAGACAGTTATAACATTCTGGGTCTAAAGTCTTTTCAGTTGTATCTTCTAGTAGAATATGGAATAAATCCATTCCTTCTTCATTTAGCTACCCTTTGAAAACAATTGTAACTTTCTGGGTCTAAATTCTTTTTGATTTTTTAACTTGGGGGTCTATAAATTCACAAGTCTGTGGATAGTCTTCAGAGGATTGTATCATATGTAAAATTGTGAACATACATGTGCTTTTTTCTGGGAAGAGAGCCATAATTTTTATTAGTCTCAGTGGAACCCAATTCCCTACCAAAGTTAATGTACCAGACCTACTGAAATGGACCTGGTAATCTGGACCTACTGGAATGGACCTGGTAATCTGCTTTTTGTTTTTGTATTTTTTAATAAGCTTGCAATGAGCCATCTAGTCCAGCATCTCAGGAACCATTGTACTGGGTAAGTTCTAAGATTAAAGCCTTTCTGATTCTGTTGAAAATGGTAGAATTTTTAGAGCTTTGGAGATAGTCTAGTATATATATAGTTTGTGATGTGCTTATAGTTATATCCTTCCTATCAAAAGATTAAACTGGTCCAAGAGGGTGGGGTTTTTATTTAAAACTTTATTTCAAAGTCTTGGGAGCCTGTGATGATGTTATTTTAGATTAGAAGTGTTCCTAGAATTTGTGTTTGTTAGATCCTGATATAGTATTTCAATCTAACAGAAGTTTATGAATTACAATACTTTTTGATTAATTTTTAATCTGTAAAAATTTTAGCCTCTTTTGTTTTTACTATTTCTAAGGAAGGATAGTATCATTTATGAACGCTGGTTTCCGGGCTACCTTTTGGAACAGTTTAATTACAGCTCCCCCTGTGCTCCCTCCCTCCTCTGAAGACAAAACTACTCACCCAGCAAGCCCTTTTTTTTTTTTTTTTCAGTAAAGTAGTACTTGAATAACTAATAATATAAACTGAAATGACAAAGAATAGCTTAAGATTTGAAGATGTCTCTCAGTGTGCTGTGATTACTTAATTTTTATAGAATAAAAGAAATCTATGATCGGCCTACCTTTTGCTACACGTGTTAGAGGAGTAGTGTCAGAAGAACAAAGAGACTAAAGTGAAAGAAAACAGAAAAATGAAGCACGGCAAGGGAAATGAATATGTTTTAATGACCAGTAGAAATGGCAAACAACAAAAAGGCGAGAACCAGCAATTTTCATTCATTTACCATTTATTTATAGAGTTGGCTTATAAGCAGATACATGTGAAAATGGAATATTTAAAATAAATAAGGAGTTTGGTTAAAAAACAGAAGATACAACATCTGATGTCTGGGGGAGCAAATTGCTGCTTTTGCCTCAATATTGTTAGTTCCCTAAAGATACATTTCCTTTGCATGTATTTGGGAAGTACAGTAGAAACCAGCAAGTAGTCAACAGCTGCTTGCACACTACTTGAAGGCCCCTAAAAGAATCAGAGTGAGCTTCAAGTTGCCAGCACAGTTGTTCCTCACAAATTTTGACTCCTAAAAACCTAAGGGATGGGAATTATTAACAGTTATTCCAGTAGATAGCATATTCAAAAGCAGAGACATTACTTTGCCAACAAAGGTCTGTCTAGTCAAGGTTATGGTTTTTCCTGTGGTCATGTATGCATGTGAGAGTTGGACTGTGAAGAAGGCTGAGTGCCAAAGAATTGATGCTTTTGAACTGTGGTGTTGGAGAAGACTCTTGAGAGTCCCTTGGACTGCAAGGAGATCCAACCAGTCCATTCTGAAGGAGATCAGCCCTGGAGATTTCTTTGGAAGGAATGATGCTAAAGCTGAAACTCCAGTACTTTGGCCACCTCATATGAAGAGTTGACTCATTGGAAAAGACTCTGATGCTGGGAGGGATTGGGGGCAGGAGGAGAAGGGGACGACAGAGGATGAGATGGCTGGATGGCATCACTGACTCGATGGATGTGAGTCTGAGTGAACTCTGGGAGTTGGTGATGGACAGGGAGGCCTGGCGTGCTGCAATTCATGGGTTTGCAAAGAGTCGGACACGACTGAGCAACTGATTTGATCTGATCTGATCTGATTCCAGTAGTTAGGAATAATTTACTATGGTTTTATTCTTAAGTGGCAGTATAATGATAAAATTAGCTTTCTTTATCCACGAGTTCCACATCCATGGATTCAGCCAACCTTGGATCCAAAATATTTCGGGAAAATAAAAAATTCGAAATAGCAAACACTGAAACACCTGGAGTAACAGGCAAATTTGGCCTTGGAATACGGACTGAAGCAGGGCAAAGACTAATAGAGTTTTGCCAAGAAAATGCACTGGTCATAACAAACACCCTCTTCCAACAACACAAGAGAAGACTATACATGGACATCACCAGATGGTCAACACTGAAATCAGATTGATTATATTCTTTGCAGCCAAAGATGGAGAAGCTCTATACAGTCAACCAAAACAAGACCAGGAGCTGACTGTGGCTCAGACCATGAACTCCTTGTTGCCAAATTCAGACTTAAATTGAAGGAAGTAGGGAAAACCACTAGACCATTCAGGTATGACCTAAATCAAATCCCTTATGATTATACAGTGGAAGTGAGAAATAGATTTAAGGGCCTAGATCTGATAGATAGAGTGCCTGATGAACTATGGAATGAGCTTCGTGACATTGTACAGGAGACAGGGATCAAGACCATCCCCATGGAAAAGAAATGCAAAAAAGCAAAATGGCTGTCT
>NW_011495080.1:7369139-7369310 GCF_000754665.1 Bison bison bison | reverse complement strand
TGAATGCAGAGTTCCAAAGAAGAGCAAGGAGAGATAAGAAAGCCTTAACTCAGAGATCAATGCAAAGAAATAGAGGAAAACAACAGAATGGGAAAGACTAGGGATCTCTTCAAGAAAATCAGAGATACCAAAGGAACATTTCATGCAAAGATGGGCTCGATAAAGGACAGA
>NW_011495080.1:7337726-7368087 GCF_000754665.1 Bison bison bison | reverse complement strand
TGGATGGCATCACTGACTCGATGGACGTGAGTCTGAGTGAACTCCAGGAGTTGGTGATGGACAGGGAGGCCTGGCGTGCTGCGATTCATGGGGTCGCAAAGAGTCAGACACGACTGAGCAAGTGATCTGATCTGATCTGATCTGAATCTGCTTCACTCCCGCAACTATTTACAGATAATTTACATTGTATTTACAACTACTTACATAGCATTTACATTGTATTAGGTATTATCAATCTAGAGTGGATTTGAAGTATAGAGGAAGATGTGTGAGTAGGTTATATGCATACTTAAGCCTTAACCATTTTATAGAATAAGGGAGTTGAACATCCTTGGATTTTGGTATCTGTAAGGGGTCCTGGAACCAATCTCCAGTTGAAATTGAGGGATGACTGTATAATGGAGCATCTTGGGAGAGGAGAGTAACTTCTTTAAGGAGTTGGGAGAGTGTATCTTTGGTTGAGAATTACTGCCTCAATATTCATTCATTCATTTAACAAGTATTTATCAAGTGCCTCTATTACACATACTTGTTTTCAGGTGCCAAATTGAATTGAGGTTATGAGCATTATTGACTGCATGGGTTTGAATCCTGGAGTTTTTACTTATTACTTGGCTAAGTGACCTTGGGCAAATTACTTAATCTCTCTGTGTCTTAGTTTCCTCATCTGTAAATTTGGGATCATAATTTTTATCTATCTCTGAGTTGTGGTAAGGACTAAATGAGTTCTTGGAAGAGAATTGTTTTAAGGAATACAGTTATTTTCACACACACACATACAGACATATATACATATACATAATGCATGACCAAACCAGAACACAGTACAGTGTAGCACTGTAACTCATATTTTGGTTTGTATTAATTTATATACTGCTTTGTTTCAAAAAGGATTTGAGGCAGAACCAAAGTCTCTTAAAAAATACTCTGTAC
Source organism: Bison bison bison (assembly GCF_000754665.1). Taxonomy (NCBI): domain Eukaryota; kingdom Metazoa; phylum Chordata; class Mammalia; order Artiodactyla; family Bovidae; genus Bison; species Bison bison. The sequence goes on along the minus strand of NW_011495080.1, from coordinate 7,367,154 downwards.
CCAGGCAGCACAGCAGAATCGATACAGGTTCAGATCTTATTTTGAAAGGCAAAGGCAGACATTTTAAAATGAATGTATATACATGCTGCAAATAGAGTGTATACTCAGTACATGTCATTTCTCTCATGTTTAAAAGGAAGTAATTTACTTAACAGATTGGTCACTGTCAGCCCAAAGTATGCCGTGGCACAGGTAGACATAGTTCTGCGAGTACATTAGGAGTAGAGTGCAGGCTGAATTTTAGCTCCCATTTATCCACTTGGCATGGAGTTCTCATGCAGTAACCAGTCTGCACAACCATGCAGTGATTCTGAATACAGTATTAATTTGCTTCTCTTTGGAAATTCGTTATGAATATTAAATTGTATAAAGCAGTAGGACCATATCATCTAAACTAGAATTCTTAGATCGAGTTCTCTGTCAATAGTTCTGATTGTTAAAATATTCATTCTTGTTTCTGATAGGTCATTTTGAATGCAGTCTGCTCCATATCAACATAGTTAGGTTTTTCTTCTTCATTCTGGTTTTTATTTTCCATACTTTTTACCTTGGAATATTGTAAATTTACATGCAGTTGTAAGGAATAATTCAGAGAGATCCATATACCCTTCATCCAGTTTCCCAGATGATAATATCTTATTGCTATCACATAGTAACAACCAGGAAATTGACATTGATATCAACTTACTTTACTCGGATTTCATTAGTTTTATATGCACTAATTCATGTGTGTGTCTATGCATGTGTTTTGAGTTCTGTGTAATTTTGTCACATGTGTAGATTTTCATGGCTGCCTAGTCAAGGTACGGCACAGATCCATTTACAAGGGCCCCTCAAGTGTAGGCACAGCCACCTTTCCTGGCAAACCTCTGGCACCCCCTAGTCTGTCCTCCATCTCTATATAGTTTCATCATTTCAGTTATGTTATATAAGTGGAATCATGTAACCTCTTTTTTTTCCCATGTATCCTTTTGACGCTGGTTTTTTTTATTCAGCATAATTCCCTTGAGAGCCATCCAAGTTGTTGCCCCCATCAATAGTAGTTGATTGGTACTGAGTAGTCTGCCATGGCATAGACGGAACCACAGTTTGTTTACCCATTCTGATTCATTGGAAAGTTGGTCAGGTTTTGGCTGTTGTGAATGAACTTTCTGTGAACATTTATGGACAGGTTTTTGTGTAAGCATAAGTTATTTTTTTTTCTCCCAGTTTGCTTGGTGTTGAATTTTATCAAATGCTTTTTCTGCATTTATTGAGATGATGGTATAGTTTTTCCTCTTTATTCTGTTTTTTGTGGTGAATTATACTGATTTTTTAATTTTTTATCAGTCTCATTTTGGGGACAAATTTCACTTAATCATGATGTTATCCTTTCTATGTAATTTTGATTTGATAATATTTTGTTTAGAATTTTTGTGCCTGTGTTTCTAAAAGGTGTTGACCTGTAATGATTTTTAATATCTTTATCAGACTTTGATATGATGGTTCTACTAGTCTTATAAATGAGAAGATTCTCTATTCTCTGTAAGCATTTGTGTCTGCCTTAAATGTTTGGAATGATGCCATCTTAAAGTCTTTACATAATACTTAAGTTTATATTTTCTATCAATATCTATATTAGTCACCCTCTGTATCTTTTTTTTTTAACCATTCATGAACTTACCCTTCTCCCAACCCTTCTTTTTACCCTTTCAATTATTTGTCAATATCACCTGAGAGTACACTTGTGAATGTTAGTAAGCTTTTGTTTTACTAAAACACTTATTCAGTAAGTCAGCACTTCTCTGCTTACTCTTTTCTTTTACTTTGATGATGATTATTGAATTTTTAAAAAATTCTAGATATATATCTCTGAGTAATTCTTTCACCAGAATTCTTGAGAGAAGCAAAAATTTTGTGTCTTTGTGCATTCAAAAATGTCTTGGGAGGGACTTCCCTGGTGGTCCAGTGGTTAAACCTCCATGTTTCCTTTGCATGTGTCATGGGTTTGATCCCTGGTTGGGGAACTAGGATCCCATGAGGTATGCAGTACAGCCAAAAAATAATAATAAAAAAATTTTAAGAATGTCTTAATTTCACTGTCATAATTGACTGAGAGTTTGAGTTGATACAGATTTCTCATTTTAAAAGTATATCTAGTTGTCCCAGGACCATTTGTTGAAAAGATTATGCTTTTCTCATTGAGTAATCTTGTCACCCTTGTCAAGTCAATTGACCAGATGTATATGGATTTACTTGTAGACTCTTTAATTCTGTCCCATTAATACACATGTCCATCCTTATGCCAGTACTACAGTTTTGAATACTATGTCTTTGCAGTAAGTTTTGACTCCAGGAAGTATAAGTCTTCCAGTTCAGTTCTTTTTCAAGATTATTTTGGTTTTATGAGTTCCTTGTGTTTCCATATGAAGTTTCATATTAGCTTGTCTGTTTCTGCAAAAAAAAAGCAGGTGGAATTTTTATAATAATTGCTCAATTCCCTTTTATATCTTATTAAAATGCTTCCCACCTCTTTTTCCTTTTATACTGTATTCAGGTGAATTTCTTTGGCTCCATCTTTTAACTAGTAATTTAATTCGTTCTTTTTTTTCATCCTTAATTAATTTTTTTGTTAGTTAAATGATCAAAATTTAATTTCTAAAAGTTCCAATTTATTTCTTCTTAAATAAATGTATTCAGTTCAGTTCAGTCGCTCAGTCGTGTCCGACTCTTTGCGATCCCATGAATCGCAGCACGCCAGGCCTCCCTGTCCATCACCAACTCCCGGAGTTCACTCAGACTCACGTCCATCGAGTCAGTGATGCCATCCAGCCATCTCATCCTCTGTCTTCCCCTTCTCCTCCTGCCCCCAATCCCTCCCAGCATCAGTCTTTTCCAATGAGTCAACTCTTCGCATGAGGCGGCCAAAGTACTGGAATTTCAGCTTTAGCATCATTCCTTCCAAAGAAATCCCAATATTACTGTCTGGTATATCTCAGGATAGTAATTGTACCTAATCTAAGGTCTTACTCTATTTAATTTGTTAGCTCTCTTTCTTTGGGTGTGAGTTCTTTTTGTAACATTAATAACTTTTTCATGTTTGGGTCTTGGTTTTGTGCTCACTCATCTTTATTTGATAGTCCTGGTTAGCCTTCCTGTGAATGTTAGATCTGTTTACTGCAGCAAGTCTCCACTGACTGTGGGTAGAGATGGACTATGCAATTGCCAGTCTTCTCTAATGTCTGTCCCCTTTTTCCTAGGATTTAATATCCACTCAAAGCTCTGTCCTGTCTTTTTTTTTTTTATCTTTAAACTTTATTGTATTGGTTCTGCCATATATCGAAATGAATCCTCCACAGTCATACATGTGTTCCCCATCCTGAACCCTCCTCCCTCCTGTCCTGTCTTTTTGATCCAAGTGTTTATATACTCATTGTTCCTACCTGGGGAGTGACACCTTTCTAGTTTGATGCCATTGTTCTTATCTGGAAGCAACGACTCCTAACCAGTTATGCTGAAATTCTGTAAATTATTTCTGTTCTTTCTGCTTTCACCTCTGGGCTTATTTAGTTAACTCTAAGGGCTGTTCAGATCACTTGCAATAGCCTTCTACTCTGGGTGTGTAGGACTGTGATAAACCTCCTTTAAGCTGATTCTATCAGCTTTTCATTTTTCAGTGATTGACTAAGACCATGTCTTGCTCTTTTTTGATTATATATTTTTTAAATGGCTTTTGTGTTATTTGTGAGGTTTTGGGGAGAGGGGAGTTGCTTGCAGTGTGCTCAGCCTACTGTCTTGATTATTGATGACTACATCATATTTATAGTGTAATAAATAAACAGGAAAAACTTAAAAGCTAGCCAAAAATAAAATCTTGATGAAATGATTGGAAAATTATGGTTTTTGTTTCGAAGAGTAGAAGCAATCACAAATGAAGATTGACACTCAAATATATAAAAATTAAAGCTTCAATAAACAAAATTTCAGGAATATGTTTACTTGAAATTGGAAAGATATATTTGGTATGTTGCTGGTTTCTCATTTTATCAGCTCTTTGGTTAAAGGAAGAAAACAAGGCTTCTGAAGTTAGTGCCTACTTCGCCTGAATAACCCTCTGCAGAGTCAATATTAGCCCGTGCCTTTGACAGACTTATGTTGGTTGCTGACAGAGAAGCAGGCCAAAGATGTATGACAAATTCTGAAAAAACATCAAAAAGCATTTTTGATTACAACTTTGGTTCAGTAATTTTCAGTATTACTCCCTCACTGTTATCTAAATTTGTTTTATATTTTTCCACTATAAAATAATGTATGTCTTAGAATTTTGGGATAATATAAAAGGAGTGATAATCCTCAACCTGAATCATAACTGCTGTTAGCACTTTGATATGTTTCTTTATAGTATTTTCTTATCATAGCTTCAAAAAAAATTAGTAATATGGTATTGTTTTTCTTCCCGTCCAAAAGTAATACCTACTCAGTGAGAAAGCTTGGAAAATAGAGACAGCACTAGGAAAAGAAAACAAAATTGCTCTTAATAACTGCCCAAAGATAACCACAATTAAAATCTGATGTATATCCTGCCTGAATTTTTCATGACTATATATACTTTTTTCTTTGTTAATATGGTATAATACGCTACTGCTATTTTGTACCTGTACTTTCATTTGCAATATATTGTGAATGTCTTCTCATGTTAGTAAATACTCTTGTGTGTATTTTTTAGTGGTGTGTAGAATGTGAATATATTTAAGTATGTTTACTTAGCATACTTAACCATTTCCCTATGATTGGACTCTGAAAGTGTTTCAGATTTTTTACCATTATAAATAATACCGTAGTATCTTTGTCCATACGTCTTTCCATGCATCTATGATTGTTTCTTTAGGAATAAATTCCTAGAAGTGGAATAGCTGGGTCAAAGGGTATGTACATTTCAATGCTTTTGATACATAAAGATGTCAAATTTTAAGCTAATCACTTGTTATATTTTGTCTCGTATTGCTAATTGTTTTATGTGTTTGTCTTGTCTCCCTAATTAGAATATAAGCTCCTTGAGGGCAAGGGAAGTTTCTTATGCATCTTATGTATCCTTTGATAGTGTGGTTTTACAATGTTGGACTTATGAGTGATCGACAAGTATTGTATTGATTAAAAGCTGTGGTTTTCCAATTTTTGGATGCCATAAACCTATAAATTAAAAAACATATATCTATTTGGGGATACAAACAGGCTTGCAAAATTTCTGTTTTTCTAAGAAAGAATATTAAAAAACAAAATCAGCTACCATTTTTTATCACCTTCATCTCACAAAAGAATATTTAATAACAGAAGTTTCTAATTTCTGAAAAAAAGAATAGACTTTTAAATGGAACATTTTAGCATTTCAAAAACTTACTGCCTTGTCCATATTTTTCTTATTTTGTGTTGTACTAGTAAATCTTTACCTTAGCCTAGCAGTGGTCCATAGGCCAACATTTGGGAACTGCTGATTTAAAAGACTTAGAGGACTAACAGATAAACTCTTTGCAAAATAAATAATTCTTTCCTTTGCCCACAAGTCTCTCTCCTCCACAATATTAAGTATACATGTACAGGTAATGCCATTTCATTACACAGAATTTGTGTATCTCTACGTACAAGTACTACATCTAAGATATTTCCAGTTGCCAAAATAAAAAACTATATGCTTTCTAAGGAATTTGAGACAGGTTAAGTGTGATGTAGTAGAAAGAAGGCACGTATTAAGAGTCAGACTGCCTAGACTTGACTCCTGGCTTTGGCATTAAGTCACTTAATTTTTTTTTTTTTTAGCTTCCTTACTTATAAATTAAGATGATAATATCTTCCTTGAAGTGTTTTTATTGCCCCTGTTAATAGCAGTTACCTCAGTGTAATGTAATTATTTGTTTAGGCATCTGCCTTCCTCAGAAGACCATGAGTTCTTGAGGCTAGGAGTCATATCGTCCTCTGGCCTGGGGCTCACAGCAGAGCAGGTGCTTAATGAAATGACTGTTGAAACCGTACAGGCTTATTGTGAGGATCAAATGAGATAACATGTATAGAAGCTCTTTGTAACTTTAAATTCAATACCAATGTTAATTGTTTTTATTGCCCATAAGAGCTGTCTTTGGGAGCTATCAGCACTTTGAGAAGAGACAAAATTATCCCATTAACACTTTGCATTTTTCTTCTATATTATAAGAACAAGTTTTAATTGGGATTAATGTGCAGTTAATTTGCTTCCTGTGAAGACAGAAAAATTTCCTTATTTTTCTCCCCCCACTGGGGAATTGTCAAATGTTAAATGTTTGTTTTATTCGTTTGCTATCATAAAATTCTAATTTAGCGAGATCAGCTTATTTCATATTTAAAGAATGATGCCCATTGCTTTATCCTGTTAACCATAAAACTGATAAAAGAATTAACACCAAACCCAGAAGAGAACAGGAGCCTACGTTATATCAAATTAGTTTTAGTAAGAGCTCCCTTTTTAACATTCACTGACTTTTAAAAATGTCATCGTTTCTGATCTGTTTATAAAGCTCCTGGTAAATTTTTGCCACAAGATGGCATTGGTGATTATTGAATGCATGTTCTATTGAACCAGAATTTTGAAAAATGGTGCACATAATTGTTCATATTCTTTTGGGGATGAATTGAAAACCTTCATCACTGCTTATATATTAATTTGATTTTGTTTTGACTTTCAAAACAGGGTTAAATGCTACTTTACATCATTTCTTTCTGTATTCAAGTATTGTTTTGTTTCCTGTTTTTCTGTCTTTATAACTGCAGTTGCTATGTATTATTTGCCATGTGTTGTATGTGTCTGACTTATTGCTGATAATTGTGGTAACAGGTAAGAAGAAAATACGATGGGACCCAGTTAGGAGGCGCTTCATTCAGTCCTGTCCCATCATAAGGATCCCTAACAGGTTTTTGAGAGGTGGGTGATAACTAGCAAGAGATCTGTGCTTCATATGGGTTAAAGGGAGCTTTGAATTTTCTAAACTCAAAACTCTGGTTTTTAAAAATTGTCTGAACAGCTAAAATTGGATTAAGGGAAGTCTAGAATTTTAATTTTAAACCTGTATTTCATATTGAACACTGTTGGAACTGTAATTATAAATTTTGGGAAGTTAGAATTACTTCATGTGTATTAGATGGTAGAAATAAATCATCTCACTATCAGTATTATTCCCTTGTAAGTATATTAAAAAGAACTTTGAATAATTTATAAAATAAGGGTATGGGAAATGCTTTTCTAATATGATTTTAAGGAAGAAATAAAATTTATATGACTAAATTTGTATGTCAGAAGCCATTAATAAGATAAAAGGGAGAAATATTTGTAACAAATGGTTAGTATCATGAATATATAAAGAGCTCTTACAAATTAATAGTTTAAAAACAAATACCCATTGGAAAAATAGGCAAAAGAACATGAACAATTAATAAAAAATAATAAAAAGCTCAATAAATATGAGATGTTTATTTTCACTATTGTTATAAACATAACTGAAATAATAAGATTTTTTGCCTATTAGGTCAGCAAAGACTAAAAATAAGAGTACTCAGTGTTGCAATGGTATGGGGAAGTCCAAACTCATATACTGAAGGAAGTATGAATTTAATACCGCCTTTCTGGATTTAATTTGGCAGTATGTATCAAAAGCCTTAAAAATGTTCACATCCTTTGACCTAGTAACCTTACTTTTAGGTTTCATTCTTTCTGTTTTTCTTTTTTTTTTTTTCAATAAAACATATTCCTACTGAAAAAAAGAAAATCTCAGAAGAGGGTTGAAAACTCTGGTTCACACTATTTTTCTAGATATAACAAATTGTCAGACAGGCATTCTTAATATTATAATTTAGACCTTATTTAAAAGCCAATTTATCTAATTTTGACTGAAGAGATTATTTTTTTTTAAAGTCTAGAAAAAAGTCCTGCAGCAGCTAAAGACATTTCCTATATCTAGTGCCTAATCTATTTTTAGCAGCCAAGCTCCAGATGATGAAAAAATAAATAGGTCAAGATAAGATACAGAGAGTGTTATGCTACCTTTTTTAAAAATTCTCTTTTTCTTTTCTTTTATTTTTTGGCTGCACCGCATGGCTTGTGGGATTTTAGTTCCCTGACCAGGGATTGAACCTGGGCCGTGGAAGTGAAGGCACCTAGTCATAACCACCGGACCACCAGGGAATTCCTGCTATGCTACCTTCTAGCAAAAATAATTTTATTAATAGAAACTAAGAGATAATTTTAGTGTTATGTGACCAAAAAAAAAAAAAAAAAAAAAACCACTGTGTACACGTGGCCAAGCAGTACATCAAATTCTATAACATGATTTTTCTTTTTCCTATTTAAAAGATTAAAATGCTAATTTATTGATTTATAATGAGAAAGCTAACTTAGGCTGACTAAACAAGTATAATTAAGCAATTGTGTAATTAGGATATAAAATTCAATATATCAATTTTGTATAAACATAAAAAAAGGAAATGGTGAAATAACATTTTGTCTGGTTGGTGGGATTTTGTTTTCTTTTGTTTATGCTCTGTTTTTCAATGTTTTAATCATGGAAAAAAGAGATTAGTACAGGTAAGTTTCATACCTTTGGTTATTTTTGTAAGCCCTAAATCGCCTCAAAAAATGGCTGAGGAAGATGGACTGACTGTGCTGAGAAGAGTGAGGTGGGACTAAACTCAGCACCAGCAACATCAGGACCCCCAGTGGCCGCCACTGACCCAGGGGCCTTGTCTTACTTCTCACCTTTGACCTGTTTGTAGTGTTTGATCTGTTGACCACCTGCACCTTCTTAAATTTTTCTCTCTTTTTGGGTTATACCTTGATGTACAATCTGAGATGTTTTCTTCCAACCTCTTTGATTGTTCATTCCGTTTCCTATACTAGCTTTTTTTCTTCCTGCTCACTAAAGATGGGTATTACTCCAACATTCTGTCCTCTCCATTATCTCCTCCTGTTATCTCATCAGATTTCACAGACTTAACTAACCTTGTTCGTTCATTCATGCTTTCATTCTTTCAGTATTTTTTGATTGCCTCCTGAGTAACAGGCTCTATGCTAGCTCAATAATCTAGATACTAGAGAAGCAGGTAAAGAAATAATTACAGAATAATTTGAACATATAATTCTTTGTGGTAAATGTCCTGATGAGGTAGTGGGAGTGTGGGAGTGCAAGAAGAGGTACCTGACTCAACATGTGGGAAGGACAGAGGAAGGGAAGTCATCAGGATGCCTTTTCAGAAGAGATAACACTGAGTAGTCTGAGTAGGTGTTAACAGGGCAGAGTTGGAACGTCTCACATGGGGACCAAGCAGCTTGAGTAAAGGCAGTTAGGTGGAACAGAGTATGGTCTTTCAGAGGAACTGTAGGAAGTTCAGCAGAGTGGGAAAGAGTGCGATAGAAGAAGCTGGAGAGGGTCCAGATCAAGTCGGGCACTGTCCCCAGCAAGTTTTTACGATCAGTTTATTTAACTAGCAAAGAGATTTAATTGGAAGACCAGTTACAAGGTTGTTAGAGTTATCAAGGTGAGAAATGATGGAGACTACAACTAAGGTAGTTACATATAGTAGGACTAGAGAGTACGTAATCAATTTAAAATGTAATGAGGTGGAATTAGATGAGACTCGGTGACCACTTGAAGAGGAGGAGGGAAAAGCCAAGAAAGCTTCAGCTTTCTGTGTGGACCATTTTCTCTTTACAGGTGTTGTATTAGATGGATGGAAGGGCAGGTTGAGGGAAAAGATAATAAATTCAGTTTAAACTCCCCAAACCAACAATAGCATGTCCTTGGACACTCAGTCTAAGAGTTATTTCTAGGGAAGCCTCTTTGGAAGCCTGCCTCTTTGTTTTGATCGCACCCTCTGTGTACCTGCCTGTATCATAATACTTAGCACACTGAATTAGAGTCATGTGTTTACTTGTTGTGTGCCTGCGTTAGACTGTAAGCTCTGTGAGGGCAGGGACAGTGGAGCACTGCCTTTCGTTTCTTTATCTCCAGTTTGTAGCACGGTGCATGTGGTAGGTGTATCACATGTATTTGAGTTGAATTTGTTATTTGTGAAGCTGCTGTCAGGAGAATAGGATGGGACTAAAATTTTAGTACATTTTTTACTTCCTTCTGGTGATAGTGACAGCAAACTAATGAGTTGCTGAGAATATGAAAATGCAGTTTAGTGTTTCCTTAGTTTTTTTTTAAGTTATCTATAGTCTTGAAATTGCCACTTTTAAGCCTCTCATTTTGGGACTCCTACACATTACCTCTTTTGATTCTGATTAAACAGTTTCATAGTACTCATTTTCTGTCACTAGATTCCTTCACTAGATCCTGTATCTTTTCTAATTATTTTCTATCTGTGTAAAAAGTAGTGTGAAAACAATATCAGTGTAGTGAAGACAGCGTGTTTTCATTGCAAAATGATGGTTTGATTATACCCATTTCCTCTCCCATACTTCTCATATATCACTGAAAATTACAAAACAGACATATAAAAAAGAATGAATCATAATTGTATTGAACAACAGTAAAGGGAGGCTTTGAAACCAGATTACCCATGTCTGAATCCAGGCTCTGGCACTTACCAACTATGTGACTTTGGGCAAGTTGCTTATTCTTTTTTTTTTTTTTAACCTCAATTTCCTCATCTGCAAAATTAGGATGATGATAATGATACCAGATTCGTAGGGTTGCTGTGAGTATCAAGAGAGGTAACGTGCAAAGCACTCAAGAGCTTTTATGTTCAGCCAGTATTGACTTAATGTTAGCTGCTGTCATTCTTGCTATTGTTATAATACCAGAAAATTGGTGGAATTTCAGGGTAATAGAAAACAGTTGGAATTATAATGATTGAGAAACCAGAACAGAATAAAATGCAACCCCAAGTAGGTACTCCCGCTGCATGCTGAAAGAGAATTTCTTAATGGAACTTCTTTCCTGAAACTCTAAGCCTAGAATCAGCAGGTGTAGGAGGAAGGAGAAGGTTGGGGAAAAATGGAACATCAGGGCAAATAATTAAGAGACTGCCTTCAAAACTCTTATTTCCTCTACTTCTTCTGTCCCTCCCTGGCAATGGTTTTGTTGTTGTTGTTGTTTGTCACATCCAACTCTTTGCCACCCCGTGGACTATAGCCTGCCAGGTTCTTCTGTCCATGGGATTTCCCAAGAAAAAAATACTGGAGTGGGTTGCCATTTCCTTTTCCAGGGGACCTTCCCCTCCCTGGGATCAAACCTGCACCTCCTGCATTGGCAGGCAGATTCTTTACCTTTGAGCCAGCAGGGAAGAGCAGTGGCTTTTGCTCTGAGGACAGTTCTTCAAGCAAAGTAGGGGATTTGTTGGAGGGAGGGTTGAGCAGACAGTGGACCTGGGATTGGAGAGTGTGAACGCAAAGCAGAGCTTTAGGTAGTGGATCTCCACAACAGATTGGATGAGGTGGATGGAATGTGGGAGAAGAAGAAAGTGAGCACCACTGAAGACTGAGGTATGTTAAATGACTGTACCATCAAAATACAGCCTTCCTTATTTTGGAAAAACGGAGGTTTTTCTCCACTTCTAAAGAGAAACCTGTCTGTGAGTATACCATATTCCTGCAGAGACCCACAGTCAAACATATCTCCCATTTGGAAGTTTGGAGACAGAGTAATACAACTGTGGAGGAAATCTGTTATTTTGAAGAGCAGACTCATTGGAAAAGACCCTGATGCTGAGAAAGATGTAAAAGGCAAAAGGAGAAGGGGGTGGCAGAGGATGAGATGGGTAGATAGCATCACCAACTCAATGGACATGAATTTGAGCAAAGGGGGAAATAGTAGAGGGCAGAGGAACCTGGAGTGCTGCTGAACCTGGGATGCTCAGTTGGGTCGCAAAGAGTCGGACACTACTGAGTGACTGGACAACAACAACAAAACTTGAAAAAAGATTAGTAAGCTGAATACATGAAACAGCTGACTATGGAAATAGAGATACCGAGGAAACAGAATGGAACTTGAGGAAGTTCTGATCACAGCAGGTTCCCTCAGAGTCAAGAGAAAATTAAGGAGTGGTTAAAGAATTAGTTCCAATTGAAATTTGCTGAAATAAAATGCAGTTAGTTAAATAGTACACAGCTGCTGCTGCTGCTGAGTCACTTCAGTTGTGTCTGATTCTGTGCAGCCCCATGGACGGCAGCCCACCAGGCTCCCCCATCCCTGGGATTCTCCAGGCAAGAATACTGGAGTGGGTTGCCATTTCCTTCTCCAATGCATGAAAGTGAAAAGTGAAAGTGAGGTCGCTCAGTCGTGTCCAACTCAAATAGTACACAGACTTAAGACCAATTTTTACAAAACTAAAGTAGGGGAAATTTACAGACCATAAAGCAACAGGACAAAAAGAGAAAGTACAAAAGGAAAATTACGCTATTAGGATAGATCTAAGTGATCCAGTATCCATTTTATAAGGGTACATATGGAAAGACAGTGAAAGAGAAAATTAAAGACTATTTCCCTATGCTGAAGAAAGACTGAATTTTCAAGTATAAAGAGCCCACCAGGGAACAAGCTAGAGAAATGTAAAAGCAAAAAGCATCTATCTGTACATTACTGAACTACTTATGATTCCAAAGATGGAAAACAGGCTACCTAGAAAGACTCAAGACTAAGAATCAGATTGGTTTTGGATATAAGATAGTTTCTAGAAAATAAGTGCCTTCAGTGTTCTGAGGCAAAATTATTTTGAACACAGAACTGTACCTAGCCTCACTAATATTTGAATGTTTAAATAGGGGTCAAAATAAATAAGGACTCTGAAAATATGTGAACACACCTTTTTTGAGAAAATTACTTGAGATATTTCCACTAAAATGGAAAACAAATCCAAGAAAGAGGAAAATTTGGACACAAGAAGTGGTGATGTGCAAAAAACACAGTAAAACTTTAGAGTTACATTGAAATACAGGAACTGTGAAGGATGGTATAATTGATAACAAAAGATTTCTAAATACACAGAATAATGATAAAAAATATATATGTGTGTGTGTGTATATATATATATATATATGAAATATTTCCTAACATTTTGGATGATTTAAATAAACTAGGGAGAAAGTAAAACTGCTAAAGATCTTATAATTTTTTGTTTTAGGATTTATAGGTATGATGTATGCTTATTAAAATTAAAATAATACGGAAATATATAGGGTGAAAAATGAATGTCCTTATCTCAAGCATATATAACAAATCAGAAAAAGACATCTCAGTACAAGAATGTATAAAAGGCTTGAGCAGACACTTCCTAAAAGGATTAATCCAGTTGGCCAGTAAACAAGAAAAGGTGCTCTACCTCATTAGTAATGAGATAAATGCATATTAAAACCATGGTGAACTAGGTCTACAAGAATTGCTAAATTAAAAAGACTGAAGACATTAATACTAAATAATTTGTAAACAGGCCTTATCTAGTAAAGATTTTCATAGCTTATGACTTCAGAAATTCCATTTCTGCATTTACAGCCAACAAATACAGGTCTCTCTACACCTGAAAACATGTACAAAAGTGTTTATAGCTACATTAAGAACCACTGATTTGAACAAGCCAAATGTCCATTCACGCAACATAGACTGGGTAAATTGTTGTATGTATTCATACAAAGACATACACTATTTGGCAGTGGAAATGAACAGACCACCTCTAAGCCCAGCAACATGGATGAATCTCAGAAACACAATAGTGAATGAAAGATCCAAGAAAGAAAACATACTGTATTATTCTATACAAATACACTGTAAAACTAGGCCAAAATAAACAGGACTGTTTAGAGGTGCATACTTAGGTATAATCAGGCTGTTAAAGCAAGTTTTATGATTGCTATAAAATATTAGGAAATAGGTTTTCTCTAAAAGTGAAGCCAATGGGATGGAGAGAGTTGTAATCAAAAGGGGCAGGTAAGGGGGACATCTGTGTGCTGGCAATATTCTATTTTTGGACCTAGATGATGGTTCCATGTTATCTTTCTGATAAATTTGTTAAACCGCTGCTGCTGCTGCTAAGTCACTTCAGTCGTGTCCGACTCTGTGCAACCCCATAGACGGCAGCCCACCAGGCTCCCCTGTCCCAGGATTCTCCAGGCAAAAACACTGGAGTGGGTTGCCATTTCTATACATTTATAATTATGTATGTCTTATATTTGACATATCTATACATGTCTTACATTTCACAATAAAAGAACTTAAAAAAGCAAGATGCCATTTCACATCTTTACTCCTCACCTTATTCCCCTTCCCAGAAGTAACCACTGTTAATAGCCAAGTTTCTTTCCAGGCCTCGTTTCCTCTTAGTATTGTTAGAGAAATACAAATTTATGGGTTTTTAAAGAATATTAGGGGATAATAGTATGTAGCTCTCCTGAGGAAAAAAAGAAACCTTGATTATTTTAGTAAGATTAGGTAAGTGGGAAAATGAAACAATAAGAATGACAGATTTTTTAAAAACTGTGTGTGTGTGTATATATATATATATGTATGTATATATGTATATAAGATGGCAGGGGTAATATAAAGAAAATCAAGATCAAATTGGGTTTATCTGTGGAATGTACTTTAAAAGCTTAAACAATTTGATTTTTCTGATATCAAAAAACACATTTAATAAAATTTGATACTCAATGCGTTCATTTTATTAAAATCCATTGAACTATACTCTTAAGATATCTACCCTTTTCTATATATACATTTTAATAAAGACTTTTAAATCATACTCATTCCTGGTTATAATATCTACCCTTTTCTGTATATACATTTTATTAAATACTATTTTAAATCATACTCATCCCTGGTTAAGAAAAAAATTTGTAGACATCCAGGAATAAAAGAAAGTTTGTTTTACTGATAGACCATCTATAAGAAACCAATCGCAAATTTTATATATAATGGTGAAACATTACTAATATCCTCACTGAAAAAGTGAAAACCAAGACAGAAATGCCCATTGTCATCTCCACCATTCAACCTTGTTCTGAAGGTTTCAGCCAATACAATAAAAGATGGAGAAAAAAAAAGGTATGTATATTAGAAAGAGTTGCAAATTGCCATTAATAACAGGATGATTATCTACTATAAAATTCAAAAGACAATTAACTAATAACTAATACTAGAATTTAGAAAATTTAGTTAGATAAAATTTAAACTTTAAAGATGAATTACTTTCCTGTATATTAACAGTTGCCTGAGGGCTTTCCTGGTGGCTCAGACGGTAAAGAATCTGCCTGCAATGTGGGAGACCTGGGTTCTGTTCCTGGATTGGGAAGATCTCCTGGAGAAGGAAATAGCAACCCACTCCAGTATTCTTGCCTGGGAAATCCCATGGACAGAGGAGCCTGGTGGGCTACAGACCATATATTAACAACCAATTAAAAAATCAAACCAGTCAATCCTAAAGGCATTCAGTCCTGAATACTCATTGGAAGACTGATGCTGAAGCTGAAGCTCTAATGCTTTGGCCACCTGATGCGAAGAACTCATTGGAAAAGACCCTGATGCTGGGCAAGATTGAAGCAAGAGGAGAAGGGGACTACAGAGGATGAGATGGTTGGATGGCATCACTGACTCAATGGACATGAGTTTTGAGCAAGCTCCCGGAGTTGGTGATGGACAGAGAAGCCTGGCGTACTGCAGTTCTTGAGGTTGCAGAGTCGGACATGACTGAGCAACTGAACTAAATTAAAAAATAGATGTCTATTTACAGTTGTACAGAAAATTTTAAAGTACTTAGGCATAAAAATCAAGAAAACAAAGCATACTGATGATACAAAAAGATGAGGATAAATGGCTAGAGATTATATTCTTTTTATATAATTTCAGACTTACAGAACTGTTACAAGAATGATAAAATTTTCCTATATTCTTTACCTGGATCCCACAGATGTTAACATTTGATCACATTTGCTTTATCCTGCTCCCTCTCTTCTCTGTTTCTTCTCCCCTTTCTCCCCTCTCTATCTAATACATATGCATATACATACTGTTTTTCTGTTTGAATCATTTGAGATTAAGCTGCAGACACAATGCTCCTTTACCCCTAAATATTTTGGTGTCTGTTCCTGGAAAACAGATACTCTCTTATGTAATTGCAGAACAAGTATTAAAATTGAGAAATTAACACTATAAATAATGGGCTGAATTAACACTATTATCAGCTTTATAGACCTCATTTTGGATTTTGCCAGTTCTTCCAAAAGTGTCCTTTATAGTAAAATAAAATCCCTGATCATGTGTTGAATTCAGTTCTCATGTATCTTAAGCCTTAATATTGATACTCTTGAACAGTACAGACTAGTCATATTGTAGTATGTCCTTCAGTTTGGGTTTCTCTCATGTTTTTTCATGATTACATTCAGCTTATACATTTTGGGCTGAAATACCAACTGAAGTAATAGTGTGTTCATTTCATTGCATGTGGTGTTGATTTATCCCATTACTGGTGATATGAACTTTGATCACCTGGATACGATGGTATCTGCCCAAGGGGCCTCATAGATTTTAACATACTGATTCTAAAACCCAATGCAAGAGTACATGGAGAAAAGTAGCTGAGAAGTTTTGAAAAAGAGTAACAGCAGGGAATTTGTCCCATTAGATGTTAAGATACTTCAGAGCTGTCATAATTAAAACAGTGTAGTAATGGTACAGGTAATAAATAGCAGGACTGAACAGAGCCCAGAAACCCAGGCAAGTATGTAGTGACAGCTATCACAAGTACACTTTGCTCAGCACTTGAAACGAACTCATGGCAGCACCAGTGTCTGTCAGACCAAGTTTCTTTTATTGCTGCCAACTTAGACTTAAGATTACTCTGCTCTTAGAAACCAGATCTTATGTAAGTCTTACACAGGGTATGGAAGCCCTGCAGTAGGAAACGCTTACATAACCAAGAATATTGTGTGCTGCTGTTAATGGATGGCCTTTGCCTGAGCAGCTTGGACTCTAGGAGTAGTAAGAAGGCCTGCCTACCAGTCAGGGGTGGGAGCCAGCTGGCACAGTCCAGGCTTCCAAGTGTACAACAGAAGACCTGTCTTCTCAGGTAAAGGTAATGGTAAGCTTTATATTTGGAAAGAAGTAACCAGTTAAACTGGTTGGATGTCACTCCGGACACAGTGGACATGAGGTAGTTGGATGTCATCACTGACTCAATGAACATGAGTTTGAGCAAGCTCTGGGAGATGGTGAAAGACAGGGAAGCCTGGCGTGCTGGAGTCCATGGGGTCGCAAAGAGTTGGACACGACTGAGAACTGAACAAAAGCAACCAGTTAAACTGAATTCATCCTTTAAGCTATATGATATTTATAACTAGTTAATGCTTTTAGAAGTAAAGGTCTTAATTTTTTTTTTAACAATGACCTTACCATAAATGTTTCATAGCACATCAAGAGGTGGCTTCATCTTGTAAGTGATAGGCTTATTAAGCTAAAATGTTATATTCTGTTTACAAGCTTTTGCATTTGAGTGTGTGGAGTTTTTATGTTGATTGTGTGCATTCTTAAAGAGCAATAGATTTTGTGTCCATGGTGATTAGACCTGGATATTGAGATTTTCCTAATTCTACTCTAGAACTTGTCAGTGTAGTACACAATAAAGACTAAGGGTAATGGTACAGTTGGACACGACTGAAGTGACTTAGCGTGCACACACTACTATAG
This sequence comes from Bison bison bison, assembly GCF_000754665.1. Classification (NCBI taxonomy): domain Eukaryota; kingdom Metazoa; phylum Chordata; class Mammalia; order Artiodactyla; family Bovidae; genus Bison; species Bison bison. Next base: position 7,349,482 of record NW_011495080.1, on the reverse strand, counting down.
CTTCAAAGACAGCTTTTAAGTTCAGTGTTGGAAGGATAGCTTTCCATAATGGGTTCAGGGACAACAGCCTATCCATTTTGTGAGAAATATTAGTACCCTACTTCATAAAATATACAAAAATATGTTTTAAATGTATTCAGGTTCTGAATATGAAAAACCAAAACTAAAAATTTATTAGAAGTAAATGAAAATAGTAATCTTATAATTATGCTTTCCAGGTGGCACAGATTTAAAAGAATCCTGCCTGCCAGTGCAAGAGATGCAGGTTTAATCCCTTGCTCGAGAAGATCCCTGGAGTAGGAAATGGCAACCCACTCCAGTATTCTTGCCTGGAAAATTCCACGGACAGAGGAGCCTGGTGGGCTACAGTCCATGGGATCGTAAAGAGTCAGATGCAACTGAACAGGAGCACAAGGGCACAAGGATCTTATAATGTAAGATGTAAAGCAAATGAGCCTTTTGTTGCTGTTGTTGCAAAGGAGCCTTGAAAGACTGAGAGATTCAGTTGTACAAAAACTTCCATATGTTAAAATATACCATAAACAAAATTAAAAGACCAGAGTAGGCTGGAAGAAAGAAATAGAATAAATAAATAATTTCTGCAAATCTGTGAGAAGACAATACAGTAGACAAAGGATATATGATCAGATGGTTCCCCCAAAGAAGAAGTACAAATGGGCCGATAAACATGTGATAATCAGGGAAATGCAAATTGGTCTGATACCCATCAGATTGGGCTTCCCTAGTGGCTTAGAGGGTAAAGCGTCTGCCCGCAATGCGGGAGACCCTGGTTCAGTCCCTGAATCGGGAAGACCCCTTGGAGAAGGAAATGACAGCCCACTCCAGTACTCTTGCCTGGAAAATCCCATGGATGGAGGAGCCTGGGAGGCTGCAGTCCATGGGGTCGCAAAGAGTCAGACACGACTGGGCGACTTCACTTTCACTTTCACCCATCAGATTGGCACAAACTAAAAAGGTTGAAGAGGGCATGAAGAAATAGGCACTTCTATACACTGTTGTTGGGTGTATACATTGTTCCAGTCTTCTTGAAAAGTAATATAGCTCAGTTGTAACCCGCTGAATCTGTGACAACTTTAAGTGTATATTCCTTTGACCCCAGACCCAAAGAAATCTTTAGTCACTGACTAGAGAAAGAATAGTTAGCTTTTCACTCCCAGCCCTAGGACTTCTTGACGGGATGTTTAATATTTATCAAACGTTGATCAGATGCTCATAACTCAGCAGTTTAATTTGCATAGATAATGGCATTATTTACAGAAGCCAGCAATTGAACTAGACCAGTGCTTTTGATATAAATATTATGTGAGCCACAAAATTTTAAATTTTCTAGTAGCCTTATGAAAAAAGTAAAAAACAGGTGACATTAATCTTAATTTTTATTTGATCAGGAGATCAAAAATATCACTATACCTATATTCAGATAGAATTTTGGGAGTTGGTGATGGACAAGGAGGCCTGGCGTGCTGCGATTCATGGGGTCACAAAGAGTCGGACACAACTGAGCTACTGAACTGAACTGAACTTTACATTCATTTTTGGATACTAAGTCTGTTAAATCCAGGGAGTATTTTACAATTAAAGCATAACTCAGTTTGGACTAGCCTCATTTCAGATGCTTGGGAGTCGTATGTGGCTAGTGGCCACCGTGTTGGACAGCACAGGGCTAACTCTAAGCCCCAGAGGACAGAAGGAAGAATGATCTTATCATTGTGTCCTTAGCACCTAGCACAGTACCTGCCATATAGCAGGCGCCCAATAATATTTTTGGCTCAACGAATAAATGGATAAATATAAAGTCATCTTTTCATTGACTTCTCAACCTTTAATCATATAAGTTATATTTGTCTCAAAAAGAGTTGGCAGTAAACATAAAATGGAATGACTGCTGTGCAGTCATTTAGAGAAAATTCTGGAATATACTATATGTCTTTTCATATCTGCCCAAAGGCAGTTTCAGAAATTTCTGTTGGTTCCAGGTAATCAAGCAAATGACACTATAGAGAATCCTATCTGTTGACCATAGGAACTCTATTGAGTTTTTTTCATTAAATTTGTCTTGCTAATCCTTATAAGCATTTATGTTTTAAGAAGACCATTGCATAATCCAATTCCTGTCCCCCAAATTGTATCTCATTCTAAGTACAGTATCAAAGTCCACTGAGAGCTGTACACTGTTCTGATCATCCCTGTTACTGTAAACTTTGACCTGAAGTTAATATCAACGAGACTTCCAGTGTCTGTTATACATCTCTGTTTTAGATGTTGTGGTGATACAGAAATAATTGCTATATGTGATATTTGCCCTTTATTTGGAGAAGAAAAATAAATATTAATGAATAGAGGAAAATTAAAATTTGTAAATTTGTTCAGTAGTTCCTGTGTTCCTTAGGCCTGGTAATAGAAAGATAAATACAAATACATTCTGTTTCCCTCAAATAGTTTATTGCCTCCTGCTGCTGCTGCTGCTGCTGCCAAATCGCTTCAGTCGTGTCCGACTCTGTGCGACCCCATAGACGGCAGCCCACCAGGCTCCCCTGTCCCTGGGATTCTCCAGGCAAGAACACTGGAGTGGGTTGCCATTTCCTTCTCCACTGCGTGAAAGTGAAAAGTGAAAGTGAAGTCGCTCAGTCCTGTCTGACTCTGAGCGACCCCATGGACTGCAGCCTACCAGGCTCCTCCGTCCATGGGATTTTCCAGGCAAGAGATTGCCTCCTAGGAAGATGCATATATTAACCAATAAACATAGTTTAACAAAATAGCAAGTATAATAAATCTGTGAAGTACAGAAATAATATTCCTTCATACAAAAGCAAGCTGAGACTCAGTGAGGGTCAATGACTTGCTCAAGGAAGTAGTTAGAACCTGGATTCAAATCTAGATATTTATATGTTATTGTTCTTCCTTCCACATCACATTTTCTGCTTCAAGATTTTTAGAAATAGAAATTTCGCTCTTCACTTGAGATAAATCATAGCTCATGAGTAAACTCCAAACTGATTATAGTTTGTGTAATATATTTATTATGTACTTACCTAGTTACGATGTAATCATCTTATTAATTGTCCACGTCTATCGTAACATTTGAGTGGTGTGGTACTGAATAGTAAGGGCCGCAAGTTTTCTTTTTTTGGCTGTGCCACACAGCTTGCAGTGTCTCAGTTTCCTGACCAGGCATTGTACCTGGGCCATGGCAGTGAAAGCCCAGGATCTTAACCACTAGGCCACCAGGGAACTCCCAGGGCTATAAAGTTTTATTGATGAGATAGCTGTATGGACTGAGCCCTGAGGTCTTGCCACACCAGACATTGAAGGCTAGGTAGACCAGGTCAAGGGCTAAGGGAAGGACTTGGCTTTCCAAGCAGAGAGACAAACTTAAACAGGCAGGAGTGTGAAGGAGCGTGGAAGGCTCTGAATTGCTGTTTGAGAACTTCTCAGGACCTACAGGTTGGACTTGAGTGATTCAATGGCCATGGTTTGTTCATCTGGCTTTTAGTTTTTCTATATCTGTGCAGTTTCATTTCCGTTCTTGTTTCAAAGCATAAAGTAGGAAGTAAGATTTTGATAAAAAAAAGATACATGTGAGGCCTGTATCAGGCTGGTAATGTATTCTATAACAGTGTGTGTTAGGTGTCCAGCATGGTCATAAATACTAATGTTATACTAGTATCCATTCATAATATATGAAAGTAGAGAAGTCTTTAGGATAACAGACAGACCTAGTACCTTACTCCATCCAGTGAATATTTCATCATCTTTGGTTCTAATAGCTATGTAAGGATTTGTGTAGACTGGTACAAAAATTGTGAGGCTAGTAGAAATAATATAAATTTGGGGGTTTTTTACTCTAAAATAATCGAAGTAACTTCTATTGAACTAGTTGACAATTTAAACTTCAGAGAGCTTGCAAATATAGATTGTAGAAACAGCTTTTTTTTTTTTTTTTTTTGCGTGGTTTGTGGGATCTTAGTTTCCCAGTTAGGGATGGAACCTGGGGCCCCGGCAGTGAAAGTACTGAATCCAGACCACTGGACCACCAGGGAATTCCTTGAAATAGCTTTTCTTAATAAAGTTCTTAATAGGATGAAAGATGCTCTTTAAGATAAGGACAGGGATATTCTTTGTTAACTACCATAATGTCTGGAGTGTGTTTAAATCCTAAACTTTGCTATAACTCTTTGAAAGCCAATTTTCTTTTTAAGTGTATAATTATATATTGTAGAAAAATTACAGGTTATATGTATGTGTATTTTTATTTATACATGACTCATTCACATTTGTGATTATATTTATGTAGTTCTCTAATACTTTCAGTTTAATTTAGTTGGCCTGTGTTTTTCCTCCTCTAAGAAAATAGAAAATTCATCCTTTTAGCTTTTGGATTTTTAAACCCTTCCTCCTCCTCTTCTTGAAAATTCCGTTACCAGCCATTTTCTCAAGTTTATGATGCTCTTTTGCCTCCCTTGGGAAAAATCCTTTTCCAGTTATCAAAATTTGAAAATAGTTCTACGAAATAGAAATGGAGACTAGCTCCTTAAAATCCTAAGTAGTATGTGTGAACATAAAAAATAACCTAGTTTAAAAAAAGTGCATCCACATCATAAATTTTCCCTGATTACCTTTTTAAAGATAAAATGCTTGTTACCAAATTTTGTGTGTGCTTTTAATCTGCTGGGCCACCTGTAGAAAACTGTCCTCTTCTCTCCTAGGCCACAGACCTCCACCAGCACGAAGTGGACATCGTTGTGTGGCAGATAATACCAATCTGTATGTGTTTGGAGGTTATAACCCAGATTATGATGAATCAGGAGGGCCAGATAATGAAGACTATCCTCTCTTCAGGGAGCTTTGGAGGTATCATTTTGCTACAGGAGTATGGCACCAGATGGGCACAGATGGCTACATGCCCCGAGAATTGGCATCTATGTCACGTGAGTGCAAGCAGTTCTGAACTTTGGGCTTTATGAAATATCTGAGAGGTCTGGTTCAATGTTAGGTGTTTTTCTTGTTAATGATTTTTAAGAATACTAAATCATAATAGTAATATGATTAAGCCCTGTTAATGGGTAGACTCTCACTATGATAATACTATAGCATTGCATGCAGAATTAATTGTGAGTTGGATTGTCCTGAGTTTGAATTTGGCTGTATGTTGTGTACTTGCCTAATGATTTTCCACTTCTAGCTCCTTACCCATAAAATGGGATTAATATCTAGAGGGTACAACATAAAGCATCATATATAAGCTTGGCAAAATGTAGTAGAAAATCAACAAATGGGGTTTACAGCTGTTGAGCAAAGTGCTTCACACATGGCATCTGTTTAATCCTCACAGCATCTTTATGGTGTCAACACTGGAATTCTTGCCATTGTACAGATGAGGAGACTGAGGCTTTAGAGAGGCCCTAAGAACAGTGGCTGTGAGTGCAGGCTCTGGAGCCAGACTGCCTGGGATTGAACCCTAGGTTGGCAAGGTTCTTTTTAGAAAACCTTCAACAAGTTATTTAAACCTTTCACCACTTTCTATTTCATCATCTATAAAAATGAAGAAGAGAATAATAGTTCCTACCTCATAGGGTTGTTGGAAAGATTAATTTAAAGAGATTAAATAACTTTCCTGAGGTCACATGAGACTTAAAACCCAGCTTTCACTGTCTCTAGAGCTCCTGCTGTTGACTCTTAACACTATCAATTGAAGAACTGGTTAAAAAAAAAAATCACGGAAATGATACAGTAGCTGTATTTTCAGAATATTTGCCATAAGAGAAAGAATATACAAGTGTGTTTGATGACAGGAACAGAAAGTTGCCAGCAGGATATTCATGTTCTTTTTATCAGGTGTAGGATTAAGATGACAGAAACTATAATTTAACATGTAGAGATCATTCCCCTGGAAAAAACAGAATGATCCTTTTATCCCTTCATCCTGAGTCCCACTGGGTCTTTGCTAAGGCAAAGATGAGCCTTCATTTTCTTCTGCTCTACTGTGTACTTGAACTGTGTTAAGCAGCAGTGGTGGATTGTAGTTCATATCATTCTGTATTGTTATATACAATGTTTCATGAATTCCACAACTGTGTATTGAATACCTGTCACGTATCAAAGAGTGAGCCATGTGATGTAGTGTGAATTAGATCTTTTTCTGTAGAACTTACAGTAGTTATATGTCAGTGGTTTGAGCTATTTTCTGAAAGCATTAAAGCAGACATTTTTGAGTTTTTCAGATATCCTGGGTTAATGTGGGAGTACCATGCAAGTAGCCAATACGAAAATGAAATTCATGCTTCTTCTTTCCCAGTTGTGCTGCATGGAAACAACCTGTTAGTGTTTGGAGGTACTGGCATCCCATTTGGTGAGAGCAATGGCAATGACGTCCACGTCTGCAACGTGAAATATAAGAGATGGGCTTTGCTCAGCTGTCGGGGGAAGAAACCCAGTCGTATATATGGACAGGTACCAATCTATGGCCAGTCATGGTGGATGAATTTGTTCAGATTCTTTAGTTCCAGGAACAACGTCAGAATATATTACCACCAACTTTTTAAATGGAAAATAAATCCATTGTTACTATTTGATTTTTCAGTTCCAGTGTGAAATTGTGAGTCTGGTTGCTTGCCTTCTTCTTTCCGTTCTTTTCCCCCCTATTTTTTTTTTTTCCTACTCAACTTTTAGGATCAATGATCTAGACCTATATGGAAGTTTCCTTAAATGTCAGGACCTCACTTACCCTCAGTGAGAGATTGGGCTGTATATATAGTCCAAGTTCTATCGTCTTTAGAGTGATATGATGCTTTGAAGAGCTTTCTAACCTAAGTTTAGAGTAGATGATCCCTGCACTTGGTTAAGAGACTTTTATACAGATCTTGGCTAAAACACAGATTACACAGAAATTAGCTTCCAGTTAGGTTCTAGTACTTCAGATCATAGGTTTGAAAAGTTATATGCAAAAAGGTAGGAAAAAACTCATCATACCTCAGAGACCCTTTGAGAATAATGGGCTGAACTTAAAACAGCCAAAGCAGTGGTTTCTTTCTCAACTAGCTGGCATTGATACTGATACGTAGCTTCTGGACTGTGTGTAGAAGCACAGACTGGATGACTGTATCCCACCACAGGTTAAAACGCTAAGAAATGACTATAGCAAAAGCCAAACTTACATTGAGAAGAATCTGGTGGAACATGTCAAGTTTTGAGAACTTTCTTACTTTAGGGATTCTGGGGTCTTATTTTCATATCTGCCCCTTCTTCTTAAAGACATTTTTCTCTAGACTGCTTAAAAAATGAAGCAGCTTTCAGTGGAAATGCTCATGTCCATGATCTGTAAATTCTTTGGTTGGCTAAGACCCCTAAGGAGCCCTTTGCCCATCTAGACAGAACTTGCTTTCCAGTTGAGCAGAAGTTATTTTACTAAAAACAATCTCTGTGTTCTCTAAAATCTTTAATCCTTTAAGGGTCTGATTTTTAGAAGATTAAAAAGTACAAGAACACTTCATAAAACTTGATTTTTGGGTATCTAATAAGTTTACATTCTTTAATCACGTGTTAATGAGCCAGTCTTGTTCACATCTCCTCATTATCCAGGCTATGGCTATCATCAATGGCTCCCTTTATGTATTTGGAGGGACAACTGGCTATATTTACAGCACAGACCTGCACAAATTAGATCTCAATACCAGAGAGTGGACACAACTAAAACCAAACAACCTATCCTGTGATCTACCAGAAGAGAGGTGAGATTCTAGAATTAAAGCATATTCTTTCTTGCTAAGATTTTACTTTTTTTTAGAATATTGGCAGTATGGTTTGAAGAAGCCCTTTGCCCTGGTTGAAATAGCTCACTGGTTATTAGATCCCTGTTCAGCATTAAAGAAGGGTTTTCTGGTGAGGAAATGATGTTTTCCTCTGAACTATAGCATTTTTTTTCACGTTATTTCCTTTTATGCTTCAATTTTCCTGCATTAAGAAAGTAGTAGCCCTTTAAAAAAAAACCAGTGGTAACAATTGTAACTAAATTTCATATTACCCACACAACAGTTACTTTCTAGTTACTTTTTGATTTCCCTTCTTAACTTGCATATTAGGATTCTTTGGCTCCCTTGCTTAACAGCCTATCCCCAGGAAGGACACAGTGCCTTGCTCATGTGGTACTCAGTGAATGTTGATTGAATGGGTGGTTGGATGAATGGAACAAAGGGAGGGAAGATTGTGTATTTTAAGTGCTCTATTAAACACTCAGACATCACATGATTCTCTTTAGTTACCTTTTAGTAGCAGTCCTAAATAAACTATATTTCATTTTTCTTTCCTAATAGCAGTTGCCTCTTCTTAGAATTAAACTCACCAGAAAACTTAAAGAGGTGTTTTTTTTTTTCTCCCTTCTGGTTTAAAAGCAAAGACAGTAAACAATTTTTTATTTACTGTTAGACTATTTGTTGGCTTTTTAAAAATGGCATATGGGTGCTAAGGAAGATTTATCTCTATTGTAGAATCTTAGTGCTCTGATTATTGCAGAACTACCACAGGAGGACTTAGGAGGTGGCTTGGTACAGGGAATCATTTTGATGTAATATATTTTATCAGCACCAAGGCCTTCAGGAAAGGAGAAACTAGATTAAGTTTTCAAAGTATTTTCACATAGTTGCCTTCTTTGAGTAATTTTATGGATATATTATAAATTGTTTCAGCTTTTAGCTAAACTACTTGGATAAAAGTTCTGGTAGATGTTTCATATTATATTCACAGCTTTATGTAGCATGATTTTTCCTGATAATCTTTGTATCTGTTAAATAAGCGTCTTAATTTGAAAACTCATAGTCTAGACTTTCTGATTAAATGTAGGCAGATCACTTTTTAAAACTCTGTAATATTTTCCCCCCTTATACAGTTATCACAAAAAGATTATAGAAAATCTAGAAGATACAAATAAGCAAAATGAAGAAAATAAAAAAATAAAATCTAAACTCAGGGATAACCAGGGTTAACATTTTACATGTATCCTTATAGTCATTTTTCTGAGCATTATTTGTATATCTGTAAATTTTTAGTAGGATTATAACCTATCTGCTCTTATCTAACTGATTTTTTTCAGTCAATGACATGAAAAGTTTTCAGTATATTAACATTCTCTGTGTCTACATTCTTATTGGTTGCATACTAATCCATTTTTTATATTGTATAATTTATTTAACCAATTCATTATTATTAGACACTTGAGTCATTTCCAATAATTTATTATTATAAATAATGATGCAGTAAAAGTCTTGCAGCCAACTCTTACGTAGGTCATTTCCCCCTTAATTATAAATGTATTTATTGTATATTTTCAGGTACAGACATGAAATAGCACATGATGGGCAGAGGATTTACATCTTGGGAGGTGGTACTTCTTGGACAGCTTATTCCTTAAACAAGGTACATTAAAAAGGAGAGAGAGAGGAAGAGGGCCAGAGGAAAGGCATTGTTATACTGAGCATAATAAGTAACAGTTCTGTTATGGTAGACATTTTAATTTTCAAGCAGATTCTTTATGAAGACCTATTTTGTGTTGGATGCTCTTTATAATATAAGGTTGAACTCTGCCCCTAATGTGCTTTCCCGTTGACAGTTGTATAACCACAAACTGAAAATCCTTTATTAGAATTATCCCTTTGTGCTAGATGAGAAAAGATATTAAAAGAAAGATACAGTAGCTCAAATGGAGCAACTAATTAGAATTGGAACCAGGATTCTCAGAATGTCACATTGCTCTCATTGTCAGTGCTGCGTATCTAAAAAGAACAGGCATGTTTAGGACGACACATCACTAACCTTAGAAAGCTGAGCTCTGAAGGGCTTCTGTTCATCCATCCCTGTGGCATTTCTAAATCCACATGTCCCAGAGGAAGTCTGTAGGCCTCAGAGCTCCTGGTCTGCTTTGGAATCTTAATGGTCCTTTCCAAGTTTTGTCAAAACTGCATTCTCATATTTACTTACAAACAGTTGCTTTTTTCTGTTATAAAAATTATATATGTTTATCACAGAAAATGTGGAAGCAGCAGAATTCCAACTTTTTTCCTCATTTTTTTCTATGACTTAAAAATAATAAAATTATGTATGTGCTTAACTTTCAACTGCTTCACTTAATGTTTTGCTTTATATTAGAATTAGGAAAGATCAGAGAATAGCAAAGGAGAAGAAGCATTTTCAACCAGGAATATGTTTGTACAGGCTGTTGTGAAAAATCCAGTTTTTGGGCTAACTAAAGTTATTTGTGTGTCTTCTTATTTTCTGTCTCCAAGATTCATGCATACAACCTTGAAACAAATGCATGGGAGGAAATTGCAACAAAACCCCATGAAAAAATAGGTAAATTTAAAATATTGATTCATTTATCTTTAATAAATGTACTTTATAGTTGGTTCTGAAAGTGAAAAAGTGATTTTATTGCATTATATGACAAGAAAAATATCTGTTGAACTGGTATTAGAGATTACTTATGGGACTTCCCTGGCGGTTCAGTGGTTAAGACTTGTGTTTTCACTGCAGGGGACACGAGTTTGATCCCTGGTTGGGGAACTAGGAAAAAGAAAGAAAGAAATTACTTATATTCCTTAGCCCAATTATTCTTCCTCAGCAGCTGAGCAAAGACTTTTAATGGGGATTGCTGAATTCTGTGGCAGAGGGAAATCTGGGTAGGATAAGAAGTAGGCACTTAAATCAAGATGTACCTGTCTCTTTGTAGGTAAAAGGGCTTGGGAGAGCCACTGGTAACCCTTGCCCACTGCCACCTCACTTTATTTTGCTGACATCTTAACATTATATCATTATGATGGAACTTCTGATGGCTTTATTTGAGTGTGAAATAAGGAAGGGTTGGAAGGACTAGTCAGTGTTTGCTTAATGCAACAAAGGGGTTGTTTTAAATAACTTATTCATAGTTTGTCTTTTGCTGTATCTTATGAATAATGGAATTTCCATGTTTATATGTTTGGCAGGTTTTCCTGCAGCCCGGAGATGTCACAGTTGTGTTCAGATAAAAAATGGTAAGGATTTCAAATAGCATGCTGTTTCCATTTTTGTAACTGTATATTCTGAGAATATCTTATTTCTTAATGATCACCCTAAAAGAGTCATAGCATACCTTTGGGGAGAGTCTATTTCTTGTAGTTTATACTTAAAGGGAAATCCATAAAGTTATGCTTCTCTCAGGAATTTTCATAAAATAAACTAATGTGCTTGGGTTCCTTCTTATCAGAGAACTCAAAAATAAGCGATAAGTAAGCTTTTACTATACCACCTAATCTTTCAGCACTGTACCTTAACAGATGTCTGTGGTTATTATGGGTAACACTAATAATCCTGACATACAATAGAGACCTTGGTAGACATTGTATTAACATTGTAATAACTCCTTCAGAGTGTTATTTCATAAAGTTTATTCTGTTCTCCATCTGATGCCAAATAGAACTCTTAGCTCATTCTCTGGCCATATTACAACACAGGCATTGTATGGCTTCAGAAAGCAGCTGCAGCTCCTTTATCTAAGTATGATAAATGACTCCTCTTTGGACAACCTTCCTGTCTTTTAATTTACAGTTTATTTTATAGTTGGATATACTGCCTTAAAGTTTTGGAGAGGAAGAAGGTGTGTATAAACGAGTTTGATAGCCTATATCCTTTTAGCAGCTTAGTTCAGATTTTACTAGGATTATGCTGCCATCTCTAGAACAGAGGTGCTTTTTATTATGCTTTTGCTCTTT
>NW_011495080.1:7326810-7337626 GCF_000754665.1 Bison bison bison | reverse complement strand
TTGCTCTTTGGGCAAGATTTATAGATAGTGGCATTGTTCAGCTTTGTGTCTCTAAAAATGGAACCATACTTTTTTTTGAATCCGAGCCAAAAATGTTTCTAGTGTATTTTGTAGTTTAATTAGGTATTGGCTTAAACTTGATCTAGACCTGAGTTAAGACAAGGGTTCATTTGGTTCTTTGACTCCAGGCACCATACAAGCTGCACTCAGCTGTAGTTCTGAGCATTCAGTTTGATAGCCTTTGGTACATGTTGTATACTTGGTTATAACTGATTTTACAAAAACAAACAGAAAAATAACAGCGATTAAAAAAAAAAAAACTTTGATTTTGGGAAGGTTTTTTCCTGACATTATAACTAGCACAGATCAATTTGGGCTTCAGACTGTTCTCTTTGGGCTGAAGAAAGCTTGGAAAAACCTCTGTGCCCCGAACTGAACATTGCAGGCTAGTTGTCTACATAGAGAATGTTTGTCTCTATGGGCAGATAAATGTCTATCCTTTTAGGGACATTATTTAAAAGAAGGGTTTGCAAACTGGTGGCCTGCAGTTGTGTTTTGTTTGGCTCATGTGTGTATTACAGTTTTTGAATTAGTGGCCAATACTTAAAAACCAAAAAGTTTCATTTTTCAAAAAAAATCAATCTGAATTTCCAACTTCTCTTACAAAATTGGAAGGTCTGGCCATTGCTGACCTTAAGTCCTGCGTAGCTCCATCAGCTGGAGCTGCATCACCGTCTTCCCCGTTAGAGCAAGTGCACTCCTGTTTGTTACCTGGCTTATCTATTTTCCCTGAACCTTCTTGCTCATTGACTTCCTATCCCTGGTACCTGAAGATGTTTGAATTTAAGAACCTGGACATGAAGCCTCCTCAGAGGCTTGCATCCTTAGCCCTAGAAAAAATCCAAACACTGAGTTCAGACTCTAGTGAGGGACAAGGCAGCAGAATGAGCAGCCCACCAGCTGAAGTCCCCTGTGGTATGGAAACTGGACTGGCCCCATGTCATCTAGCCATGAGAGCTACGACAGGACATGCTGTCACCGTGGCTCTTTTCCTTTGCCTGATTTTGGTTTTCTCTTCCACTGATAGATGTGTTTATTTGCGGGGGCTATAATGGAGAAGTGATCCTGGGAGATATCTGGAAGCTGAATCTGCAGACTTTTCAATGGGTTAAGCTCCCAGCTACCATGCCGGAGCCAGTTTATTTTCACTGTGCAGCTGTTACACCAGTAAGTTTTCATTTTCTTATCTTCTTTATATAGTTGCAGATGATAAGGAAATACTTTTAGGGATAGAGCAAGAAAAAAAGATGTCTGATATTAGCAAAGCTTGGATTAAGAATGTGTTTTTAAAACCTTTCTTCCAAAGCTAGCTCTTCCTCTGAGAAAAAGGGAGAAAATCCATCATATACAAGCTTAAAAGAGCTGCATAAAATGTAAAAGAAATGCTGCATGTGGTATTCAGGCCCTGACAGTGATATCAAAGATGTTTCCTGGGAGGGCAGAATAATTTTACCCCCAAAACGCTGTGTTATTGAAGATTCTACTAGCTTCTTGAATGCTAAGAGCTTTATTTTAAACTCTGTATTCTTATCTTTGGCATGATGGGTACTTAATATAATCTTAGTTTAACGATGTCAAAGTTGTTGAAGTAAAAGTAATCTCTAGTTTTTCCCTTAGTAACTCATTCATTATTAAATCTTTCTTGATCTCTGCACTGTGTTGGGATCAGTGAGAAATTTTTGATTTCATTTCATTCAGTTCAGCCTGCCATGAATTTTTTTTGCTGAATCTTCAGCTTAAGTATCTGTTATTTATCCTCTTTTGACTGCCATTTGTTCATAGGCTGGTTGCATGTACATTCATGGAGGAGTGGTGAACATCCACGAAAATAAACGGACTGGGTCATTGTTTAAGATCTGGCTGGTGGTTCCTAGCCTGCTGGAACTGGCGTGGGAGAAGCTGCTTGCGGCCTTCCCCAACCTAGCAAACCTTTCCCGAACACAGCTTCTGCACCTTGGACTCACACAGGGACTCATCGAGCGCTTGAAATGAGGATTACTGGACTGTTCATTGATACTGGAAATGTTAATTTAAAGAGACTCCTTTATTTATGGGCAGTGTAGAATGTGCTACAGAGAGAATTGGTTACCCTGATCAAGGCCTTATTCAGAAAATACATCAGATGCCTTTCTGTAAATTGTTTTAAGTTTATGGAATCTCACTTTCCCTTGTGCTTTTTTCTTTGCTTCTCTCCCTTCTGCCCCAGTACACACACATACTCACATACTCCCTCTTCCCTGATGGAAGTTGAGGGAGAGTCTGAAAGTACCTTCATAACGTTAAATGAATCAAGATAAGATAAAGAAAATGTTAAAGGGACTCTCAACATATGGCCATGTCAGGCATTGCTCTATAAATTAAGCAACATTGTCAATAAAAACAAAAATTACAAAAAGGAAATCCAGCAACAACGAGAAGTAGCATTGGGGATAGAACAAGAAGGCTAACCTTGAGAATCCTGCAGATTATAGGGAAAGCTCAATGTTTAACTTGCTGTTTTCAAAGGTACATCTAATTGAGTAGCTGGATCTAATAGCAGCAGTGGTTGGTATCTTTCAGCCTAGATACCCAAACCTATCCTTTAACTTACTTTAGAGGATAGTTAAGCAGCTCATAACCTATCTTTTAACTTGCTTAAGAGGAAATTAAGCAGCTCAACAACTCTCAATCAGTGATTTCTTTTCTCATCCTTCTGGTGCCAGCAGTGGTTAGAGTTGACTTGTCTAAAGACTTCATCGTGTGTGGTGGTTGTGCTGTTTGTTGTTGTTCTTAGAAATTATGGCATGAGAACATTTCAAATCAAGAAACTTATGGTGGTCAAAGTTCTTCATTCTGGGAAGTTTTTAAATTCTCCTATGCCTGTTAATGGTTTCAGGTATCTTTGACTCCATCATAGGGAACTGCAGACCCTAAACAGGTGTGGCATTCATGCCGTGGGACATAAAGTTCGTGAGAGGCCAGAGAAGAGCAGGGCAGGAAGGGCTTCTGCTCTTGGGCTGTGAGCTTTGGCTGTCATGCTGGCCATTTCCTTTTAGAATGCTTCTTTTTTCACTCTGGGCCATGCACCTACCATATTCTCAGGCAATGGGTTTTATCTCTAGAAAGCCAATTGGCCCTTGATTTTTCTCTTAGCTTTTTGCCTCGTTTTCTGTCTGCTTTAATGTGCATGGTGCTGTAATTGCCTAGTAATTGGATAAAAGGTCTTGGGGAAAAGCCACAAGTCATTCTTCCTGAAGAATTAAGAATCATTTTAAAAACTAGCATGCGGAAGAAAAGAAACTGAGAATCATTCACTTCTTTGGTGTGAAGTTTTAGTTCTGGTTTGTTTTATATTGTATTTTAATTTTAAAACAGAAATGACTTAAATTTTCACTTGCTTGGCCATCAGTGACCTACTGAGACACGAGCAGTTGAAGGTCCTTACGTGTATGAAAGGTGCTAAAGGTGTGCAGGCGGGGACAGTGCTGATCATCCCGTTGGTGACATCACAACAGGAGACTCAGACAGACTGGGGACATATTTTTCCTTTAAGTGCCTCTTTTTCACTTAACTTTTAAGATTATTCTTGTTTTCCTTCATCTCAGAAGGGAATCTCTTAGGCTCATGTGTGGATGTAAAATCACCTTTGAGTTGTAGCTGAAAAGTTACTATCTGGTTTTGTTTGGCCTCTGGACTTGGACTCCTAACTTCCAGGCCTTATTATAACCTCCCAACCATGTGGGATTGAGTTCATGGAGCCTGTGTTCTGAAGGGTCTTATCATCTTTCATCTGTGAGTTTGGGTCCTTTGTGGGGATGATGGAGTAGGGGAGAGGAGGAAAGGAGCAATTCCTCCGGAGGCCTCACCCCCACATTGCCATGACCAGTCTGGCCTTTTAACCTCTTACCACCGACTGCTAGGCTTGTTCCTGTGAGGAGCTCTCTCCAGACCAAGTCAGTCTGAGCAGCTCTGTTAGTTCAAAACAAAGCTTTGCTGCATGACTCCAGTCTAGTCTCTGGATGTTTGGGGTGAGGCAGGGGGGACTATCCATAAATAAGTCATACTACTCAGGGTGGCAGAAAGATCTTTGTCATGGTTTCATAGGGTACAAAGACTGAATGCTCAGCCTCTGTGCTTATCCTTCCATTGTCTTGGGGTATAAGCAGGTCTCTACTTCTGCGACACCAGAGAGCTAAAAGAGAGACGGATTCAATCCACACTTGCTAGCCTCCTTTTTAAAGCCTTCTGAAGGTAGTCTTCTTTGACATGGACTTCGGAGGCCTGACATCCAAGACCTTGTGTGTGACATTTTCATAAAAGTACATACCCTTGGTCTAAAGTGTCTTCTTTTAATATAACACTAGTGAAAATGATGTAGTATGATCAGCTCTGAGTGCTATAGAACCACACAGGTGCACATGTTCTGGATGCCAAATGCGACTGTGTGTATGATGACTTAAATGTAGATGACTAGAGTTTTATATAGGGGATCACCAGGCATTTAGTATATCCATAACCAGCACTCTGAATGCCTGACACTGTTACTTGATTTAGAAAAGTTTATGCCTGCTGCTTCTCTGCCTCTTTGAGGTACTCCCAGCCATCTTACTGCAGTCCTATAAGTTTAAGTGCAATATATAGAAACACATATGATATATACAGATTATATATAGGGTGTGACTGTAAAGCAGGTAGACTACTTTTTTGTATCTGTCTTGGGGAAGCCAGCTCACTACATTAGAGTTAAAATTATACCAGAAATTTGAGATGTAATTGGCTGACTTAGGCCAACTCTTGGCAAACCTGGATTTCAAGTCCAGTGTCTCCTTACTCCAACTATTAGAGATTTATTGTTTCTTGGGCTTATTAGCACTGAGACTTTTCCCCAGTCATCTTTGTACTCAATCTCATGTTTGCATATCTTCTTAAATTTCTTTGCCCAGGAACAAGGAAGTCTACCTGTAAGAAGTTTTTAAAATGGAGAATTAAAACCTAATATTTAATACTATCAGTTCTCCCATGTATATACTAATTTATCTGTGAATGTAATACTTTATTACCTGAAGAAAATGATGACTTTCTTCATTTAATAAAGTATTTTCCATATTCTGGAAAATCTATAAACCAATATAGAATAGATTGAAATTTTAACTGTTTTTCAGGGGCCAAACTGAAACCCTTTCTACTGGCAGAATCTTCTTTTTTTCAGGGCCCTGGAACATGATATAAAAATTTGCTCTAAACTATTCATGTCCAATATATAGCTAATTTTAAAATATAATAATAAACATTAACATTTCTAAGCAAAAGGTATATTAACAGTGACCTTTGGTTACCCAGAGTAACCAGATTAAAGCACAGATAATTGCAATCCATAGATAATCAGTGTTTCAACTTTCCTATCAAACAATTGATTGATTTATAGTTCTTCCTTCTCCCTACCCCTTTCCCACAAGTACCTCATTTTCAGTGGAGTGGGGCTAATGCATAGTTAGAAATGGAAAAGCAGGAATCCTGGAGGGGCTAGAAACCAGCAAACATGAAAACAGCTCAGTTAGCTGTAATTGGTCAACAAGATGACAGCTGTTAATGCTGAGTTTAGATATCACTCTTTGCTCTTCTGTTTTGGCATAGTCTCCTGCCCTGAGTTCTAGGCTGTCTCTCCTATAACCACCAAAGAACTCTTAGCACATATTAGAAGAAAAAGCTGTGTATGATGCACAAGAAATCCCATCATTTGAAGACATTTCTTTGGCTCTCTTTGCAAACACTTGCTTTTCCACTGTTCTTGAAGGAACCTTCATTTTCCTTAGGAGATGCCTTTTCCAGCCATACAGCTTGGCTTGTAGGAAAGGTTAAATTATCCTTTAAGACTATGTTGGTCTTAATTCTCTAAAACCAGTTTGTTTTTATGTGTCTTACAGATGTTTAGAAGGCTGTATAGGTTATTGAATTCTCTACCTGCCAGCACTCTCATGTAGTACAATAAGCCATTTTCCTTCTTCTTCATTGTTCTAGCATTGAGCTCCAGGATGGATGAGGGTTTATGGTCCTGAGATCATAAGCTTCCAAAACCAGTCACCATTGGCTTCAATTGCTTAAGTTCCCCAAATGCCTTGGGGCTCCAGGGCCTTGGCAGGGCCTGAGGTAGGTTTGGTAGAGTTCCATGACCTCTGTGCGTCGCCACCAGCTCATGCCCAGCAGTGGTGTTTCCCTTCTAAGGTCATTAGATTCGGTGGAAAGTGACTTCTTCCCTCATCTGGTGTTAAGAAAAAAAGTTTTAAATTGTGCTTCAAAAAGTGGTACCATCTTTTTAGTATAATTTTAATGTTTTTATCTTTTTTCTTCTTCACTTTTTATAAGATTTGAAAAGGACCTGCTTAGTCACTGTACAGGGTGTCAGAGGCAGTTTCACCAAGCTGTAGTAATTGCTGTTTTACTAGTTGCACATTTAGAATACAAAGGAGGCATCAGAAACACACTGACTTTCTCTAAAGCCACTTCCTTGTACACAGAGTCTGAGCAGGGACAGTGCCAGGCATCTCCCTCTAATGGCACCTGCCAGTGAGGCTTTCAGTGGAAGGACATGGGCACAAAAGGGAACCCCCACTCAACAGTCTCTGAGAATGAGCCTGGGCTTGGCTCTTGGTACAGGGTATGCTTAGGCCACACATGATGCTTGCCTTACCTTAAAGCTATTTGCCACAGTCCTGTTAAATAGTGTGGAAGTCCTTTTGCAGTCTGGTGTGCATGCCATATGATCAGGACAGCTTTTCCACCTTACCTGGTTTCCTACAAGCGTAGGAAATATAGTGAATTTACCCTAAAATGTCCAATCTGTATTTATGTATCTTGTCAGTGTTTTGCTGTTGGTTTTCTAAAACAATCTGATCAATAAATCTTATCCAGATCTATTTGGTCTAAGGCCACCTTGATTGTCTGATGGTAATATGATTGTCTGATGGTAATGTGAGCTCACCTGTATGACCTAAGCATCAGTCCCACCTGCCGCCACCATGTCCTTTACCACCCACAGGAACAGCTTTTCTCTGTAATATCTGTGTGTCTTCCACCTTTCATGCCCGCAGGCACTGTGTGTGCCTTCTCTCTGCTCCCGTTCTGGAACTCCTGGACATACGTAGTCCCCTTAACACAACTCGGCTCCCTCCAGGACATCAGCAAGGGAGTGACTGCGGCGCAAGTCATATTCCCTTTTACTGTCTCGTCCCATATATTCCCCAGACCACTGCTAGACAAATTTATATGGATGTACCAAGACTTTCGAAGGGTTGGAGAAGCTACAGGGAATTCAGAGGAAAAACGTGCATCTTTACGTACAGAGTCATGACCATCTGTATGATTCAAGGGAAAAACCACTGGTTTCTAAGCATGAGGCATGACTGTTAAAAACAGAGATTCCTAGGTCCAAATCTCAAAGATTGTTTTTGTAGGTGAGTTACTTTAACAAACTCTTGAGTTGATTGCATTTTAGCTTATCAGTGACATTTGGGAATCCCTGTCCCACAGCTAAGCTAACTGCCTGGTGCTGGCTGAGGTGACCAGGAGACCTCTGTACCTTACTTGTCACCGTCACACTTATTGGCCCAACAAGGAACTAGAGCAAAGACCAAAATGAATGCTTCCAAAAACTTTCCCTGTTAGAACTGAGTGCACAGATGGCAGATTGGCCACCCACGTTTATCTACTGTCCCTCTTGGTAAACCACTAGTGATAATAGTAAAATAGTCCTAGTTTTCTTTTCCCTAAGATGGGGCTGATAACTATAACCCATCTCTTGATATTATCGTGTGGCTTAAACATATGTGTAAAGTGCTCAGAATGATGTTCGGCACATAATAAGCATTATTAGGTTGCTCTCTAGAGATGATGGAATAAGAAATAAAGGTGAAGTACCTTTACTTATTAAAATTATAAAGATAACCCAGTAAAGAAACTAAATAGAGGAAGCTGAGGTAGTAGAGAGAGTGAGTGTTGGAAGAGAGATAAATCCTCATTTTCCATGTCAGGAAGGAAATACATAGAATACCTAAAATAACCAGGGAAGCATATTAATTAGAAATGTAAAGAAGAAACGGGGCTTCCCTGGTGGCTCAGTGGTAAAGAATATGCCTGCCAATGCAGGAGACACGGGTTCGATCCCATGGGAAGATCCTACATGCTGCAAAGCCACTAAGCCCATGTACCACAACTCCTAAGCTTGTGCTCTAGAGCTGGGGAGCCACAACTGCTGAAGCCCTTGAACTCTAGAGTTCATGCTCCACAGAAGAAAGCCACTATAGTGAGAAGCCCTATGCCCCACACCTAGAGAAAATCCTGAGCAGCAACCAAGACCCAGCACAGCCTAAATAAATAAATTTTAATAAAGAAGAAATGGAGGAAAAAAACAGACGAAAGAGCTAATAACTGTAAGAGAGTTTGGGAGATAAGATGGGCTGCAGAGGGAGCTGCTGTTTCCTTAAGTGTGTGTTCTTGGATTTTGGGTTGTTTTTTTTTTTTCCTTTATAATGCAGAACCCTGTGCAGCTCTTTGAATTTAGTTCTTCAAGATACTGTAACTCTGGGTCCCTTCTGGCCAAGTCTGCTTGTAAATGACTGGATGATTGAAAGGATGGAGAAATCTTACCCTCCTTTCACAGACTGTGAAACCAAGACAAGCCAACTTACGTGATTTGCCACGAGAGTTACCCAAACCTGCAAAGCCCAGAGAAAGGGCGCCCTGCCTACAGTTCAGAGAGGTTTTCTGTAAGAACTGTCATCCACCAGGCAGGGCCTGGCTGCAGACAGCAGGTCATGACCAAGAAAGTCCTAGTGGAAGGCCATCTGGAGAACCCTTTCCCCCCACCCCCACCTCCTGGGGGTGGGCCGTTTGGGGCGGTGAAGCCCTGGCACTGGAGTTACACCTCAGGATGCAGGGTACCCCGCATGCCCCCTCCACTCCAGGACTGAGATTCCAGCCGCCCTGCCATCCTGGCTTTTCCCCATTGGGCAGGGTTGGGGATGCCTGCTGCACACACACTGGGCAGTGTTTCTCTGTCAGCAGCAAGATGGCCTGGTGGGGACTTCCCTGGTGGTCCAATGGTTAAGACTCCGAGCTTCCAATGCAGGGGGTACGGATTCAGTCCCAAGTTGGGGAATTAAGATGCTGCAACCCAATGCTGAGGCCAAAAAAATAAAGGTGGCCTGGTGCTCAACTCAGGCATCCTGAAGAGCTGTCTGGGTGGCTCCCCTGCCAATTCCCTGCTCTCCCCATCAGCAGAAATGAAACCAATGGAGCTCCCCTAGAGGCGGCAATCGCCTCCTGGTGCGCCATGCAGCAGGGAATATGGCCCTGCCTTCAGGGAGCTCCCATCTGGGGTGGGTGGAATCGGGCTGATGTAAATATGAACTATTTTACGTTTTACATAGAAAAGCTAGATAAAAACGTAGGAACCCACTGAATGTGCAGGAAGCTAGAAAGCGCCAGTGAGGGCGAATGTTGTTATAACGGACCAGAGCGTTTCAAATGTTGTTATAACGAACCTGACACGGACAAAACCCACCTCCTGGAGTCTTCTAGAAGGAAGGAGCAAGGGGAACCCGGAAGCAGAGGTGCGGAATGCGAGAAAGGAGAGGCAGGTGAGGCAGATCAAGAAGAGCTGGGGAAACAGTTTGACTTTTATTTAAGAGCAAATGAGACGCTTTTCAGGCAGGGAGAAATCAGAAGGATGCTTCTGGCTGCCCCAGGGAGGGCGCGAGAGGAAGTAGGACTCTGTTGGGAGGTCATGGCAGTGGTCCAGGCAGGGTGAGGACGCTTCCGGCCGGCCAGGGCACACCGGTCAGGGCTGGATTTCAACCCTCCTCCCTTCCCACCCTCAGCATGGTGCCCCTGTGTAGTGAACACCTGTCTAGCTCTGACCAGAGGCCGGGGAGAGGAGCCTCGGACCCTCTCCACTAACGCTACCGGAGGGCCCAGAGTTTCCCACTGCAGACCACCAGGCCCAGCCGAGCGGCTCCCGGGATTGGAAAGAGGCGGGGGAGAGGGGGTGGGGACCACTCTGAACCGGAATGATCTGGTTTAGAGCAGGCTGGCTTTCTCTCTTCCCTCTCCCCGTCCCTCCGCCCTTCCTCCCCTTCCGCCGCAGGCTGGTTTTTGCCGCAGTCTCTTACCAAGGTAAACAGAGAGGAGGGGAGGCGGGAGGAATGCTCTGTTTCCATGGCAACCCTAAGGGCCGTCGATAATGGCGCTCTCGGGTATGTGAGCGTGACTTGTGGGGGAAGGAAAGGCTCACAAGAAAAGCCACGGGGAGGAAGGCCGGCTCCACCACGCACCCGGTTGGGGTGGGGGGGATTGTTCTGGAACGTGGTGTGGGCCTGGAGGAGGGGAGGAGAAGAGGCAGGAGTTGGGCCCTCTCGGGGGGAAGAGGCAGATAAGCCAGAGGGCAGGGGACACACACAGTTATGGCGCTGTCACGCATCCTCAAACCCAGGGGAGCAGAAAACAGCTGCCAGAGCTCTCCCAGCCTCCCCGGACTCAAACTTCGCTATCCCTTTCCAGAAGAATCCTTCCGTGGGGCAGCTCAGCAGAGGGGCAGTCACAGATGTGATCCCGAGCCGCAGGCCCAAAGACAGGGTTTGTCTGAAACGAGCAGCCTGCGCGGGAGAGCTAGGGGGCACACTGCGTTCCCTACCATGCTCCTCTCAGCTTTCCTGGGCTCTTCCTGTCCCTCCTTCAGACCCCGGGAAGGCTTTGACCCCTCAATGTGGCGTCATGACTGGAA
>NW_011495080.1:7321492-7326688 GCF_000754665.1 Bison bison bison | reverse complement strand
GAAACAACAGGCTGACTTCCACACAGGACTTCGGGTGTGGGGGTCACAGAGGAGTGCCCCCCTCAGCCCTCCAGAGGACAGGGACTGCCTTTCACCGCGCCTCGCTCCAGCTGTTGACCTCACCGTGTTCCGTCCTCAGGTGTGGAATGTGAGGGCATCCTTAACCGCTTCGCCTTCCACCGGAGGAGTCGGCCCAGCAGCTCCTGGGACTTTCTTTATCTCGCACCTGTGTGCGCAGGAATGGGAGAAAAATCCCCGACAGAGGTAGCTTGTAGGTGGTAAACTTCCTGCCCCAGTGAAGCAGAAGGAACCTGCTCAGAGGCGAAGCCTGCCCTAGTGACACTACAGGGGGAGCCGCAGGGAGAGGCCCTCTAACCTCAGTTTCCTCAGGCCCGTGGAGAATCCGGCAGCGGAGCTTCAGAGCCCGCCCCCTCCGCATGCTCTCCGGCCCAAACCCTTCTCAGCCTGGGCTGTGGTCTGCCTGCGGATAGACACCTTCAGGGCAGGCCAGAACCCCAAGGGAGCACGGGAACAAGACACAGAGATGCTTTCTTCCTTTAAACACCCGAGTGGCAAGTTTACTCAGCTCTCTCCATGGCCCGTGCCACTCTTCCAGCCACAGCACCTCCTGCCACCCTCTTCCAGCCACAGCACCTCCTCGCTGTTCCTCGACCAGTCAGGCATGCTCCTGTGTCAGGGCCTTGGCACTGGAAGGTTCCCTCTGCTTGGAAGGCTCTTCCTTCCAGTTTATGCATGGCTCAGCCTAGCACCTCCTTCGGGTCTTTATTCAAATGTCATCTTCTCCATGAGGCAGAGCCAGGGCTAGGGTGAGGTTAGTGAGGCAACTCAGCCTTCCCTGACTCTTCTATTTAAAACTGTAGACTGCCACCTACACTAGTAGTCCCTATCCTCATCCGAAAGCATGGAACACCATCTTACTTAGTATTTATCTTATTGTCCAACTTCTCTATTAACAGTATCATCTCTGGATACAGATACTGGCAGGAATCATCTCTGCCATGTTCTCGTTCTGTTTTCCCCAAGAGCCTAGAGCAGCACCTTACATGCAGTAGGTTGCTCAATATACACTGATGGATGGATGGATGGGCTGATGGATGGATAAATGAGGCCACAGGTTCAGTGTGCTCAGTCGTGTCCAACTCTTTGAGACCCCATGGACTGTAGCCCGCCAAGCTCCTCTGTCCATGGGATTCTCTAGGCAAGAATACTGGAGTGGGTTGCCATTCCCTTCTCCAGGGGATTCTTCTCAACCCAGGGATCGAACCTGTGTCTCTTGTGTCTCCTGCATTGGCAGGTGGATTCTTTGCCACTGGCAAAGAAGTGGGAAGCCCGATACAGGTTCAGTGTGTTCTGTCTTTCAGCTGTTCTCAAAACAAGTAAAAGGTGTTTTGCATGCAGCCTGAGAAGGGACTGGCAGTGTGACCTCTAACACTCTCCTGGTTAGGGTTAGGGTTAGCACACATGGGATGCTCAGGATTTACTACAAAAAAGAAGGAAAATTAGCTTAAAAAAAAAAAAATGGAAGATTGACACTGCTATTTCTACCAGGCCTGAGAGCCTCTGCAGGCTTTAAAATTCCTTCTGTGGGGCAGCGTTGATGGAGCCTGGAGTCCAAGAGCCTGCCCACTGGGTGGAGTAAAGCATGGTGGAGGGCAGTAGCTAAGGTGTGCTTCCTGCTCCCTCCTCAGGCCTAGGAGTTTTGGGGACTGCTCAGGGTGGGCAGCCATGAGGCAGCTCTCTGTGGGCTTTGAGTCCAAATGGGACACCAAGAGACTCAGGAGGTGCACTGAGAAAATGCAAGAAAGGCAGTGGAGGGGGTGAGGAGAGTGGGGGGAGGGATCACTCTTAGAACACTAGTTCTCTCAAGCTGGAGCCCTGACACCTGCAACTGTGGGTTCCACACGTCCCTCTGGTTCATGAGGCTGCCTGTGTACTGCTCACTGACTCACTGATGCCAAGTCCCCTGATGGTAACCAGCAACAGAAGGTTCTAACAATCCATCAGTCTAACTCCCACTTGTGGTGTGAGTCACCTTCAATTTCCTGCTGCCCACCTCTTTCCTAATTAACCTGATAAATTCGGGACAGCTTTTATTGCTTTCGGCAAAAAACAAAAAACTGCTATTAAGATTTACAGAGCCAAAAGCTGGTACAATGTAATCTTCAGAGTAATTTACACAGTGAGTTTCAGAAGACGAGAAGTTAGCATTTCAGAGGTAATTTCATAAAAAGGATGATCAGATTAATCACTGTGTCAATTTAATAGTGGTGTCTAAAATAATTAATTAGCTTTCTTGGAGTCAGCAGTGCGAAAAGGGACTCTAAAAGATATAAAAACGACTGTGTCAGACAGTAAGTGTGTTTTGGGCAATAGATCTTGAGAAAATTCTCACTGGTGGAATGTCTGGCATGGCTTCTGTGCAACAGAGACAGATGGGAAAGAGAAAAGCTCTGAGAGTGCCCAGGTTCCCTGAGACCCTCTGGTGGAGACTTGTCTGTGCTTGTTGAATGCAGGCTGACCTGCCACGTGTAGAACTGTCCAGTGACACCTGGAAAATGTGTCTCACCACGCTGCAGGTTGACAGGCTGCTCTAATGGGAGAGCAGGTGTGAGTGGCAGTCTGCTTGTGAGATAACCTGTGAGACTCTGAGATGGAATAAAATCTGCTTGGCCGGGGCTAGTTATAAACACTGTCTGAATGGCTCCATAGCAACGTAGCACTCAACCAGCTGCCACATGTTGGAGCAAGGCTGTGTCCTCAGCAGGCATTATGGGTTGCACCGTGTCCCCCCCCAAAAAAAGATATGTTGCAGTCCTAACTTGTAGTACCTCAGAAAGTGACCATATTCAGTGATAGGGTCTTTACAGAGGTAAATTAAAATGAAATCATTAGGATGGGTCCTACCTAATCCAGCATGACTGGCGTGTTTAGAAAAAGGGGACACACACACGGACACACAGAGAACAGCATGTGAATGTGAAGGCAGAAACAGGTGATATATCTGCAAGCTGCTGCTGCTGCTGCTAAGTCACTTCAGTCGCGTCCGACTCTGTGCGACCCCATAGACGGCAGCCCACCAGGCTCCGCCGTCCCTGGGATTCTCCAGGCAAGAACACTGGAGTGGGTTGCCATTTCCTTCTCCAATGCATGAAAGTGAAAAGTGAAAGTGAAGTGGCTCAGTCGTGTCCGACTCTAGCGACCCCATGGACTACAGCCTACCAGGCTCCTCCATCCATGGGATTTTCTAGGCAAAAGTACTGGAGTGGGGTGCCATATCTGCAAGCTAAGGAACACCAAAGATTACCAGCCAACCACCAGAGCTAGGAGAGAGGTATGAACCCTGTCAAATCTTGATCCAGAACTGGTAGCCTCCAGAGCTATGTGACAATTTCTGTTGAAGTCACCAGGTTTGTGGTATGTTGTTATGACTGACCTACAGAACTACTTCCATGGGGGCACTGTAGAGGCTTTGTGTCATCAAGACTTAGGTGTTATTGTCCTTAACGTTTCTGTACTTTTTGTTTTTTACAAGATTGTCTTTTTTTGGAGCAGTTTAAGGTTTACAGCAAAACAGAGAAAGGTACAGAGATTTTTCATATACTCCCTGCCTCTACACAGCCACAGCTTCTTCCACTACTAACGTCCCCCACCAGAGGGGTACGTTTGTTGCAAAGAATGACACATCACAAGCAGGCATAATTCAGTTTTCCTTAGGGTTCACTCTTGTACATATATGTATTTTATTAAAGAATACTTTTTAAAAATTAAAGATACATATTACAGTGCTTGCTTCAGCAGCACATATACTAAAACTGGAATGATGCCGAGAATATTAGCATGGCCCCTGCTCAAGGATGACATGCAAATTTGTGAAGTGTTTCATATTAAAAAAAAGAGACAGATACATGTTACATGTATCTATCATCACAGTATCATACAAAATAATGTCACTGCCCTAAAAATCTTTTGTGCATTACCAATTCACCTCCCCTCCCCTCATTCCCTGGCAACCACTGATATTTTCACTGTCTACATGGTTTTGCTTTTTCCAGAATGTCATAGTTGGGGTAATGCAGTATGTAGCCTTTTCAGATTGGTTCACTTGGTTTCCTCCATGTCTTTTCATAGTTTGATGGCTCATTTAAGTGCTGAATAATACTCCTCTATCTGGATATACTACAGTTTATCTATTATTTTTTTTCTTAAATTTTTTTTCAACACCAACTCAGGGCTGAGTTGTAGGTATAAGACAAATCTGAGTAGTAAGTATAAGAGTATTCTCTATACTTTCTCTTAAAGGATTAAAAAAGAAGACTCAGTGTCTTTTTACTGGCATGGGTGGTGCTGAGCCTTGGGTCATGTGATTTCCGCCTGTGGAGAGCCTGCCCTGAAAAGGACAAGCCAGCGGCTGAGTGGGCTCTGACGCCCTGGGTGCACCTGGACCCAGCTGGCCAGGCCCCGGGGGTTAGTTACATGAGCTTTAAACCAAACGTGACTTTGAGTCTTCACGATTTAGACTCAAAGATTTAGTCTTTAAAGATTTAGAATGTGATCTTCTGGACCTTGCTTTCCTCCTCTCTAAAATGAGAAAAACTGCCCTCCAAAGGTTATGAGACCCTAGCCCAAGAAGAAAAAAAGAGAGACCTGTAAAGTGCCAGTGTCAGCAGGTATCTGATTAGATTCTTCCTAGGTAGTTGACGTCATACTTTACAGCCTGGGAGGAGCTCCAGTCCCAGCCTCAGGAGCCGCACCATCCACCCAGCTGCCACCCCATTCCCACCTCAAGCCCTTGCTGACCTCCTGAGGCTCCCTCTCTGGGATTTGCTTCTCGTGCTTCAGGAAGCGAGCTCTTCCTCATCACCACTTCTTCCCACCACAGTCAGGCCACCCCAACCTCTGTAGCTCAAGCTGCTCACTGGGAGGATGACTGACGGTCAGTTCCTTCAGAAAGGGCACGAGTGGACGCGACTCTGACGACCTCCAGGGCCGGCTTGTGGTGTCCTACCAGTCAAAGGGGACAAAGCTTCCAGGGCTGCAGAAAGGAGTCTGAGGGGCAGCGAGGTGAGAGGGCGAGCTGGCCAAGTGGTGCAAGGCTGCAGTGTGTCCTTCAGTGGGGAGATGTCCCCCAAACTGCTGCATCATCTACATCCCTTTTGGGAGAGAAGAGCCCATCCC
>NW_011495080.1:7317383-7321392 GCF_000754665.1 Bison bison bison | reverse complement strand
GCGCTTCCAAGAGCAGAGCCTGAGCGTCAGCCCGAGTTTCAATCCTGCCTTCTTCCTGCTCCCTTAGCCTCTTCCTTCCAGGGACAAGGTGGGGCAGGGGTTAGTCAGCCATTGCTGGGGTTTGGGGTGGGGGGAGGCATGGGAGTTTAGGGGCGGCCTCCCAGTCTCCAAATTCAGGCTTCCTGTCAGTGGTTCCTCAAAAAAGGAACTCTCCTTCTCGCTCCTGCCTCTACGGTCACCGCTGGGAAGATTGTTCTATCTTTCCTTCACAGATTTAGCTGTAAGTTCCCCCAGTGACAGCAGGATGGCCTCCAGAAGAGGCCTGGGAAATCCTGGACTTGGATTTGAGGAAAGAATTCACCCCTTTTCTTGTCTTTTCAATCAGTGTTGTTGACTTCTGCTTTTTAAGACTTCCACATTTCTTCCCTGGGAGCCCTCTTGTGGTGCCATAAGCCTTTCCCAAAGATGCCATGTTGGAACTGTGGACCTGGAACAGGGCATAGCAGAGGGCTGGGGTGGGGTGGGGGCAGTGGGATGCAGGAAGCAGATGATACTTTAGATATAAGCTGTTGGGGACCACAGCTTATCTTTGGGTAAACTTGGATCCTAAAGTGTTGCAGTCACTCACTTTTCCCCAGGAGGGAAGTCAAACCCAGATGGTGCCAGCCATTTCCCTTGCACTCTGGCAAGGTCACTGGAAGGGCCAGCTGGCAGCTTTTTTGTTATTGTAACTATTTAACTCTTTAACGTTCCACTGATTAAAGTCCTTAAATCTCAAGACCCCAGATAGAAGCCAAGTAATAGAGGCCTTCTGGTTTCCTTTTCATGAGATCAGGATTGGGAGAGGACTCGGATAGGACAGAGGATGGAGATGCTGTTGGCTAGGTGCCCTGGAGTTCGTTGTCCAGAGGGCTTGGTGAGCCGTGAATGACTTTCACAGCTCCTCCCTACAGGGAGTGTTGTCAGTCTCTATTTTCCAGAAAGCTCTCATAATAGTTTCCGTATGACTTTGGGCTTCACAGGCTTCAGTTAAAAATCTGACTCAGTTAAGAAACCTGCCCAAGGCCACTTAGCTGGTAAGCAGGGGAGTTGGAGCTCTGAATGCAAAACCTAAATGCTTTTGCTATAACATGAGTTAATCTCCAGCTGAAGCTCAAGTTCCAATACTTTGGCCACCTGATGCAATGAGCTGACTCATTGGAAAAGACCCTGATGCTGGGAAGGATTGAAGGCAGGAGGAGAGGGGACGACAGAGGATGAGATGCTTGGATGGCATCAATCACTGACTCAATGGACAAGAGTTTGAGCAAGCTTGGGGAGATGGTGAAGGCCAGGGAAACCTGACGTGCTGTAGTCCATGGGGTCACAGAGTCAGACACAACTAAGCGAATAAAAACAACAACCGACTGGGGAGAGGGAGGCTCTTAGCCTGTTCCCCCGGAGGGATGCCTGGCATATAATCCTGGAGGGGGGCACTGAGGCTATGCTACACCCTCCCCCAAATCCTGCTGCCTGGGGTCTAATGGTGGGGTGCAGCTTTAGGTCCTGTTCCCTGCAGAAGAGCTCCTGGCAGCCCACCAGCAGTGGGTGCACCGAACCCGGCTGTCAACCCAGGGCGTGCCGGCTAAGGACGGCCACCTGCTGCCCTGCCCCAGCTGCACCCACATCTGCTCTAGGTCTGTCAGGAGTTGCCTCCTCTCCAACTTTCATCTAATGAAGAGGGTTGGGGGGGCAGACCAAGGGGCTGAGGGGACAGCACAGGGAAGAGGACCCCCACAGCCTCTTAAAAGTCTCACCTGCCCGCTTTTTATTTCATAAACGGTTTAGTACCAGTTGTGTACACAGTCCCACATTAGACATACATACCACACCACAGAAAAGTTATACACCACACCACACACACCCCTCCACATACACCACAGGAAACAGATAGCCCCCTACAGATCCTAGATATACTAGGACCATTCACCCCGGTCCCAGCCTCTAATCCAAGCCACACACCACACCTCTCCACATATACCACACAAAATACACAACACACACACACACTACATATACTAGGGCATGCACATGCACACACACACCCCCCAAATACACCAGGGGCACACACACACACCTCACATATACCAAGGACCGACACACATACACACACACACCAAATATACCAGGGAGACAGCCAGACACACACACACATCCACACACACACACATCCACACACGCGCGCGCCATTCACCCCTGTCCCGGCCTCTAGGAGAGGTTGGGGAGTTGGCCCCCCGATGCCAATGACGCAGGAGGCAGCAGCACGAGGCCGGCTCGCCGGCTCGCTGTCTGGAGAGAAAGTGCGTCACTGCCTGGAGCGGCGGGCCTGTTGTTCCCTCCCAAGCTATGCCTTTGGGAGGGCCTCTTACCTCAGAGCCGAGATGTATTGATCTCATTTTGCAGACAGAGAAAATGGAGGCGGGGAACGTGAGCGGAAGGTGAAAGCAGCTTCTGAAGCCCCAGCCTCAGAACGGTCCATGCCTCCGCGAGGGATGCGGAAGGAGGGAGAGGACCACAGGGCCGCGTGCGGGGTCGAGCTGGGGACAGAGGCCGGCAGGCCTGGCCAGCCCTCGCCTGCTGGGGCCGGAGCGGTGTGGCCTCCTCCTGGACGCCCACCCCACCCCCACCCCCACCCCTCCCCCACCCCTCCTCAGCAAGGGCAGAGAAGCTTCTGGCAGCAGAGGGGCGAGCAGCAGTGACCAGGCTAGGGTGTGAAGAACACGGCTTCAGAAGTGCGCTCGGCCCTGCGTTTCTGAACAGCCCCTCCCCGTGGGCTCCCTGTCACCCCCGGCCTCGGCTCTCCGCGCTCCCCAACTTTGAAGAGCCCCCGAGCAGCAGAGCCCAGGGGGGCGGGGCCATCGGCTCTGAAAAGGGAATTCTAGAAACTGGGCCGCAGGACGTTCATTTTCCGGGGCTGTGGGGACCCGGGAGCCCGGGCGATGAGG
Organism: Bison bison bison; assembly: GCF_000754665.1. Lineage (NCBI taxonomy): Eukaryota > Metazoa > Chordata > Mammalia > Artiodactyla > Bovidae > Bison > Bison bison. The sequence goes on along the minus strand of NW_011495080.1, from coordinate 7,318,408 downwards.
GGCCTGGCGGCATGGGGAGCCACTCACAGCTCTCCAGCCTCCGGGGAAGAGCAGTAGTGGGGTTTCTTTACCACAACTCCCCAGGGCGCCAGAAACCTAGTGGACACAGGCCTAGGAGTCGTGGAGAGGCAGGGACTGCCCGCGGTGGTGTGGCCATGACCGCCAGCACCTCTGTGTGTGTTAGACCTGGACGCTCTCTCCTTCACCCAGGGGGTGCAGGTTCTGTTCTCTGGGCCAGAGTGGTGCTGGGAGGGAGCCTGGGGAGAGTTCTGCCTCTCTCGAGCTCTTCAGAAACCCCCAATCCTTAGAGTGTGGAGGGGAAGGTGACGCGGGGGAGGGACATCAGGCCTGCTCACTGGGAAGGTATCTGAGGCCAGCGAGGACGCCCAGAGGCAAAGATGCCCGCGGTCTCTGGATCCCAGCCAGGAGCCAGGTGGCCATCAGACCCCAGGCTCCAGGCCCCACCTCGCGAGGCCCCGCAGGAAGCCTGGCACCTCTCCCGGAGCCTGCTGGGCTGCCTGCCACCACGTCTTCACCCGGGAGGGCCCGCAGCCTGCACGCGCTGCCCTGGGGACGGGATGCGTGACTCAATCCCTGCTTTGCTAATCACTCCACTCTCCTCCCTCTCCCGTCTCGCGTCTCGCACAGCCTTCCTTCCCCTGGAGAAAAGCGTGCCCATCTGACAACTCGCGCGCCCGCTCTCCGTGACGCATTCATCTGTCCTTGCCCCTGCTTCTGCTCTGCACAGCCCCCACGCTGCCCTCCCCAGCTTGCTGCCTCCTGCTCCAGCCTCCGCCAGGATGACTGTCTGTGTGCCCGTACCTCACCCCGGCGAGTGTTAGTCAGGGTGAGCCCTCTGCTGTGTCAGGCAGCCCTCCTGTAACCTCTCTGCCCACGTAGAGGGGCACAGACCCACCGCCAGGAGGTATCTGAGGAGGGAGCATGGGAGCGCAGTGGCCAAGCTCTTTCTTCTCAGGCCAACCACTCAGCCTTTCCATGACCAGCAGTACCTCCCTAAAGGGAAT
>NW_011495080.1:7309932-7317283 GCF_000754665.1 Bison bison bison | reverse complement strand
TCAAGAACAAGGTGACTTTATGATTGTTTTTTTTCTCTGCTTTGACCAGAGGGGGGAAGAGGAGTCTAGCCCAAGTAAGCAATGGGAGGTCTCAAGACTGTCCAGTGTGCCTGTGACCTGACACCACAGAGCCTGCCTGATGGGAAAAGTGACTGCCTCCTGCAGTGCATTCAGGGCTCCCAGGGGGCACAGTGTAGGGGTCAGACTTCTGGAGTGGCCTCTGGTACCAGCACCCAGCCGCACCCCGGACACTCACAGATCCTCTCGGAAAGTGAAAGTAGTAAAAGTGAAAGTCAGACTCTTTGCAGCCCTGTGGACAGTCCATGGAATTCTCCAGGCCAGAACACTGGAGTGGGTAGCCTTTCCCTTCTCCAGGGGATCTTTCCAACCCAGGGATTGAACCCAGGTCTCCTGCATTGCAGGCAGATTCTTTACCAACTGAGCTATAAGGGAAGCCCCGAGATCCTCTCTGGGCTTCTGTAAAATCAAACAGTCCAACTGTTTGATTCCCAGGGCCGTTTCTATGTTTTCAGAGCCATGACAAAAGAAAAAAACAAACAAAACTCCCCTAAAAGCTGAAGCAGGCTGAAAAGCCAACATTACTTGCCTATGGGTTTCACAATAATAAATAAAAAAAAATTTTTTTTATTTAATAAAACAACTCCTTTTTTTTTTTAAAGGCTAAATAGAGAAATGACTTCACAGGCCTGTGACCTGGGTAGTCACACAGAACCCCACACTTTGAACGGCCCTGTGTTGGGTTTAATGCTCTGTTGTGGCTGTCTTAAAAGTCTTCTTGATAAGTTTTGTACAAGGGCCCCACATATTTATTTTACACTGGATCTTGCAATTCTGATGCTGATGCTGGCTACAAATACTTAGAATGTTGATCAAGGAGAACCATGGACAAGTCTGCAGTGTTTTTTGTTTTATAGAATTGTGGCATCTGGAATATAGAAATGTTGGACAGTTCCTCATTTTCAGTTCCCTGGGGAAGGCGGAGAGGGTGAGACAATTAAGGAAGCACTTGATGAGAGTTAAATTGTTCAAAGGAACCAGGAGTTCTGCATCCACAGTTACTGTTCTTGGAGTTAGGTGCAGCCAGGGCTCTGGAGATTGATTCAGACATCTCCTGCAGGGAAAGACTACTACTGTTGCCTGATGCCCATTATCTGCTTATTCTGTAGTGCTAGGATTATTAGCTGGCCATGGCCAGAAAAAAAAAAAACAAAACACAACGTTCCCCAGGTTCTTTTGCAGTTAGTTATGTTTGTGTGATGTTTTTTGTGGCCATGCCATGCAGCATATGGGGTCTTAGTTTCCCAACAAGAGATTAAACCTGTGCCCCCTGTATTGGAAGCACGGAGTCCCAACCACTGGGCTGCCAGGGAAGTCCTGTCCATGTGATTAAGTGCTGGTCAGTGGGAGGTGTGTGCCACCACCCCATTGGTATGTGTTTTTACTTCTGTAACATCGCAGAAAAGTTTGAAACTTTTAGACTAGGATCTGAAGAAAAAACACATGCTATTAGTTGTTATCATTTCACAGTAGAAATTTATTTAGGAATGAATTTATAAATGTGGTGTGTGCTCAGTTGCTCAGTCATGTCTAAATCTTCTCAACTGCAAGAACTGTAGCTTGTCAGACTCCTCTGTCCATGGGATTTCCCAGACAAGAATACTGGAGTGGGTTGCCATTTCCTACTCCAGGGGATCTTCCTGACCCAGAGATCCACCTTGCATCTCCTGCATCGGCAGGCAGATTCTTTACCACTGTACCACCTGGGAAGCCTAATTGATACATGGGTGCCCTTTAGTGTATAGTTCCTCAAACAGGAAGATGAGACTAGCATTCCATCTCTAAGGGGATGCTAGTGGGGGGAGCAGATAATAAGTAAAATCTCAGGTATATGCAATGAAGAAGAACTGAGCACGTTGGGTATGGGGATGGTAAGTGCCAGGGATGTCATTTCAAGGGTAACATGAAAGGGTCTGAGGAGGTGATTTTTGAGGAGAGGGCTTAGTGAAGACAGGGAGGAGCTAGCTGTTACAGATAGCTGGGTAAGAACATTTGGGGGAAAGGATACAGTCAAATTGTTCTGCCAAACGTGGAAGTCTCTTGAGAATCAGACTTGTATTTCCAACTATCAGTTGTCATCTCCATCTCGATGTCCCAATAGCATCTCAAACTCAACATGTTTAAAATTTCTCTTCTGCTCCAAACCAGTTCCTCTTCCTCTGTTTCTGTTAGTGCCACTATCTTCATATCATAATAACCTAAACTGAAATGTTGGCATTGTGTGTACCAGGTTACCAAGTTGTGACCATTTTTCTTCTACAAATGCTCTCCAGTCTTTTCTGCCACCCCTGGCATCCAGCCCTGGATTACTGCAGGAGCCTCCTCACAGGTCTCCGTGCCTGTAGCTGCTCCAGCTTCTGGCCATCTTCAAGACTGTGCTCAGTCATCTTCCTGCAGCACCACTTTGACTTCCTCTGCTCAGAAAGCCTCAGAGTCTCTACAAATAAAGTCTGCAATCTTTAGCCTAGTAACTAAGGTCCACCTTTCCTTCTGGTCCCATCTTCCCATGCTCTTCTGAGTACATCTTTATTTGGATTCTTTGCAGTTTTCCAAAGACAGCTCCTTCCTCTCCTGTCTTCATGTCTTGATTCCTTCTGCTTCCTCCTCCTCCTGGAATTCGATTGCCCTCTTTCTCATGAAGCCTTTCCTCAGCTCCTCGCTCAGCAGAGCTTTTTCATCCTTTGACCTACAGGATCGTCTTCATGTCACTTTTTTCCAGGACTTTTGCGATTGTAAAAGGAATACAACATTGAGACAAGTTCTGAAAATGGAAAAACAATCATCCATATTCCTATTTCAACAAGTTGATTTCACATTTGGCTATTTTTTCTAGTTCTGGTGATCTGCATGCATATTTTTACATAATTGTAATCATAGTAGACATACAATTCTGATTTCTTTTCACTTCTACCCAACATTCCCCCCATCTTTCCACAGTCTTTCCAAAGTTGTAGGAGTTTTTAAAAGAGGTCAAAATAAGTGTGTAAGTGTCTTGGAGAAGGGAATGGCAACCCACTCCAGTATTCTTGCCTGGAAATCCTCATGGACAGAGGAGCCTGGTGGGCTACAGTCCATGGGGTCGCAAAAGTTGGACACGACTTAGTGACTAAACCACCACCTCCAAGTGTCTTACGGAGTTGATGTACTATAATTTATAAGACCATCTATCACTGACATTTGATGGGTTTTGTTATAGCCCAGCTGTTAATAGACTAGAAAGCTATTTCCAAGTAAAAAGGAAATCTTAAGGCTTCTTTTCCTAGCACCTCGCTAACTACTTCAATCAGTATTTGTTGAGTGGATGGATAAACAAATGCACACAGTGAACATCCTTAGACATAACTTTTTTTCTGTTGAATATTTTCCCAGCCAAAGAGTGCTAAAAGAGCATTAACATCTTATATAAAATATTTTAATACAAAATTAACATTGTGGGGGGCTTTGCACATTGTGAAGTGAAAGTATTAGTTGCTCAGTCATGTCCAACTCTTTGTGACCCCATGGACTGTAGCCCGCCAGGCTCCTCTGTCCTTGGGATTTTCCAGGCAAGAATACTGGAGTGGGTTGCCATTCCCCTCTCCAGGGGATCTTCCTGACCCAGGTCTCCTGCGTTGCAGGCAGATTCTTTACCGTTTGAGCTACCTGGGAAGCCCTTGCACATTGTGGCAGATTGTATTTTTCAAAAATGGTCACGTCGATATATGTCCCATCCCACATGCTATGATGTGGGATATCCCTCCATTGAGAGGTGGAATCTATATTCTCGCCCTTTGAAACTGTTCATTTATTTTATACCTGTGTTGATTAACAGAATCAATTCAGTTCAGTCGCTCAGTCGTGTCAGACTCTTTGTGACCCCATGGACTGCAGCACTCCAGACTTCCCTGTTCATCACCAACTCCTGGAGCCTACTCAAACTCATGTTCATCACATCAGTGATGCCATCCAACCATCTCGTCAACAGAATACAGTGGAAGAAACATGGAACTTTCAAGCCCAGGTTATAAAACATAATAGGCTCTGTCTCTATCTCCCCCTCTTTCTTAAGACACTTGCTCTTGGAATTCAGCCACTATGTTACAAGGAAGCCCAAGCCACATGTAGAGGCCACATGTGGGCTTTGTGCCCGTATTCCCAATGATGTCCCCAGTCAATACCCAGAATCAACCACTGAACGTAGGAGTGAACAGCCTTCAGATGATTCAGTCATCCAGCCGCATACACTGTGGAGAAGAGAGAAGCCAATCCCATTGTACCCTATCTGAATTCCTGATCCACAGAGAGAGATACCAATGATCATTGTTCGGGGGAAATTTGTTATGCAGCACAAGTGGCTGAAACACACACATAGTCCCATGTTGTGTTCCAAAAGACTTGTAGTAATTTGCAGGTTCACCACAACCTCCAGAGCCCCGATGTGTGGCCTCTTTGTGGGCATTGACCTCAAAGTCTGTAAATCTCATCTCTGTTTCTCATCTGTAGGCTCCTTGAGGGGATACATCACTGCATTTTTATTCTCAGTTCTTAGCAGGCACTTGGTAAATGTTTATCCATTTGTACATTTGTTAGAAGTATACATAACTAGGGTATGCATTGTCCTGGCCAGGAAGCACAGAGTCTGACTGTGTGGTAGACTGAAGCTATCTTGGTTTCCTCATTAGAGAAAGCAGATTCCAGAGAAGTGGCTCAGAGAACACATGCTCTGGTCCAATTACACACAGGCTTGGAGGAAACTATACAGTGTGTCAGGGAACGGGATAATGGTATCCACTCTGATAATGGATCAGAGTGTTCCCAGCCCTGAAACCTTACAGCCACTCCCAATACAGCTCCAGCTGTAAGGGATTGCACGATGCCACCAATTTTGCTTTCTAGTGAGAAACTACCAGCAGATACGTATCTAGATGGTATTTCTCCCACCGCCATGCCTACTCTTTACTACTGAATCAATTTTCATAGAGCCCGGCACAAAGGAATGCATGGAAATGTAGAGCAGGCCCTCTGCCTTTCCTTCTACAAGTTTAGATCCACTGCCAGTTGCCAGCTTCTTGCTTCCTTTCTTCTCTGCCACACTTCCACTCTCCGGCCAGAGAGCTCTCCCTACATCCTCTCCCTTTGAAACTGTTCAGTTGTACCTATGTTGATCAACAGAAAGCAGTGAAAGAAACACAGAACTTTCAAGCCCAGATTGTAAAAGTAATATGCTCTGCCTCTACCTACTTCCCTTTTTCTCAGGATACTTGCCCTTGGAATTCAGCCACTGTGTTATGAGGAAGGTCACATGTAGAGGCCACATGTGGGCCTTCTGCCTGCATTCCCAATGATGGTCTTTAGCATGGAAAGCACACTCATAAAAAATTCCAGTCAAAAAAATAAATGATTTCTTTTCAAGTGAATTCTACTTAACTCCATTATTAATTCAACAAATATTTACTGAACACCTGACATGCACCTGCCCTCAAGAATGATAAGGAAGTCACAGTCTAACAGAAAGTTCATAACTCATAGGAGTTCTGTCCAATCAAGAGACTTGCCATTTTTCTTGGGTACTTGTTCTAGCATAGCCCCACTATTACAGGAGCCAGGTCAAGGTCAAGAGGGCAAGTCAGCCTGGGGTTGGCTGAGTGGAGAGGTAGGAGGTGGGAAAATAAGAGTTGTGAGGTGGGAAAAAGAGGAGAGTGAAAATAACTGGATTAAAAGTCAACATTCAAAATGCTAAGATCATGGCATCTGGTCCCATCACTTCATGGTGAATAGATGGGGAAACTGTGGAAACTGCCAGGCTATTTTCTTGGGCTCCAAGATCACTGTGGATGGTGACTACAGTCATGAGATTAAAAGACGCTTGCTCCTTGGAAGAAAAACAATGACAGACCTAGACAGTATATTAAAAAGCAGAGACATTACTTTGCCTACAAAGGTCCATATAGTCAAAGTTATGATTTTTTCCAGTAGTCATGTATGGATATGAAAGCTGGAAAAGAGCTCTTTGACGCATATGAGCAGCAAAGAATTGATGCCTTCGAACTGTGGTGCTGGAGAAAACTCTTGAGAGTCCCTTGGACAGCACAAAGATCAAATCCTTTAGGACTGACTGGACAGCACAGCTAGTCAATCCTAAAGGAAATCAACCCTGAATATTCACTGGGAGGACTGATGATGAAGCAGAAGCTCCAGTACTTTGGCCACCTGATGCAAAGAGCTAACTCATTGGAAAAGACCCTGATGCTGGGAAAGATTGAAGGCAGGAGGAGAAGGGGAAAACAGGATGAGATGGTTGGATGGCATCACTGACTCAATGGACATGAGTTTGAACAAACTCCGGGAGATGGTGATAGACTGGGAAACCAGGTGTGCTGGAGTCCCTGGGGCCACAAAGAGTTGGAGGTGGGATATAACGAGGTGGGAAAAGTAGCAACTTAGATACAGTAGTTTAAATGAAAAATCATTTCTCTGGCTACACAGAAAAAAACACCTAGTGTTTTATTGAAGAGACACTGTATTTTAGGATGTGGACTTTGCCTCCAGGTTCTATCCAAGGCACTTGGTCTAAGTGGAGTCTAACCACCACTTTAAGGCAGTGAACTCCAGGAATTCTCAAGATGGCATAAAAAAAACTTTGAAGAATTCATGCAGAGCATTTAACTGGAAGCAGAGCATTGTAGTGAATTTATTTTTAATGTTGGTTAACTAACTTGAGATGGAAGCCGTAAAACACCTTTTCAAACCACCAGGTCTGGCGACTGATGGCTTTAGTACAGACTCCCTTATGCCAAGTCTCACTTTGACAAGTTAACGGGACTACTCCTCTGCCCCTCAGGGTGTCCAGTGGATGATACCCTCCCCATTAGGAACAAAAGGGGCCTTTCTTTGGAGTTGCAGCTCAGCCAGTTAATGCCTGTATTCCCAGCCAAAACTATCACAGAGCTCCTGGTTCCAGTCTACACACCATGTATTTGAGGAAGAATCATGCCTGGCTTTGACTCCTGAAAAAACAAGTTTTGCCCCCAACAGAGCAGATTGCCACCTTCTGACTTTCCTCCTGTGGGATGCAGTTCATGAAAGCAGAGTCTGATTCAGGGTTGTTATTTTTTCCTTCCAGTTTAGAAATGGTAAAGGAGGGAGACAGTGTTTTCTTGGTAGACCAGAAAGCCCAGCCTTCAAGATACAAGGGCAGTACTGTCTCTGATTGGGGAATGGCCAGGTTTGGGGTTGGGGAAGAAAATAGGAAGCAGGAGGCAGATATGGCTGGGGGAGGAGGGGAGGGGGGAAC
>NW_011495080.1:7293485-7309832 GCF_000754665.1 Bison bison bison | reverse complement strand
GGCTGGGCTAGGAGAGTAGGGGTGGGTTTGAGTGTGTCAAGGCATGAGGATCTATATACATCTCAGCACAGTCCAAGAATGAGAGGCTTGCTTTACAATGCCAAAAGAGCCATTTCCTAGTTTTATATTGTTATTCTGAAAGACTTTTTTTATTAAAAAAAACAAAAAACTTATTTGGCCATGCCAGCTCTTAGTTGAGGAATGTGGGATCTTCTATCTTCATTGCCGCATGTGGGATCTAGTGCCCTGACCAGGGATTGAACTCGGGCTCCCTTCATTGGGAGCATGGAGTCTCAGCCACTGGACCACCAGGGAAGTCCTCTGAAAGACTTTTTAAGTCCATTTTCCCCCTTACCCTAAAGCACACTGTCATCCATTATTTTCATTCAGCTTCTCAGTGATCACTGAGGTATGAATATCTTTCTTATGCCCAGAAATCAGTGTAAAAGGTTAACTGCCCTGCCTCAACAGTGACAGAGCTCAGTCCTCTCAAGTCCCAGCTGGTTCAAGCCAGTGGCTCTTCTAGCCAGAGGAACTGTGGAATATTCAGTTTGCTTTGGGGGCATGAAAGGATTTAGTTATAACTACATTGCATCCTTAGCAGTGGCTGAGATTGTTTGCATGTTGACTTAGCTGTGGAATATCTTTGGGGTCACTGCTGTCCTGGGTAAACAGGATTCTGGGCACACATGAGGTTGTTCTCCATACCTATCCTGCCATACTGGATTCTTCCTCCTAAGGCCGACCGAGGTGCCACCCTCCATAGAATCCATAACCTATTCCCCGGGCCAGTGCAGTTCATTCGGTGTGGAAATGAAATTACTGATGACCATTCAGGGATCAAATTAGAGACATGGCTCAGAGCTAATGCCTAACAATCCTGCAGTCTCAGCACAAAGCCCCTGGCATACACAGTGAGACGTGGCAATGTCACTGGGGCCTAAGAAGCACAGGTGCTGATTGTGCAAGCTGCTCTCACTCCAAGTTGCCAGACAACCACACGTTCCCCCCGCCCCCTCCCAGATCCTTCCCAAAAGGCTTTTTGCTAGAGATCCCAGCCCTCTGCTGCTTGGCTGTATCTATAACTTGGGGACTGCTGTGACTGAAGCCACCTGGACAGATGGTTGGGCCAGCTGACCTCTCCCAGCTCCTCACAGTGGACCCTGTAGCATCTGGGCCAGTGTGCTGCTGCTAAGTGCATCAACCTCACTCCAGGTCATTAAGGAAGATCCCCAAGAGTACAAGGAATTGGCTGTGTATTTTCCTAACGCCTATACTTTTTAGGCAGTGTCCCTGCTGCAGCTCTTCAGGCCTGGGAAATGTTTCCTCCTTCTTAGTGTTACAGGCTTCCCTGGTGGCTTAAATGGTTAAGAGTCCACCTGCAATGCAGAAGACCGTTGATCCCTGAGTCAGGAAGATCCCTTGGAGAAGAAAATGGCAACCCACTCCAGTATTCCTGCCTGGAGAATTCCATGGACAGAAAAGCCTAGCAGGCTACAGTCTAGCTGCAAAAGAAAAGCCAGTGCTCCTTGCTGCTCAAAAGATATCCTTTGAAAAGAACTCAAGCCTTTCCCAAAAGGTAGCTTTAGCCATCATCAAACTCTTCCTGAACAGCAGCACAGCTCAGACCAGTAGAACACTAGTCTTTCATGAGAATGAGACAAGCTATGAGAACCCACCAAGACTATATGTCACTTCTGGATTCACTCATATGGCTGCTGAGTGCCGAAAAAAGGGGAAAGACCTAATCACTTTGGAGGAGAAATTAGTGCCATGTGCAGTGGTCAGGATCAACCCCCCAAAATAGTGGGTTTAATTAGAGCAAAGTTTTAAGGGAAGGGCAGAGGGGGAGGAGACATCCCCAGAAATCAGGAAGAGGAGGTACATATGCAGAGAGCCCAGCAAGGAGCAGCCTACACTGGCTAAAGCTAAGGATCCAGGGGGATAAGGCTAGCCTGGGGCCATATTGTGGAGGGCTTTAAATGTCAGGCCAAGCAATTTACCAGAACAAAACCGATCAAACAAGTGTTCTAGGAAGATGAATTTGAAGGGGACGTGCAGGATAAATTGGAAAATCTGGAAGCATGGCAACAATTAGGAAGCTGTGAGATTAATTAGGCTGTTGTAGTAGTCCTATGTGAGTTGATAAGGATATAAATGAGCACAGTGGCAGCAGAGATGGAAAGGGACAGCTGCAAGAGACATTGTTAAGAAAGAATGGATGAGATCGCTGCCTGATTGGACAGGGGACCCAGGGAGCTCAAGGAATCAAGATGAAAGCAGAGTTTTGAGCATGGTCGACTGGTAGGACAATGAACAGAGAAAGGGATGTGAGAAGAGGGAGCTGTTTCAGTACATATGAATTCAGTGCCACACATGAAGAATGTGCAGGATTTCCAAATGGAAATGTCCGACAGGTCACAGGAAATTTAACACTAGAGCTCAGGAGAGACAGTTATGGTTGGTGATGAGCTTGGGAATCAAGTGCAGAGTAAGTCATAGAATGAGACCTTTAAGGAAAAGCAGAGGACCAAAGCCTGACCTTTAAGGAATGCCCGCATTCAAAGGATTTATTTATATATTTTACAAAGCTGAGTTTAGAAGTGCCAACTATATACATGCTGCTTGTCTTCACCACTGAAATATCAGCTTAAAGTGTGTATCCGTTTGAGAAGGCCAAGCAACACAGTATTTTTATGTCATAGTAGGAACTAAATTATAAACACCTAAACATGCTTCTAAAACAAATCTGGCTGAAGAAAAGGCTGATTTTCATAAAGAAGAAAGAATGATACAGTGAACATAATCTATGAGATTGTGTATTTGACCCCATAAGGATGAGTCAAGTGAAAAAAAATTTGAGAAATAACATTTAATTAGAGAAAAGAAGATTATTTACTCATTTTTAACAGAAGTACCCCAAAATTTACCACATTTTCAGTGCAGTGTCTTCTTGAAGTATGAAGTCAAACTAATTCATTAAAGTATTTTTAATAAAAACTATAGTAAGTATATGTTGGCTGAAACATTTGTGAAGACAAATATATGAAAGCTACCCAGAGCATAGTAACCCATACCACCCTTAGTAGGGAAACAAAATCTTTCCTTTTTTAACATGTACCATTAGACTTTATGTGAAATATTTACTGTATGTTGCATGACACATAAACTTTAATATAAGAAAAGATATATTATTTTTTATAATTATGAAGTAGATACACAAACTTTTGAAATGGTAGACTTAGACTGTAACATGTTCTTATATTTAACATGTTTAATTGGTATTATCCTAACAAATTTAGCACATATCAAAAGCAGTTATAAGATAGAAACCTCCTTTCTTTTGGACATCTGACTTTTTAAAAACAGGAACAAGATTTACAAATTATACAAAAGAAGCAGCATATATAATACCGACATGGAGTTTTTGAGAAGATACTGGTTTTCCAGGTAAAGCAGTCTCTAATAATATGTCAACCCAGAAAACATATACAGATGCTAGCTAGCCTTAGATATACTACTTATACATTTAAAAAAATAGATGGGAGGGTCAAGCAAAACTTACAAATTTGGTAATTTCCTACTCTCCAGATATTTTGAACACATCTAAGAAATTTAAACAGATAAGATAGAATATGATCTTAAAGAAGGGAACTCAATATTAGAGAACAGTGAAACTGAGTTATTAAAACCAAGGCAATTGTTTTTTTTGATGTCTTCAGTCTCTTGACTAAGACCTAAATAGTTTAATTCTATCAGCTAAATTTAACCCAAGTTGACTTTTTATTTTTCTGTTTAGTTTACGGTCTTTTATTCACATCAAGTCTTTGATGTAATTTTACACTCACAGCACATTACAAATCAGACAAGGTGTGTTTCAAGTGCTTAATAGCCTTAGGTGGCTGCTGTAATGGAACAGCTCAGGTGTAAAAAGACATAAAGAGATGCATGTGCACATGTGCTTTCAAACCACTTCTTGGTGATAAGCTAAGTTGAAAGGTACCAGGAGAGATAACAGTCAGAGGGTCTGGGGGACTTGGCTGGTGGTGGTGGGGAAGGGGAGGGGATAGTCCCCTGGGAAAGCAACATTTAGGCAGAACTTAGAAGGGTGCTGAGGAGGGTCAGAAAGACCAAGAGTGGGGCAGGAATGTCTCAGGCAGCGGGAGTGCATGGAGGCCACTGAGAGGGCCAGTCTGGCTGGGGCAGGGAAGGAGAGAGGTAAGGCAAGACTGGAGTGGAAGGGGCGAGGGCATCACAGAAAAGACCATGCAGCATTTTTCAAACCATGTTCAAAAACTGTGAACTTCACAGAGAGCTGACTTTTCAAACATTAATACCATCAAATCTCTTTCAATAATATTTTAAAAATACACATGAATTAACATTATTTAGAAGTTTATCTCATTTCTTTAAATCTGGGCCTTGGGCTGATTTGCCAAACACTGGGGAAATACAGACATTAAAAAAAATGAGCAATTTGCTTGTTTCTTTTTAATTATTTATACTAAATAACTCAATTGAAAAAACACTTTTGTGGGGAACAATATGGTGAATGATTCTTATTTGGTGGTTACAATGAAGAAGGACTCGAATTAATTAAGGGGTAACCGCACTGTTTTGTGTCAACAAAAATCTGAAGGGTTGTAGTTTTTTCTGAAATGATAAAAAATTGAAGGTAATTTTTCTTGGTGTAGAATATGTTTCACACTAGCTATTTTCTGTTACATCTGAAGAGTCTGTAACATGCATATACTATCTTATTTCAGAAGAGGCAGTGACTCAGATGCTTAGATTCAACTTCTGATTCAGTCAAATAAAGTCCAAATGTTTGGAATTAAATTATCCACTACTCTCCAAAAATCCACAAAATATTCACACCAGAGAGGCCAAGATTAACTCTCCTAAAAAAAGAAAAAAAAAAAAAATTAGTGAAATTGATTGACAAGCATTTAAGGTCTTTTTTCCCCCCCCAAATAACAGGAGTCTTTACAAGGAATACAAGTTTAATTGACATTTAGTGCTTTTCTGCAATCAGTTATGTTATACATGGTTTATCAGATGAATTCTAGTAACAGTTATTACTTTCTTACCTGTGCTTAAAACCCAAATTTAGAATAAATGGTTTATGGAGTGTTGAAAATTAATTTTTCAGTGGAACTCAAGAACTACTACAACAGATGGAGTTAACAGGACAATTTTAGCAAGTAAGTAAAAGTGTCAATTAAATTTTTTTTAATGGAGATTTAGAGATGCTAGGCCTCTTAGAGAACTTTACATATTTGATTTCATTTAGGAGTTTTCTAATTATTTGGGATGCTTCAGTAAATATGGGTATTACTAATATAGCTTAAATTAAGCCTTACTGCACATCATATAAAGAAAAATCTACTCCATAGAGTAATACAACTGTATTCAAAATAAGAGGAAGGAGAAGAGGGCCAAAAGAGAACAAGGACTCATCTAACAGGATGGCAGTCAAAGGAGAACTACACATCTCTACCATCTGGAGCCAGAAGAGTTCTAAGCGGTTGCTTTTGGGAGATGGGCTTGGGAAGTTCTGGGAATGCCTTATTTCTGTCATGAAATTTTAGCACACTGTGACTTTTAAAATTATGAGTATGTATTCATTTTAATAAAAAAAATTTAAAATGTACCAAAAATGCTCTTCAAAAAGGGTAATTTCATCAACTGTGTTTTTTCTCCATACCCTCAACAACATGGCAAATGAGAAATTTCAGTATGATAGGGAAAGAAAAAATTTAATTTTGGCTTGCTTGTAAATGAGACTAAGCGTTTTTTCATGTTTGTTAACCACTTGCACAACACTCTTCTATGAAAAAGTATTTCGTTCATGTTTTTGACGATTTTCTGTATTTTTCTTTTCTAATGTGCACGCTCTCTATGTATGATGGATATTACCTTGGCTTTGCTCTAAGCATCAGTTTGTCACTTAGTTTCAAACTTTATTTATGGAGTCTTTTGCTAAACAGGACACTTTACTGTGCAGTCAATTCTGTCTAGATTTTTTTCCTTCTTGGAAGTAAAACATTCATATCATTCTAGTAACTGCACAAATAAGTGGCACTGAATTGATACTGTATTTGTATCAATCTGCTGTATTATGGGCATGATTCCAAGTGGACTATATTTGAGCCACTTGCTTATTTCCTTTATGACACAGGAGGGCAGTTTTTAACATTTGGTTGTTCTACAATGTATTAAAAAGATCAATCATATTTTAAAAGCTAGTAATTTCAGTTTTTTTCCCCTGGATTAAAAAAATCAAATAAATAAAAAAGATTCATTTTAGTCTAAAATGTTTCACTTATGTTTCCACATATAAGGGGCTCATTCAGTTAAAATAAGCACTTTAAGAATTGTATCAATTCTTTTGGGCCTCTGAGTAAATCACTGTCCCACTAAGTACTTTAAAGATTTTACATTTGTATGTATCTGACAAACTATATATGGCACTCAACACAAGCTTGTATCAGTTATCAATTTAGATTTTTTGAGGAAAAGATAAATTTTCAATTAAAATAAAAAATTCACTATTTAAAATACTGCTAAATTAATTCCCCACTTCAAAATAGCCTTCCAGAAACACTTTTAAATGAAGAATTACAAAGCCATAGCACATTCCATCTTTCTAATATATGTGTATCTATAACCAAATGCTGCTAGAAAATTTAGGAAAAAAGTCTATTTATTGACACAGAAAAATATCCAAGCTACACCATAAGATCAAAAGGCAGCTCACAAGGTAATATGTTTGGGTACAATATATTTTTAAATAAAATGAAAAATAAAAACAGAATCCACTTTCCCCATAAAGTAACTGGAAAAACATACACCTCCAACTGATAACCCAGTGGATACCTTGAAGGAGTGGCACTGAGAGACAGTTGATCAGAGGGGAGTTTTCAATTACTAGTTTATACACTGCTGTATTGTTTAAATATTTCTGTATTGAGCATGCATTATTTTTGTAATTAAAAAATAAAAAAGAACCATGGTAGCAGAGATGCCTGACAAAAGTGAGTTTCTTAATCTTTCTTACATTAAAAAAAATACATGCTACAGGAAGCTGATAAATTTCTTAGAAAGCTGTTTATAAATTTCAGTTTATGTCCTAAAAATCTTTGCATCTAATATGTTTAATTAAGGATAGGAGTTTGTCTTTCTCCAGTGCAGTGCTGTCCAACAGAAATATAATATATAACCTTAAAAACTAAACAGTAAAAAGAAACAGGTGAAAATAATTTTAATAATATACTTCATTTAACTCAGTATATCCAACATATTATTTCAACATGTAATCAATATACACAATTATTAAAGAGATATTTTACTTTATTATTTGATACTAGGTCTTTAAATTCTAGTCTATGTATTTCACACTATAGCGCGTTGTGTGCATGCTCAGTCGCGTCTGACTCTGCAACCCGGTGGACTGTTGCCCTCCAGGCACCTCTGTCCATGATATTTCCCAGGCAAGAATACTGGAGTGGGCTACCATTTCCTCCTCCAGGGGATCTTTTACACTGACAGCCCATCTCAATCTAGACTAGTCATATTTCAAATGCTCAATGCCACACACATGTGTCTGGTGGCTGCTGTGTGGGACAGTGCCGTTCTAAACCTGTATTAAATAGGACACGCATAGAACTCAACAGAAACATGAAGATCAGAGCTGAACAGACTGATGCTTTCTACTCAGCTCTTCCCTTTTCATTTTTTTAGCCTCAGGTTACTTAGTGCAGGCAGAGATGCACCCAGAACCCAGATTCTCAGACTTCCAGCCTGTGCATTACCAGATTTACCCAGCATTAGCTAGGGTCCATTTACTTCACATACTGTTTTGAAGCACTGAAATTTCAAATCACCAAAATGACAAGACAGCAATTTTGAGTTTACTGTAACAGTATGTGAGCTTCATTACTAAGTATTTAGATGACACAAAGTAAATAATTTCAACTGACCATTCTTCCATTCCAATTAACAATATTATGGAATGGGTGCTGACTTAAGTCTCTTTGGAAGTGTAAATATTTTGTAGAAGGCTCTGTGTCTGAAATGGGATAGCCTGAACAAACAAGACTCCAGTTGGTTTGTTTGTTTTTTTAATTTTCAAGTGGCTAGAGCCTGATATATCTGAATTGTCCTTCTGGGGGACACCACTGTAAAAGCCAATAACGTGGTCGAATTGCCTTTTTATCAATAGGGAAATGGAGGTTTTAAGGAATTAATGGACTTGCTCAAAATGGCAGAAATCGTTAGCAAAAGCGCTGAGCCAGTACTAGAAGTCATGCCTTGTATCGTTTAGTACACACATCTTTTCAGTATATGATGCTGCCTTCTGCAGAATCCGAACATAAGAAAAAGTGTATAAAATAAGTACTTGTATTAAAGCATAAATACCTACCCAAGCATTCCTGACTCTTTGGTTTTTATAATGTAGAGGAACATCAACAGTGTATGAAACATATTATTTCGGCCCTGGAACAAAGACAAAAAAAACCAGCAAGATTTAAACCAAACCAGAACAAAAATTCAGCCTGAGAGGTAAGTGTGGGTCCTATCAATTTACATTCTACTAATTCAGAATTCCATGTAATTCAGGCTTTCATTGATTCATTAAACAAAGTCCCTACTTTTGTGCTATAAGTGGGACTTCTGTGGTGAATAAAACAGAGAGGATCCATGTAATCAAGGAGCTTAAAGTCTAGCAGAAGGAAAGGCAGACAGGAAACTCAGAACTAACGTGTGAGGAATGTTATGAGAGAGGAGGAGGTGCAGGGTGCCATGGGAACAAATACATAAAAACCAGAGCAGTGAAGCAATGCCTCCCTGAGAAGAGATATTTTTAAGTTGAGACCTGAAAGATAAGCAGAAATAAACACACTGGGAAGTTCCCACACAAGGGGAGCAGCATTTACGAAGGACTGGCTGGGAGATACTCTGAAGTTGGTACGCTATATCCTACACACAAAACACTACCCCCAAAATCAACAGTTTAAACAAAAGTGTTGAGATTAAAAAATCTTTAATCACGCTTTAAAATACATTATGATACATACAGTATAAGTAATATATTAAATGTAAATTTATTTTATCTACAAGGGACAAGGCAGTATTTTGCTAGCACTAAAATCAAACTACTGATAGCTCCTGATTTAGATTTTCAGTTTACTGATTAACTTATACCTGTTCACTCTGATTTAAGTTGTTTTGACTAAAATATCTTTAGGATATATGATTTTTAAAGACAGTGTTTCTTTAAATGGCCCAAATTATTTACACTTACAAAGTTGAAATATTAAACTTAAAAAAAAATGAAATATTCTCTCCTGGGTATCTGACAGAATGAAGAATATAATTTTATGATTTAGTCTACGTAAAATTTCTTTAGTAAAGATGCTGGTAACAAAATAACCACAAAGGTCATCAACAGAACTGATGTTTATAATTAAGAGTAAAATGTCTGGATAGAAGTATAAACTGGTACAATAAATTTTTTCATATAGTAATTTGATAATATATTTTAACAGCCTTGAAAATATTCTATTACCTAGAATTCCACTTTTGGACTTTGAGCTAAAAAATTATCCAAAATACATATAGTTATATGCATAAAGGTATTTATGACAATGAAGAATTAGAAACATCCAAAATGTCCAACTGTAGGGAGTGGTTGCATAAATTATATCTTTATCATGAAGTTTTAAAATTGTCATTAAAAAGTGTTTTTATGAAGACTTTTAAAGTCATGGAAAATTATGTTATAATGTTAATTTTTAAAACGATATAGAACTATACAAACAATATGATTTCAACCCATAAAAAAGTACAGAGAAAACCAAAATAAAAAAAAATAAAAAAAAACAAAAACACCAAATAGTAACAGCTTCCTCTAAGTAATGGAATGAATTTTTCTTCCTTTTCTTCATACTTTTCCAAATTAAGTATATATTACTTTCAGAATTTAAAAAAAAGGGATATAAAAATAGCACTTTCCCCCTAACTTAAGAAGTTTACCTATTTCATAAAGAGAATCTAATTTTAAAAGAAATATCAAAGTAAGTCATCCATGACATTAGTAATAGCAACTGCTGTTGCTTCTAAATAGAAGTACCTTTGGAAGATTGTAGACATGACGCTGGTAGATTAGCTCATAATGGGGAGGGTTGATAGCACTCTGATAAATGCAAAAAACATTCTCATTCGTCACATCTGTAAACGAAATAGGCTACATTAAAAAACAAACGAAAAGCTTCCACTACATTATTTTATGTGAAAAGCTCAACTCATTCTTTTAGGAGAGGTTGTTTATACCTGGTTTATTTGGTGTCTGAACAAAGTGCTGAGAAGTAAATGTTTTTCCATCAGGATATTTAGGATGTGGAGGTAATCTGGAATCAAGGTAGGTGCAAAATACATGCATGATGATCTGAAGACAAGGAAATAATTTTTCAAAGTCAGCATGAAAACCTATGTGTGGTACTTTTCAAACATCTGTTTATAATGATTGCAATTTTTAAATTTTTCCCCTGAGAAAGAATTAGCAAAAATGCTTTCAAGTGATTATATTTGTAAGCTGAAATCTATAAAATGAAAAGATAAAACACATTCCTAATTTTGTGTTAAGTGGATTATTCACCCTCATATAGTTAATTAACAGCAAAATGAAGATAAAATACACATATAGTCCATTCTTGACTATCAGCATTTAAAACTTCATTTTCACATGCAACAGTCATTTTAAAAAAACAAACATAATTTTGAGAAACTTTTAAATGCCTAAAACTTTAGTCTTTGATCTCATAAATCTAATTCTAGGAATCTGTCTTAAAGTCATAACCCGAAATTAGAAAGAAAAATGCAGTATGTTACTCCCAACAGTATTTAAGACAGAAAAACAAAAATCCGCCCCCTGCCACTACATATTTCTAAAACTTTAAGGTCAGTTAAATGACAGTGAGTAATAATGCAAATACTTAAACACTGACAAGTGAAAGAAAGCAGGATACAAATTTTATAATTACATCTGTGAT
Organism: Bison bison bison; assembly: GCF_000754665.1. Classification (NCBI taxonomy): domain Eukaryota; kingdom Metazoa; phylum Chordata; class Mammalia; order Artiodactyla; family Bovidae; genus Bison; species Bison bison. The sequence goes on along the minus strand of NW_011495080.1, from coordinate 7,298,778 downwards.
AAAAAACATTAAAAATAGCACAGTCTAAGTAAAGAAAAAATAAGAAAATACACCAAAATATTAATAGTGGTTGGGTTAAGATGCCAGTACAATTTTAATTTTTTATTTCTACTTAATTTCTAAAGTCTTTTTATTTAAAAACATTTTTTTCAATTTTTTTTTTCTTTTTCAGCCACAGCATGCAGCTTGCAGGATCTTAGTTCCCTGACCAGGGACTGAACCTGGGCTTACAGCAGTGAAAGCAGTGAGTCCTAACCACTGGACCACCAGGGAATTCCCTCTAAGTTCTTTTAATGCTTATTTTATAATGGAAAAATAAACCCATAACAAAAATGTCAAACTGAGAAAAATAAATAAAAATAAATAAAATAAATAAAAATAAAACTGAGGACTTACAGCAGAATCCGTGGGCAGGTCTGTATCCCACTTGCGACCTTTAAAGTCTCCACCTCTATTCCATCGAAATGAGCTCATACAGCCTCCCTGAGAAAGTTCTGTAGCAACAGAGGTGAGATTAAAAAAAAGCTAAGAATGTATACTAAAGAAGGAGAAACAGGCTAAGGGGTTACAACAAGGAAAGCATGTCATCTTAAAAACCCAATCAAAACATTCAAACAAAGAAATACACAATATAAAAAATTAAATAGCACCATGAAGAAAGAGTAAGATAAATCCAATGTAAGACAAGATTACTATTCAGGATTCTTAAAAAAGGCAATGTCACGTTGGGGGGAAAAATTGGCAGAACTGTTTTAGACAAAGAGATTAAAAAAAAGAGAAAGCAATACAATGTAATGTGTGAACATAAACTATTCCAGTTAGGGAAAAAAAGGGTATATAACAGTCTCTGGACAAATGGGAAATCTGAATATAAACTGGATTATCAGATATAGAAATATTCATTCTTAAGGTCTGACAATTCTATTACAGTTATGTAAAATGTTCTTACTTTCAGGAACTCATGTGCTGAGAAATAATGATGTCCACAATGTTAGAGCAAAAAAATGTGTGTGTGTATATGTAAAATGCATGTGCATATGTATATATAGAGAGAATCAAATATTGTGAAAGGATGGTAATTGTTCAATCTGGTAGCCCCATATAAATGTTCACTTTGTTTTTTAAACATTTTTGTATACTTGACATATAAAACTTTATATATATATATATATATATGTGTATACACACTCTGTATATATGTGCACACACACGTCTTTTTTGGATGTATAAATATCTTGTTAGCTATGAGGCAAAGTGAAGAGTTAGTCACTCAGTTGTGCCCGACTCTTTGCAACCCCATGGACTGTAGCCTGTCAGACTTCTTCATCCATGGGATTTTCCAGGCAAGAATACTGGAGTCGGTTGCCATTTCCTCCTCCAGGGGATCTTCCCGAACCAGGGATCAAACCTGGGTCTTCCTGCATTGGCAGGCGGATTCTTTATCACTGTGCCACCTGGCTATGTATATAAGCTGTATTTTTCATACTATAAAAGTATGACGTGTGATCACTGTTTGTGGTTCTCTTTTTAAAAGGCCTTATCCTCTTCTACAGATACATATCAAGATCCTTGCAGATAATCTGATGATGACATACAGAACTGGCCTCAAATAATGCAAGAAGGGAGGAGGTAGATGGGAACATGCAAAGGGTGAGGGCTGCACAGGGACTGATGGCTGCTAGAACTGGGTGCTGGTATAAGAAGGCTGAGCAGACTCTTGTGTCTAGTTTTAAGTACATTTGAATTCTCCTTATACAAAACGTTTTTGGGGAGCAGGAGAGGGTGGGATGAATGAGAGAGTAGCACTGACATATACTACCATGTGTCAAACAGCTAGCCAGCAGGAAGCCGCCACACAGCACAGGGAGCTCAGCTCGGTGCTCTGTGACGACCCAGATGGGTGGGACTTGGGGGGACTGGTGGGAGGGAGGCTCAGGAAGTAAGGGAGGATATATATATGGTGGAAACTAACACAACATTATAAAACAATTATACTCAAAAAAAAAAAGTCATGATAAATGTTTATTCCTGAACCCTAGTCTAAAGCTAGAATACAGAAGGGGCAACATAACACATAACGTAAATTAAGATTTATGATAAATCTGAAAAGTGAAATAATATTTCTAAAACTTGTTTTAGTGATGAGACCATTTTACAGAGTCTATCCAAATGAATGTAGGGAGGCATAAACAGAGTATGTGGGGGTATCAGGGAGGCTAAATATCCTGATTCTCAAGTCAGGCTCCTGAGAAGACTGTGTACGTGTATATACGTGCACACTCTCTGTCACTCAGTCATGTCTAACTCTTTGAGACTTCACAGACTGCAGCCCTCCAGGCTCCTCTGTCTATGGGATTTTACAGGCGAGAATACTGGAGTGGGTTGCTCTTGTCTTCTCCAGGGGATCTTCCCAACCCAGGAAAATAACCAGGATTATTTTCCCCAAATAATCAGGATATAACAGACATATAAACAAGCAACATATTACATATGACCTATAAAAACTGAAAGAAATAAGATCAGCATACTAAAATTATAAAGAATGTCATTGTGGCATCCATTCTTGGTGGTTTAAGAATAGAAAATGAATGAAATATTCACGCGAACCCATTTAGCTCATATTTAAGTTTCCCTATATAGGACAAAATTATTACTGTATTCAAGGATAATTACATTATTTTGATCATTTTTAAGCATATAAAATATAAAACCCAAATCTGTTCAAGTATTAGCCTTAATGAAGCCATAATGTGTATTTATAAAGTAAGACCATACTTAGTGATACTTAATAATGAAAAAAAATTTCTTTCCCATGTTACCTTTATTTATAAAATTTCAAAGTACTGAAACAGCTCTCATTTTTTTCCCCCTTCAAATCAATAATTACCTTTGATCCTTTCAAACAAGTATTCCTGATTTGGAGTGAGGTCTAGATACTGCACGATTGTATTCAGAGTTGGAATGAGTGGAGCTTTGACTAAAGCAGCCTGTTTCAAGCTAGTAATACTAGCCTCTGTTAAAATTAAAACACACAGGACACACAGGTTATTCTTCGTGGGGACCTTCAAAAAAACTTCAAATGCTCTTCCCTGAATAGATGTTGAAGAATAAATAAAAGCAATGATAGTTTATCTTAACAACCTGCATTATCTACTTCACCTACAATTTACTTGACCATTTCTAGCAAGGTGGCAGCTATATAAACAACTAATACACAGGAGATTCTTGCAGGGTGTATATATTAATAAAAAGATACACAATAGCTTTCAAAATCAGATTGAGTTAAAAGATGTCTATTCTGCCACTGACAAGTGAAAACTTTATGACAGTGATTTCTCTCATCATTTCATGCAAGACTACTATCCAAAGAAATTAATAAACCAACAGAAAGTTTCAAATGCCCAACCTTACTATACAGTGTTGGGAAAAGAGGCTTTCTTATAGGTGACATTATTGCTAGAATATAAATTCGTTTTAAGCTTTTTGAAGGATTATGTACAAAGGCTTAATACATTTATATCTATTGAACTTACAACTTCACCTCTCAGAAATTATCCTAAAGAAGTAATTATAAATGTACACAAATATTTAAGGACATTTACTCACAGCACTATTAGTAACAGTAAGGGGAAAATCTTCTATTAAATAACAAAGATCAGTTAAATACAATATATTACATACATAGAAAAGAAATATAAACTAGCCATAAAAATAGTACTGGAGAATACTTAACAAAAAGAAAAAGTGGAGGGAAAAAAGGAGGTATGACTTTAATTCAATTAAAAACATATACACATACATACTATTTGCTCAACTCCCAAATACATACTTTCCACATTTTAATGTTCTTAAATTATGACATAACGTACAACTGATATATATAGTTGATTATCATAGTATCTTTCTCCAAAAAAGAATACACAATTGTAACTAAAACTGACTGATTCTCCATGTTTTTTTTAAATTTATTTTTAAATTGATGGACAATTGCTTTACAGAATTTTGTTGCTTTCTGTCAAATAAAAACATGAATCAGCCATAGGTATACATATGTCCCGATACCCTCGTCCAAGGTAAGGAGCATTGGCTGTGCTTTGCTGGAGCAGCCATGAAGAGATACCCCATGCCCAAGGTAAGACAAACCCAAGTAAGATGGTAGGTGTTGCAAGAGGGCATCAGAGGGCAGACACAATGAAACCATACTCATAGACAACTAGTCAATCTAAAATAGGACCACAGCCTTGTCTAACTCAATGAAACTAAGCCATGCCCGTGGGGCAACCTAAAATGGGCGGGTCATGGTGGAGAGATCTGACAGAATGTGGTCCACTGGAGAAGGGAATGGCAAACCACTTCAGTATTCTTGCCTTGAGAACCCCATGAACAGTATTAAAAGGCAAAATGATAGGATACTGAAAGAGAAATTCCCCAGGTCAGTAGGTGCCCAATATGCTACTGGAGATCAGTGGAGAAATAACTCCAGAAAGAATGAAGGGATGGAGCCAAAGCAAAAAGAATACCCAGCTGTGGATGTGACTGGTGATAGAAGCAAGGTCCAATGCTGTAAAGAGCAATACTGCATAGGAACCTGGAATGTCAGGTCCATGAATCAAGGCAAATTGGAAGTGGTCAAACAAGAGATGGCAAGAGTGAATGTTGACATTCTAGCAATCAGCGAACTGAAATGGACTGAATTTAACTTAGATGACCATTATATCTACTACTGCGGGCAGGAATCCCTCAGAAGAAATGGAGTAGCCATCATGGTCAACAAAAGATCCGAAATGCAGTACTTGGATGCAATCTCAAAAACGACAGAATGATCTCTGTTCGTTTCCAAGGCAAACCATTCAATATCACAGTAATCCAAGTCTATGCCCCAACCAGTAACGCTGAAGAAGCTGAAGTTGAACGGTTCTATGAAGATTTACAAGACCTTTTAGAACTAAGACCCAAAAAAGATGTCCTTTTCATTACAGGGGACTGGAATGCAAAAGTAGGAAGTCAAGAAACACCTGGAGTAACAGGCAAATTTGGCCTTGGGATATGGAATGAAGCAGGGCAAAGACTAATAGAGTTTTGCCAAGAAAATGCACTGGTCATAACAAACACCCTCTTCCAACAACACAAGAGAAGACTCTACACATGGACATCACCAGATGGTCAACACTGAAATCAGATTGATTATATTCTTTGCAGCCAAAGACGGAGAAGCTCTATACAGTCAGCAAAAACAAGACCAGGAGCTGACTGTGGCTCAGACCATGAACTCCTTATTGCCAAATTCAGACTT
>NW_011495080.1:7292472-7293385 GCF_000754665.1 Bison bison bison | reverse complement strand
TGGCTCAGACCATGAACTCCTTATTGCCAAATTCAGACTTAAACTGAAGAAAGTAGGGAAAACCACTAGACCATTCAGGTATGACCTAAATCAAATCCCTTATGATTATACAGTGGAAGTGAGAAATAGATTTAAGGGCCTAGATCTGATAGATAGAGTGCCTGATGAACTATGGAATGAGGTTTGTGACATTGTACAGGAAACAGGGATCAAGACCATTCCCATGGAAAAGAAATGCAAAAAAGCAAAATGGCTTTCTGGGGAGGCCTTACAAATAGCTGTGAAAAGAAGAGAAGCGAAAAACAAAGGAGAAAAGGAAAGATATAAACATCTGAATGCAGAATTCCAAAGAACAGCAAGAAGAGATAAGAAAGCCTTCTTCAGTGATCAATGCAAAGAAATAGAGGAAAACAACAGAATGGGAAAGACTAGAGATCTCTTCAAGAAAATCAGAGATACCAAAGGAACATTTCATGCAAAGATGGGCTCAATAAAGGACAGAAATGGTATGGGCCTAACAGAAGCAGAAGATATTAAGAAGAGATGGCAAGAATACACAGAAGAACTGTATAAAAAAGATCTTTACGACCCAGATAATCACGATGGTGGGATCACTGACCTAGAACCAGACATCCTGGAATGTGAAGTCAAGTGGGCCTTAGAAAGCATCACTACCAACAAAGCTAGTGGAGGTGATGGAATTCCAGTTGAGCTATTCCAAATCCTGAAAGATGATGCTGTGAAAGTGCTGCACTCAATATGCCAGCACATTTGGAAAACTCAGCAGTGGCCACAGGACTGGAAAAGGTCAGTTTTCATTCTAATCCCAAAGAAAGGCAATGCCAAAGAATGCTCAAACTACCGCACAATTGCACTCATCTCACACGCTAGTAAAGTAATGCTCAAAATTCTC
>NW_011495080.1:7291897-7292102 GCF_000754665.1 Bison bison bison | reverse complement strand
TGAACTGTGGAAAATTCTGAAAGAGATGGGAATACCAGACCATCTGATCTGCCTCTTGAGAAATCTGTATGCAGATCAGGAAGCAACAGTTAGAACTGGACATGGAACAACAGACTGCTTCCAAATAGGAAAAGGGGTATGTCAAGGCTGTATACTGTCACCCTGTTTATTTAACTTCTATGCAGAGTACATCATGAGAAACGCT
>NW_011495080.1:7281702-7291797 GCF_000754665.1 Bison bison bison | reverse complement strand
CGAAGAAGTGATGCTTTTGAACTGTGGTGTTGAAGAAGACTCTTGAGAGTCCCTTGGACTGCAAGGAGATCCAACCAGTCCATTCTGAAGGAGATGAGCCCTGGGATTTCTTTGGAAGGAATGATGCTAAAGCTGAAACTCCAGTACTTTGGCCACCTCATGGGAAGAGTTGACTCATTGGAAAAGACTCTGATGCTGGGAGGGATTGGGGGCAGGAGGAGAAGGGGACGACAGAGGATGAGATGGCTGGATGGCATCACTGACTCGATGGACTTGAGTCTGAGTGAACTCCGGGAGTTGGTGATGGAGAGGGAGGCCTGGCGTGCTGCGATTCATGGGGTCGCAAAGAGTCAGACACGACTGAGCGACTGATCTGATCTGATACATATGTCCCCTCCCTCTTGAAAGATCTTTCTATGAAAACTAAAACTGAACAGTTTTCATGATTAAAGTAAAAAACAAAACAAAAAAACAACTGACTGATTGGGGAATACCGGAGTGGGTTGCCATTTCCTTCTCCAGGGGATGTTCCCAAACCAGGGATTGAACCTACACTGGCAGGTGGATTCTTTACCACCAGGAAAACCCACTTTCCAAATTTTCTACACTGAACATACACATGTTGTTTTTGCAGTGATAAAACAATGTTGTTCTTTCCTAAAAAACACATCACATTGGTAAAATATGAAAGATACTTATTTTTATAGCTTATAAAAAATCTCAAAAAAGTTAACTATAAGTTCAAATAATACTACCAAGACCTAGGAAGTAACCCTTCTAACTCTGCAGTCAGAGAGCTCTGGCCTCAAATCACTGGGCTAGTTACTTTACCTCTCTGAGTCTTAGTGGCCTGTTCCATAAAACAGGCACTAAAAGCTAGCTTTCAAGGTTAATGTGAATGTTGTGTACACTACATATAAAACATCTGGGGACTTCCACAATGCAGGGGGCCCAGGTTTGATCCCTGGTCAGGGAACTAGATCCCAGATGCTGCAACTAAGTAAGACCCAGCACAGCCAAATAACTAAACAAAAAAACTGGGGTACTTAGTAAATTGGTACTTTGTTGTTCAGTCGCTCAGCTGTGTCTGACTCTTTGTGACCCCTTGACTGTGGCACGTCAAGCTTTCCTGTCCTTCACTATCTCTCAGAGTTTGCCCAAACTCATGTCCACTGAGTCAATGATGCCAGTACTTTAGCAATGTACAATTTTATACTTAACCCAGAGAATAAAGACTGATGAAAAGATACCCAAAGCAAGTGGAAAGTGTTAATATGCAATCGAAAGCTTTTACATATTTCAAAGAGAAATCCATTCTCTAGAAAGATCTGGTTGACTAAAATACTCCTTACATTTTTTAAACTTCACTACTTAGCACTAAGTAAGTTATAGTATATATACTTTAGGCAAATTATATTACACTAAACTTTAAGTTTTATTTTTAGCAGATATTTGAAAATGGGGGATTTTAAATTAGCATTGTTATACATTTTTTATGCTTTGTACAATTTTGTAATTAATATCTAATAAGCTACTTGTATCTTGAATATATAAAGAACACCTACAACTCAATAATAAAGACAACTCAATTTAAAAATGGGTAAGGGGGGGAATAAAATGGGTAAAAGATCTGAAAAGGTATTTCTCCTAAGAAGATATACAAAGGGCTCAGCACATGAATAGATGCTCAGTATTATTAGCCATCAGGAAAATGTAAAAAAAAAAAAAAAAAAAAAGAAAAAAGGAAAAAAGGAAGCTGTTAAATAGCCCATTACAAGAAGAAATTTTCCACTTGGCAGATTCACTGAAGGAACTCAAATGCTGGGCTCTGTTCTCACATACCTCCTATTTGCAGCTCTGGACAACCCATTCGCCTCATCTGCGTGCTGACAGACTCAATCTCTTGCACAAGCGGCACTAATATTGTCTCGTTGATCCACTAGGGAGAAATGAGATGAATGATTTTACACACATAATTTTAAAGCATTTCTCAAAAGATTATTTTCGTGAAAGTTTTTTTTACCGTCTTGTACTTGAATATTAATAGAGTACATAGTGAAAGAGAATGGAAGTAACAGCAGCCACAGTTACAGAGTTAAGTAAATATGCTAACAGAATGCAAGTTAATGAAGTTATACTCTTAAATCAGATATGCCTGTTTGCCTGTTTTTTGAAGATATAAAATTTACAGTTACATGTTAAGTTTTTCTTAAATTCTTCTATGATTATATATTAATACTTAGCTAAAAGGATCATCTTTAGTTTTTATTTCTAGGGTAGTTAGTCACATATTTTTTACTGGTTTGTGATTAGTATAATAGTTTTTTTTTTTAGTATAATAGTTTTTAAAACTAGCATAACTGATTATCTCTCAGCAGGCTCCCTCAATTCCCTAACCATGTGGAAAATGGATATTATTATGTTTAAAACTAGTTTGTAAATACTATACTATTCACTTTAGGACTAGGAATTTCAAACGCCACTTTGCATGGTACGTGAAAAGACTGTTCAAAGAATCCACACCCAACCTGGTTTTGTGTTATGGGTTTTGGGTGTGTGTTCAACACCAACTTCAACTACCCTTTCTGCTTCCACTACCTTCCACTACCACTGCTTCAACTACCCTTTCTGTTTAACCATATAGCAGAAGGATGAAAAAAAGTTTCAGATCAAATACAAGTTATACAACTCTTAATAAAATTTCTGAATTAAAAAACCTCTGAAAATGATGTGTTTTTATAATTTAGTTAGCAAGAAAATTTGATATATTGGCAAGACCTGAATTGAATTCCTGTGTAACTATTTTTAGACTTTATCTTACTCAGCATGATTGCTCATATATTTTGCTGCAGAAACAATAATGTGGTTGATTACTGAGTACTAAAAAGACCCTGCTACTGTATTATAAAATATATGGTATATGTATACACTGCTTTTCAAAAGAAACTACATAAAATCCCCTAAATTTCAGAACATTGTAGCCTAAGGAATTCAGATCAAGGATTGTGTTTGCATTTCTTCCAAGCTAATACTCCTGACCAAGACTTTGTCTTTTAAATATATTAGCATTTTTAGATAAGCCTATAAGTGGAAATAAAAGGAAGTACAGTCCTAGGACATCATTTCACTTGTTCATTCTTCCAACATTTATTAAATGTATCCTACTTGCCAGCCACACTTAGGCTGCAACAAAATTGTCTGAGGTGCAGGAGAGAAATCGAGGCCTCACTCCTAGGAGGCCTCACTGAGTAGTTCTAGGGCTGGCTACGGAATTTTTATTCAAGAAAGCCAACCAGGCTTCTGGTTCAATAAAGTAGCCTACTATTTTCACCATACCCTCTCTTGATACCCTATGTAAATTACAGCAAAAGAACAAAAAATGAGTACAAATAAATGACTTCAACAAATAATATTTCCAGAAGATGGGGAGTTGGCGAGTAAATGGTGGAGGATGAAACAGTGGAAGAAGCTTCTACAGAGTCTAAGTGGGGCTTCCTGCAGTGGAGGAGGGGCCAATTTACCCCCTAGACTGGGGACATGTGGGTACTACAGAGAGCAATAGAATGAGGTAGGGTTGAAACCAGGAAACTCACTCTGTATGTGGGAGAGCTGGCTTTTGCCAACCTCCAGGCCAAAGATTAGAAGGCTCTTCTCATGAAAAATTGAAGAAAAGGATACACTCTGAAGCAGCTTCAAGTATATGTTATGTTCTTTAACACTGAAGTTTTCAGAGAATAATGACTTCATTTTTGCTTCCCTCACATGTCTAGACACACAACAGGCTCTAATAGGAAAGCTCTCTGAAAAGCAAAATTGAGATGTTGGGAAAGGGAAGATCTTAACAACTAAATACACTGTTCCTTTATCCACTCAAAATACGGTGATTTGCTAAGTGTTGAGGGGAAAAGTCCCAAGAATGCAGACACCATATGGTAAACGTCTTCTTCATCCTTGTGTGTGTCACCCATAGTGCAGTTTTAGTAATATTTAATTCTGATAGTCTAATAATTAACATCTCTAACTGATACTCTAATAACATACTTTGTATATAAAGAGGCACAAACATTGTCCACAGAGTAATGTCAAAGCTCACATTTCTGAACTTAGCTGTCCATGAATCCATATGATCAAGAAGTTGTCTATTCATAGTTACTCTTGCCCAAACCTGTTAAAAAAAAAAAAAAAGTTTAGAATGAACAATCAGTGAGGAAAAGTCTTGCCAGGTTATCAGTCATCCCTTACCCCACCCTCAGATATATTTTGAATACTTTGTAAAAAACTTCACGATCATCAATACTGACCTGATTAACATGTAGTAGTTGCTATTCATGCACATACATTTCAAATTCCTTACATTGGTATGTTCAAAGAATATTCTTTTAAGAAGAAAATTCAAAATCCTTTATTTGGTACTAAACTGATGAAACTACAAAATGTTCCATATCAAATGTATATTCTAGTCAAATGTTCTAATCCAAATGTTATTTTAAGAGCAGGAATCTTGTATGTGTTAAGTACAAATAGATACTTGAGGTATCTTTTTATGAATGAGTGCCACAAAATGTTTTAGGTACGACACCAATGTTAACTCTGTGTCATAAAGAGTAAAATGTAGAATATAATTCAATTTTCAATACACAAGTTAGCTAGGGGTCTTTCTAGTGTTTGAGAAAGTGACAGTGAAGTCGCTCAGTTGTGTGCGACTCTTTGAGACCCTATGGACTGTAGTGGTTTGCCATTCCCTTCTCCAGAGGATCTTGAGACCCAGGGATTGAACCCAGGTCTCCCACACTGCGGGCAGACTCTTTACCATCTGAGCCCCCAGGAAAGCCCCTTTCTAGTGTACAACATGTGCCAGATTTACATTTCTAGCCAGTAAAAGTGGATGTTACAGAAAACAATTTCCAGAAGTAGAAAAGAAGACTTTCAAACAACCTGTAAATCACAAACATCAAGTCACTTTCATTTTCCATTTACCTCCTCTGCAGCTTGTTTAGAGCTGAGATCGGCTTCATCTTTGTTAGCACATGGCGCCTGAGACCTACAGGCAAGCTGATACTGAAACTTCTTCAAAGTCTGTGCATAATCCCCCACAGAACGGCTGTAGTTCCAGAAAGTAGGACTGGTGGGAGGCGAAGTAGAATCTGGGCTTCCTACAACGATGAATGGAAGGAGTATCACAGTATGGTGTAGTAATTTTGATATAAGGGGCTGGTATATGAGCTCTGGGTATCTAGGAACCTATGCAATGGCAACCCAAGACAAAGTCTTCTCTCCTCCCAACATTATCTTTTCTTTAGAGAAATGGAGTGCTCATGCTAAACATTAAAAAGAACTTTTTCTGAGCAGTATCACTTTAACAGCCATGAGATTTCTAAGTGGTTGAAAGTGTCTGCTTATTTTTGTTGTAAAATTAAGCTTGTTTCATTCTCTAAGACTTTCCAATGATTCAGAGAGAAACAAAAGACAAATTTCATCAGGAAATAAATAGGCTAAGTTCTTGCTTGAATTTTTAGAAGCTCTTTCTGAATGGGATAACTACCGCCTCCTATTAATATACTAGTCTTTTGGCTAGCAGCTAAACTCACTCTTCCCAGCGCTACACTGTGGTCTATTTATAGTTTAGTAACTCTTGTCTTGTATTAAGAGACTGTCTGCCGATTACACTTCTAGGTTTATCATTTTACTTTTAGGAAATGTAAACAGTCACATTTAGGGACTTAATACCACAGGGGACTTTACCACAGTACTTACCACATTTTAAGGTTTGTCTCCTTTCCCAAACAAAATTTGAGCTCCTCGAGGGCAGGGAGTATTTTTCCCCCTAGTATCTAGTACGTGTGTGCTCAATCGTGTCTGACTCTTTATAACCCCATGGACTGTAGCCCATCAGGCTCCTCTGTCCATGGAATTTTCCAGGCAAGTATACTAGAGTGGGTTGCCATTTCCTACTCCAGGGGAATCTTCCCAACCCAGGGACTGAACCCACGTCTTTTGCATTAGCAGGCGGGTTCTTTACCACTGCGCCACCTGGGAAGCCCAACATCTAGGACAAGTCGTTAATAAACAGCAAATTTTCAATGACAATTATATGATACTTTGCTGTTGTTGAGTCACTCAGTTGTGTCTGACTCAGTCATGTCCGACTGTGACCCCATGGACTGCAGCACCCCAGGCTTCCCTGTCCTTTACCATCTCCCAGAGCTTGGTCAAACTCATGTCCACTGATGCTTAGGAAGAGTTTATTTTTTTCAAAGTTTAACTGATGTTAAAATATCAATTGATATTTAGTACCCTCACAGAAAAATCACAAAGAGAGACTAGTTTTTTTAATCTTAGCAGTATTTTTAAAAGGCATGATTGTAAAATAATAAAACTGGTCTTCTTTTGATGTTTAGAGGCATGGAGGATGAGAAATGAAAGGGACATGTGGCAGTATTTCAAGTCACAGCATCAAAACCTTGGAGGTGAGCCAGTCTTGTGCTGGTAGCATTGGTGAAAGTATGCTCCATACTGGCATAAAGATAATAACTATGTATAATAAAGAAATATCACACTTGGTGTGATATTTCCAAGTAGAACTTCTGGCAACATTGACTTAGAAGAATGAATACTGTCAAGAAAAGTTTTAAACAAGTACAATGACTGAATACATAGGGAATAAAAAAGGAAGAGACATGGGGTCATGATAAGAGCAAACAGTTTACCCTATTTTGACTAATTATTTTGACTGTTAATTTTAAAAACAGTAATCAAGCTTTCTGAGGGCAAACCTGAACTTAAGGAAAATTTCAAAGAAGTCTGGCTTTAGATGACAAAAGTTCTATGTAGATGACAGAAATCCAGTTTTATATCTGTTGTACATGAGCTAAAGTACAAGGAAAATATATAGCAAGAAGTGACACAACAGGGCCTCTCTATAATGACCATCACCACCAAAATAGCACAAAATCCACAACTGGACAACCCCAAAGATGTAAGAATAATAAAACATATAATTTAAATGAATAATGGAGCTTGCAAATATGTAATAGGAATAGCTGCTAAAAATGAAGAGGGAATTGAAAATCAGAGTGGCCAGTGGTCCGTGTGTGAAGTGATGCTGCGGTTGCTCTGGAGAATTTTGTAGGCTTTGGGAAACCTGTCAGTGTGGACTTCAGTGCCTGGGAACTGGAAATGTGCATACAGGTATCGGGCTAGACTGAGGCCTCCTTCCTACCTCTATTCCCTGCACCTGGCACACAGCTGAGGACCTCAAGGGGCTGTGTTCTCAGTGGATAAGGAAAAGAACATCTGTTCACTGACACCAGGAGGTAACAGGGAAGCCTGTCTCTCTTAGATTGTTTTTAAAAAGAAATCCCCAGAGATTTAAAAATTACAGCTCCGCCTTCATGTGGGTTTACTGCACCCATTTATACTCCCTGTAAGGTCCAGGAACCTCCAAGCCCAGAAATTACTTAAATTAATTCAGGATCAATGATATTCCTCAATCACCGGATAGAGGCAAATATGAAACTGCTAGGAGGAAACAAAAGGCTTCCATCCAGCCTGCCTAAGACCGAAACAGCACAGATGAAACTCTACCGAAGATGGGCTTACCAAAAATGAAAAATGCGTAAAACACAAAGAAACATATCTCCAAGAAAATGCATCAACAAGAAAAAAATGTTAGTATGTAATCAAGAACTTTAGATAATGGAGCTACTGGACAGGAATTTTAAAGTATGCTTAAAGTGACTGAGATAAGAAAAAGAATGGAAAACATAAGAACAAAGCAAGATACTCTAAAATAAATCAGGCATATATCAAAGAGAAGCAAATAAAATGTTGAAACCAGAAAAAAAAAAAAAAAAAGACAAATTAAAAAACTCAATGAGTTAAACAGCAGTTTAAAGTTTACATTAAAAAGACAGAACCATCAGTCCTAACTGGATAAAACAAACTGTGGAGTGAGGAATAAAACAGAATGCTCTTCTTTATAGCAGAATGCCAAAATACTAAATGTACACTGAAGAAACGGAAATATTAGAAAGTCTCCCTTTTGCAACTACTACTGTAGTAACACTGGATCATCAATGGATGCTAAAACTGCTGGAGGGAAAGACTGCTTAAGGGAACAGCATAGTCCTAAGTCTCAAAAGCATCATACTATATAGATTGTTCAAAAATTACAGAAGGGAAAAGCTACTATGAACAAACTGTGCCATCACTATGACCAGGAGATCCAATTTAACTTTGCCAATAGAGGGACAAATAATATCATGTATCCTCTGATGTGATGCACTGAAAGGAACATACCACCAGCTAAGTTTTATTCTTGCCAAAAAATATTTAAAATGAATCTAACAATGAGAAAACCATCACACAAATACAAATCTACCAAACTGGCCTTGTATCTTCAAAATGTAAATGTCATAAAAGACAAAAAAGAGAACAAACACTCATAAATGGTCCAGATGAAAAAAGACTAAAGAAGCATGACAATTAAATGAAATATGTGGTCCCTGACTGGATCCTCCATCAATAAAAGAAAAGAGCTACCAAGGTCGTTATTGGGTCCACTGGAGGAAAGGTAAATATGAAGAATAGTAGTAACTTAAATATGAAAATCATATGGTAGTCAGAAAGGAAAATGTTCTTGTTCTTAGGAGATGCATGTAAACTACCTTCTGAGAAACCTGTGTACAGGTCAAGAAGCGACAGTTAGAACCAGATATGGAACAGATTGGTTTCAAATTGCAAAAGGAATACAGCAAGGCTGGATACTGTCACCCTGCTTATTTAACTTCTACGCAGAGCACATCATGTGAAATGATGGGCTGGATGAAGCACAAGCTGGAATCAAGATTGCCAGGAGAAATATCAACAACCTCATAAATGCCGATGATACCACTCTAATGGCAGAAAATGAAGAGGAACTAAAGAGCCTCTTGAGGAGGGTGAAAGAAGAAAGTGAAAATGTTGGCTGAAAACTCAACATTCAGAAAATGAAGATCATGGCATCTGGTTCCATCACTTCATGGCAAACAGAAGGGGAAAAAGTGGAAGCAGTGACAGACTATTTTCTTGGGCTCCAAAATCACTGCAGACAGTGACTGCAGCCATGAAATAAAAAGATGCTCCTTGTGAGGAAAGCTATGACAAACCCAGACAGTGTATTAAAAGGCAGAGACATCACTTTGACAACAAAGGTGTGTATAAGTCAAAGCTGTGGTTTTTCCAGTAGTCAGGTATGGATGTGAGAGTTCAATGATAAAGCAGGCTGAGTGCTGAAGAATAGATGCTTTTGAACTGTGGTGTTGGAGAGGACTCCTGAGAGGCCCCTAGACTGCAAGGAAATCAAACCAGTCAATCCTAAAGGAAATCAACCCTGAATATTCAGTGGAAGGACTGATGCTAAAGCTGAGGCTTTCAATACCTTGGCCACCTCATGCAAAGAATTATCGCAATGGAAAAGACTGACGCTCGGAAAGACAGAAGGCAAAAGGAGAAGGTGACGACAGAGGATGAGATGGTTAGACAGCATCACTGACTCAATGGACATGAATTTGAGCAAGCTCTAGGAGATAGTGGAAGACAGAGGAGTCTGGCGTGCTGCAGTCCATGGGGTCACAAAGAGTCGGACACGACTTAGCGACTGAACAACAAACAGTATATGTGAGTGTCCATTTTCTCATTATTGGAGAAAGGAGTTATAAATCTGTAAAGGAAGGAGGCTAAGACAAACCCTGTATAGTTGGACTGGAATTGGAGGTATCACAGGAACTTATGGTTTTTAATACATATAGATGGATTCCCTGGTGGCTCAGACAGTAAAGAGTCTGCTTGCAATGCAGGAGAGCTGGGTTCGATCCCTGGGTCGGGAAGATCTCCTGGAGAAGGAAATGGCAACCCACTCCAATATTCTTGCCTGGAAAATCCCATGGACGGAGGAGCCTGGTGGGCTACAGTCTGTAGGGTTGCAAGGAGTTGGACACAACTGACGGACTTCACTTTCACGGAGGGATGGAGAAATATACAAGTGTGTGTGTGTGAGTGTTTCCATATCTGTTTCCCAGCTGTCTGCCCAGTGGACTTAAGATTAACCATGGCATA
>NW_011495080.1:7269264-7281602 GCF_000754665.1 Bison bison bison | reverse complement strand
ATCCAGTGCACAGACATTAATTACAAAATATCTTTCTCCACTAAAAGCAAACATGACCCCTCAGAAAAACAGACTAATTCCAAAGCTAGTTACTAGAGAAAGAAGAGCCTGGAAAATCTTATGGGAAGTGGGTTGGGGGTAGGGTTGGGGGAGGGGGGAGGAGTGTTCAAAGAATGATACCAGAAGAACACAGAAGCTAGACAATCACACTAGCCAAATCTGAGACAATCTAAGCATCAAAATAACCTAACTGGAGGAAAGAAGCTCTACCTTACAAGAGAATACTAACAAATATGTATATTTAAGAAGTGGCTGCACAACAAACTGAATGTACGTAATGCTAAATGATACACTTAAGATGTTTAAAATGGTAACTCTTATGTAAATTTAACCACACACACACAAAGTTTATAAAAAACAAAAAAGGGATAAATAAAAAAAGGAATGAAAAATTAGAGAAGTACCATGACAACCAGTGATAATTAACTTTGAAAAGAATCTTAAAAGGGTATTAAAGCTATTAAGTGAAAATTTGATAAAGAAAAGGATATTTATAGTCTCAAAGTAGTTTTCCACAAAATATTAATACAGATTAATTCATACAAAATACTTAATTACCTAAAACCTATGGGCCCAGAAGGCTTAAAAGTATATAGATGGACATAGATACACAGGCAAATAATACCCAAAAGAAAATTAGTATAGCTGTTAGTGTCAGACACAACAGACTCAAAGGCAAAAAGCCTAAGAGATAAAGATAAAAGGAGTAACTGACTAGAAGGATATTCTGAATTTATATGCATATAACAGAATCTCATAAACATTTAGCAAATTTGACAGTTACAGGGAGACATTTATTGGGAAACAATCAGTGGGTGCATTTAGCACACTTTCTTAGTAATAAATTAAGCAGATAAAAATTAATAAAGAATTTAAGAATATCATTATGAAGCTTGACTCAATGAACAAACAAGAAGCCCAATATTTATAGACTATGCATTCTTTTCAACACACTAAGATCCACTCACAAAAAGTGGTCATAAATAGCAGGCCTAGGTACAGGCTTCAAAAACTATGAAAAAATTAATAGGGTACAGATCAAAACCTCTAGTCACCGTACAATTAACTTAGGGGAGGGAAAAAAAAGATAACGAAGCCTTTCATTTCCCATATTTGGAAATTCAAAGCAACACCAATCACCAATAATACTTCCAAACAGTATTTCTAAATAACTTGTATAGGTTAAAAAAGAAATAAAAATGGAAGCCAGAAAATATCTGGCTGTGACAAAGGCAATGTAGAGGGTACACAGGGTTCTTTGTATTTTACTCTGTAATTTTCGGTTTCCTTGAAATATTTCCAAATTTAAAAAGAAGAAAAAGCATGTATCGACAAATAACAAGGTAATATTGATTTGTTTCTTTGACATCTGTGGCACTTTCAGGCAAAATTAAATTAAAAATCAATAGAGAGACTTCGAGTGACACAAAGAGCCATGGTCCAATAACTGGCTTCCTCATTGTGGCCGTGCTTTAGCACCGAAGGCGCTTTCTGTTAAAGTTCCTGAGGGGGAAAAATCATTACTCGGCTCGATAACCTAATTTGGTTTCAAATAATTGACTTTGTAATAATCAAATCCACCCCAAAGAGATTAAGATTTGCTAACATTGTTTCCCAAGGTAAACAAGAGACAAGTTAAAAAATGTTCTGAAGAACAGCAGCATGTCTGGTGTAAATCCATGCTCCCTCCATTCTCCCTGCTACACCAACCTTCACAAGAACTACCCCAAGAGACAACCCTCACTTCACCACGCCCTGCCACACACCGCTTCAAAAACACTTTATAACCTCAACTTTTAAACAAATTATAAATTACGTTATACAAAAAAGCTTTTAATCGTAAATGAAAGGTTTAAGATTTCTGTTAGCTCAGCTCTATTTTACATCTTAAATTTTGATGAACTTGATTCTAACAGCACAAAATGCTATGCTATGCTATGCTAAGTCGCTTCAGTCGTGTCCGACTCTGTTCGACCCCATAGACGGCAGCCCACCAGGCTCCCCCGTCCCTGGGATTCTCCAGGCAAGAACATTGGAGTGGGTTGCCATTTCCTTCTCCAATGCATAAAAGTGAAAAGTGAAAGTGAAGTCGCTCAGTCGTGTCTGACTCTTAGCGACCCCATGGATTGCAGCCTAACAGGCTCCTCCGTCCATGGGATTTTCCAGGCAAGAGTACTGGAGTGGGGTGCCATTGCCTTCTCCAACAGCACAAAATACAAAAACAAAATAAATTCCTCTGCTAAGCTATACAAGGTGTATTAGTAAAAAGATTTGAAACAATTATGCATAGGATCAAAGTAAGAAAAATAATATATGAACAATAACCAACACCCCAAATATGTATATTAGCTCCAAGTAAAATATATACATACCCAGCTTAACTCTCTGCTGTTTTTCTTCTTCACTTCTAAGGAAAGTATCCAAGGTTCGCAGGTCGGTCATGTAGTCTTCTTTGTCAGTAGGGGAGTTGTAGACGGTGGGTGAGGAGCGGTAGCGAGATCTCAGCCCACTGCTCTCCACTGGACCAACGGTCGTAGGATACGGAGGAGGAGGAGAGGGACTATAGCTTGCCAGCTGTACAAAGTGAAAGAACTTGACTTTATTTCTCTTTAATTGATACTTCTTTGTTTTGGTTTTTGAACTTTCAAAAAGTAACACACCAACTAGAATGGTCAAAATCCAGAGCACTGAACATCAAACGCTGGCAAGGATGTAGAGTAACAGGAACTTGGATTCATTGCTGGTGGAATGCAAAACGGTAGTCACTTTGGAAGACAGTGTGGCACTTTCGTACAAAACTAAACCATACAATAGCAAACATCCTGCTCCTTTGCATTTACCCAAAAAAGCGGAAAATTTATACCCATACAAAGACTTGCACACAGGTCTTGTTTTCATTGCCAGACACTCCTCACTTAACAAGAGATAGTAGGGAACCATCACTCTACATGCCATGCTGTACGCCCCAAAATAAAATTAAACAAATAAATAAATAAAGAGTCTGCAGAAAAATCCTAGATGGTGACCCTCAGTACATTGTCTTTTGCAAAAGCTAAATCTTTTTTTTTTTTTTTTGAGGATTCTTTTAAGATGTGATATAAAGAACTTCTAACTGGTGTCAGGAAATCTGGGTTCTATTCTTGGCTCTTTTTTAAAATTTTTGGCTGTGTTGGCTCTTCACTGCTGTGCGTGCAGGTTTTCCTCTAGCTGTGGAGACTGGGGGCTTCCCTCTCCTGTGCGGGCTTCTCATTGCGGTCGTTTCTCTTATTAGCAGTTGCTACACACAGCACAGTAGTTGTGGCTCCCGGGCTCTGGAGGGCAGGCTCAGTGACTGCAGTGCAAGGTTTAGTAGTCTCATGGCAATCTTCCCAGACTAGGGATCAAACCCATGTCTCCTGTACCGGCTGGCAGATTCTTCACCACTGAGCCACCAAGGAAGCCCTGTTCCTGGCTCTTAAATAGGCAAATTTGGGCAAGTCAATTACCCACTGGTTCTGGGTTTCTTCATTGATTAAAAAAAAAAGAGTTTTGACTCACTAGGTGATTTTCAATTCAAACCTCCCACTTTTAAAATAGTAATCAAAATAGTAGTAGTAATAGAAACAGTAAGTCAAATCGTAGGAGATAAGAGGCCTACCTTGTTATAACCACTGATGGGTGAGTAGGTCAATCCGGGGCTGTAAGACCCACTGCCACCTGATGACAGACCTTGCAGCTGAGGGCTATATCCAGTTATACAGCTGGTGGTGAACTTGGGGCTGGTACTGGGTGAGCGAGATGGGCTGTAACTTAACACACTCTGACCCTGAATTGAAGGAAAAGGTGGAGAGGGAGGGATTTGGGCTGCTGCCAGATCACGTGGAGGAGTAGTCTGTACAACTAGAAGAAACAAACAAATAATTGTGTGTAAGTATACTGCCTGCCAATGCAGAAGACACAAGAGATGAGAGTTCGACCCCTGGGTAAGGAAGATCCCCTGGAGGAGGAAATGGCAACCCACTCCACAGACAGAGGAGCCCCGAGGGCCACAGTCCACAGATCAAAAATTTTACCAGTGAGTTTCAAAGAGTTGCAAAGAATCCGTCACGGCTGAGCAACTGAGCACACATACAGTAAATAAAATTTCTATGAAAACAAATGCAATGAACTGAATCTTTGTCAGGGAAATGGCAAGTAAGTGTGACTTGGTTGTTAAATTACATAAAGTATTATTACCAAAAGACACAAATGGTTGTGTACCATTTTCCATCAAGTTCAAAATAAGAAACTGGCTTTAATGCAGCAAAAATTAGTCATTTAATTTTAACTGTAATTAAACCATGGAACAAACTTCCATGAGGCTATGAATGTTATTTAATTTATATAAATAGGAATATAATCATTGATCTTAAGACAATTTATTGTAAAACTGTTTAATAGAGTTGAATCAGATGGCGTTAGAAATCCCTTCTAGCTGAGTTTATGAGAAAATTAAGTTGAGAGATTTACTGCCAAACTTTCCCCTCACCTTTGCAAAAGGTATAAAACACTTACCAGCTGTTTTCAGCCCTAAAAGTGTTTGCTGTTCAGGGCTAACAACCAGACTTGTTGCTGCCACAGTGCATTTGAAATACCTCCAAAAATCAAATAAGGCATTTAGACTGAAGAGAGATGCAAGGGCAAGCTCTGGAAGAGAACAATTTATTTTTTAAAAGGGGAGTGGAACATTTAAATGGGAGAAAGAAAACCATGCATACTTTAGCAAATTAAAAACAAAAAAATTAAAAACTATATTCTTATTCCTCATTAACAGTTAACATCTAATGGATGTCTATTATGTGTAGGGCATTTACCAGTGAGTTTCAAAATATTATCATTAATCCTTTTACAATAAACATTTTCACCTTGATTTTAAAGCTCTGCCAACAGGTGTAAAGAAGTCAGGTGACTTTTGCGATAGCACACAGCTAGTCACTGAAGACATGATTCTAATTCAGGTATACAGATTTCAAAACTCTTGCTCTTCCACTTGCCCCATCACTTCCCTATCAAGACTTTAATGTATGTATTAGACTTTGGAATTTTAATGGCCACAAAGATTCATTATACCTAAGAACTACTGAAGAACAGAGAGAGGAAACCAAGGAAGGTATCAATGGGAAAAAAATCTGGTTGGTCTTGAAAGGTGAAAACATAGAGAAGTAAGGAAGGCAATTCAGGGAGAATAACAAATACAAATCTTACCAGCTCCAAAGTTTATTTTTCTTAACAGAACTCATGATTACCTGGAATTGTACTGTTTATTAACTGATTGTCTCTTCTACTAGAGTATTCCTCCCATGAGGGTATGGACCTTGTTCCCTTCCTAGTGTATTCCCAGTTTTGGGAACATAGCAGGCATTCAAATATGTGTTGAATAAAGGAATGAATACTAAGTTGAATTCAACTTGAGTGCAGTTTTTCATTGGGAGTAACTCTAAATCACAGTGAAAATTACTTACCTATATACCAGAGTGGCCAATATGTCACATTATAATAAGAACTAATCAATTTTCCAGTCCTGAAAAAAATCAGAAAGGCTTTTTAATATTAAGACACACACACCCCCCCCCCAAAAAATCAAACACAAAACTTGTGGAATCAACTGTTGGCCTCTTCAATTTTTACTTTTTTCCCACTTTTTTTGGCTAATTAACTTACATTTCAGTATATATCATTCCAGCCATAGACACATTTAGGAGTCCCCAGGCTAAAACCACTTTCCTAGCTTCTGTTTCTCTTCTCATCTTGATGGTTCTGTCAATAAGGGAAGCACTTGGGTTTGGCTCCCCTTGCATCTGTTCAAAATCAAAAAGCTTAGGAATTAATCAAAAGGAACTACTGCTCCATTTAAGAAATCAAACTTGTGTCTATTATTGTTGTTCAGTCACCCAGTGGGTAACTTAAAATTGCACATACTTTTCCTCATCTTTCAAATGTTTTTCCCCTTTAATATTAGTTAATACCCTTTAATATTAATTAATACCCTTTAATATGAAAAAGGAACCCTAAATGACAGCTTCATTGGCACCACAGAGAACTGGGTGGTCCCTTCAGAGAATAATTTAACATTCCCAATAAAGAAAACTGTCTTACTTTGCAATTCAAGGATTAGTGTTGTGTTTTTGGAATATGTAACAAGGACCAGGCCAAGAGCTATAAGAAATCCAAAATACCAAGTTTGGTGAGAAAATATTCCAAATAAAATACGTCATTATTCTCCTGCTACATGCTTGTGCAGAAATCATTAACTGCCTACGATCTTTACCAACTCCGCACCCAGGCCATCTCCGTTTTGTGTTGCTAATAAAAGTACAAGGATTTAGGTTTTAGAAGGGCGAATACTCGCGGTGTGAACGGAATAAGGGTGAGTGGGGACAGTGAGCAGTTTTGGTCCACATTGGGATGTATACTTCCTCTGTTTCGCTAGGGCCAATCTTTTGCAGACAAGTGTTAAGGCCTGTTCCTGCTCTAGGGAGTCGTATCCCATTAAGTACAGATCAGTACCCTTCCCGCCACCCTGACCAGGAGTCAATAATCCCCAGTGCAGAAAGCTTCCCTCCCTGGCTGTCCCAGTACAAACTTCAGCAACTCCTATGGCTTCTTTCCTCCCTTCCACTACGGGCAGTGGGTGGTCTGGCCACATTCCCCTTTGGCTGAACCCTCGCCAGGTCCGCAGGCGCGAAACTCCTACGGCCCGCGCGGACTCCTAGTCCAGGAAGCACAAAGATGACCCCGAAAACGCACCGTGTTCTTCGGCCGGAAGCGGCGGGTTCGCGCCACTCTCCACCGCACATGCGCGAAACCAAGCGAGACAGCGAAATCGACCCGCTCGTGCGTCTCCAGTTACCGGAAGGACGGGACTGTCTCTTCTCGCGGGAAGAGGAGGAGGGGCGGGGGAAAGGCTAGGAGCGTTACCAGGGAAACAGTCTCCGGATCTGTGGCTCCCACTCTGGTGCGGGGAGAAAGCTGAGCAGCAAAAATTCAGACCAGGTTCTGAACCCACAGTAAAAAGTAATAACTATAACAAGCTGATTTTCTATATATTAATATCATTTTAGCTTCCTTTGGGCGTTTATGGACTTATATTTTTGAGCAGATTTTATTAAGCAATGTGGGTAACTGTAGGATACAGAGTACTTGGTAATGTGTCCAGACACCTTCAGCAATGAGAAAGCATTTTTCACACCTCTGTGTTAAAAAAAATTATGTGTCCTGACCCCATGTAAATTTTTAAATATCCGTGTAATGAGGTTGCAGCAGTAACAAGAAAAACCAAATTGTGTTTTGTTAAAGTTGTTAGTGGTTTTGAGGTTTTAAAAAGAAACAGTCTTTACTTTTCATGCATATTCTTTGGAAGAACTTCTAATCCTGAGGAAAAGATTCATCAGGGAGTTCAGTTTACTTTTATTTAACAAATATAGATGCCTACAATGTGCCGCTGAACCGCGCGGGATGATGTGAAAGTAAAACTTTCCCTGGTTTCTGCCTGGAGTAGCTCAGAGAGGGGATTGGGGTGGAACGGGGAGGCGGGAAGGTGCACTAGAAAGGTAGGTGAGGTGGAGTGCAGTGAGCCCTAAGGAAGCGTGGTGGGCCCAGCCAGAGATCCCTGCAAGATTCCTGGAGGAGGTGACACGGGCCTGAAACAGTCAAGGTTCAGGATGCACAAGGTCTGGAGACTTGCTTGTGGGGATGCAAAGAAGCGTGTCTCTAATAAAAACATCACACTGTGTTCTGGTAAACCAGTGGATTGTCACAGCACGTCCCAATGGCCAGAAATTTTCCTAAAATGCTTCTAAGTTTCAACAGAAGAAAATGAAGTTTTCTTGTGGTATTGCATGTTAATGAAAATCTGCAGGTATGCTATGCTCTTAAACATCTAACTGATTTTTTTTTTAAGTGGAGTTTTTATACTTTTAAGGCAATGGCACCCCACTCCAGTACTTTTACCTGGAAAATCCCATGGATGGAGGGGCCTGGTAGGCTGCAGTCCATGGGGTCGCTAGAGTCGGACAGCACTGAGCGACTTCACTTTCACTTTTCACTTTCATGCATTGGAGAAGGAAATGGCAACCCACTCCAGTGTTCTTGCCTGGAGAATCCCAGGGACGGGGCAACCTGGTGGGCTGCCGTCTATGGGGTCGCACAGAGTCGGACACGACTGAAGCAACTTAGCAGCAGCAGCAGCAGCAGATTGCCTTAGCAGCAACTGTGGTTTGCTCTAGTTTTAGATTTAGGGATGAACTTGAAATTGAAAATTTCATAACTTGAAATTTCAAAATAACTTGAAAATTGTTCAAATGTTCAAAATTAGAATGCAGAAGGAAATGGCAACCCACTCCAGTATTCTTGCCCAGAGAATCCGTGGACAGAGGAGCCTGGTGGGCTATAGTCCATGGGATCTCAAAGAAGAGTCGGACATGACTGAGCGACTAACACACACAGAAAATTAGAATACCAGTTTCCTCCCCAACACATGTCTGAAAGAAACTGTACATGTTTCATGTAACTCACAACAGACACATCTATGTTTTCCTTCTTAATGTAATCTGTGAATTACTGTGCATTTATTCAAGGCTTAGAAAGGAACACTACTACTACCTAATTTAGATACATTGTTGGCATTATGTATTAGTTTTCCAGGGTTGCCATAGGAAAATACCACAGACTGCATAGCTTAAACAATAGGAATTAATTTTTTTCACAGTTAGAGGTTGGAAATCTAAGATCAAGGTGCTAGCAGGATTGATTTCTTCTGAGCCTGTGTCCTTTGGCTTGCAGATGGCCCTCTTCTGTGTCCTCACATAGCCTTTTCTTTTTCCCCCCTGTGCTTGCACGTTCTTGATGTCTCTTCCTTTTCTCATAAGAACACCAGTCATATTGGACTAGGGCCCCATCCTTATGACTTCATTTAACTTTAATTACCTCTTTTTAGGCTCTATCTACAATTATAGTCAAATCGGGGCTTGAGGTTTCAACATAGGCTTTTTGGGGACCACAGTTCAGTCTACAACACATTAGAACTATGTATGTTAGATTACAATGGTATGATGTATATCAAAGAGACTGAAAAATGAATGGATACCTTAGAGACTTAGATTTACGTAAAGAAAATACCATGTATACAAGTTTCAAGACACATACACAAAAAGATTAAGGCAGAATGCACCATATTGAGGTATGGGGAATTACCTTAAATTTTCATAGATGTGACTTACACAAATCTTCCAAAAATGTAGCAATCCAAGAAATGTTTGTCAGTTCCTGTCACAATTAATGAAGTGTATATGTCATAATAGGTTGCCAAGGAAGTTGTCATACACCTCAAGTACTTCCCAGTCATCTTCATCCCTATGAGCATGTTTTATTTTCAAAGCAAGAAGTCATCATGGGAGATCTTTTTTCTTTATTTTGGGAGGTGGATCCTCCCGCCATTCCTATAAGTTTTACCATTCCAAATCAAGATTATGAATGCCGGAAGGATGACTCTTGTGGGACAATAGGGAACTTCCTGCTTTGGTATTTTGTCATTATACTGGTCCTGATGTTCTTCTCTAGGGCTTCTGTCTGGGTAGGATATGATTTTTCATTTTATTTTTGATTTTTCATTTTAAATAATATATATTTAAATAGATTTACTGTATACTAGGGAATTTCCATAAAATAAATTTTACAGTGGTGAAACTAGTTTTTACAAGTTTGTTTTCTAGTTTTGAAAATAATGCAGTATCATTCTAGAGGATCCAAAAATATAGTAAAGGATGAAGAAAATTGATGTACTGTTTCTTATTTCCTAGAGATAACCACTGTTAACATTTTGGAGTATGTTCTTCTAGTTCTTTTTTTTTTTTTGTATCATAGTATATCTCTCTTCATCTCTATTTTTTATCTTAGATGGTTTGCATTGTGTTGTATATATTTTCATATCCTGCTTTTTTAAACTTAACATTATGTTGTAATACTTCATCAAATTATTTTCACACAGAAGCACTCTTAATGACTGCATAATTTTGTCTTACGGTTGCAGCATAGCAAATCTGCAATTTTGAGACATTTAGATTGTTCTCAGTTGCTAAATTCTCCACATGCTAAGTAAGCTGGGATAAACTTCCCTACTGGTTCAGTTCAGTTCAGTTCAGTCGCTCAGTCGTGTCTGAGCCTTTGTGACCCCATGAATCTCAGCACGCCAGGCCTCCCTGTCCATCGACAACTCCCGGAGTTCACTCAGACTCACGTCCATCAAGTCAGTGATGCCATCCAGCCATCTCATTCTCTGTCGTCCCCTTCTCTTCCTGCCCCCAATCCCTCCCAGCATCAGAGTCTTTTCCCTCCCAGCATCAGAGTCTTTTCCAATGAGTCAACTCTTCGCATGAGGTGGCCAAAGTACTGGAGTTTCAGCTTTAGCATCATTCCTTCCAAAGAAATCCCAGGGTTGATCTCCCTACTGGTTAATGACCTCCAAATTCCCTTTGGATGTAATTCTAATCAAAGATACCAAAGTTGTCATATTTATAGGACACATGTTGTGGGAATGAGGCAGTACATTATCCACACAGAATAAGATCCAGAACTAAACTAAACAGAGCTAAAGTCACCCTTCTGGACCACTACTAGGAGAAGAAAATGCCATCTTGGTCATCTCTCGTGGCTCAGATGGTAACGAATCTTCCTGCAATGTGGGAGACCTGGTTTTGATCCTCAGGTTGGGAAGATTGCCTGGAGATGGAAATGGCAACCCACTCCAGTACTCCTGCCTGGAAAATCTCATGGATGGAGGAGCCTGGTAGGTTACAGTTCATGGGGTTGCAAAGAGTCGGACACAACTGAGTGATTTGTACTTTCTTTCTTTCACCGGCTCCAATATTCTTACCTGAAGAATTCCGTGGACAGAGGAGCCTGGCAGGCTACTGTCCATGGTGTCACAGAAAGTTGGACATGACTGAACAACTTTCACACATACACAAAAAGAGTGAGATAGTCCACTTAATCAGAGCTTTGATGCTCCCATATATTATGAGTAACCGAGCTCTTATAAGTCACTGATATGGAATCCTTGCTGGCCATTATTACCAGGCTGATGATTAATAAAACCACTACCGTTTAGCCTTACAGCCAGAGCACTGGGCTGGCAATGGTCAGCTAAACTGAGTGCTGTATCAGCTCTAGATGGATGGAGAGGAGGAGGCATGTTATGTCTATGCCAGCTAGATTCCATTATAATAATCAAAGACTATTCTCTACCTCCTCCCCATAAAAATAAGTTTTATCTACAGTCTATATGCTTAAGGTAGATATTTTGCCAAAAGAATATTCAGAATACTGATAACTTATACAGGTCTTTAGACTCCCTAGCTAAGTACATTGAATTTGTCTAGATTGGCAAGAAAAGCTACTTTAGAAAATTAATAAAAAATTGAAAATGATTCTTGACAATTTCATCATGAAGACCATTTGAGAAGTCTAAGCTATTTCTCTGCTCCCATACTTGCACCAGCTCTTCGGAGTCATAGAGCAATGAGCTTCAAGGACCTCAAAAGAGCATATGGTCCAGCCTCCTCTTTGTAGGCAAGGAAGATATTGGTATCCTTCCTTTGTTTGTTTGTTTTCCATCGATAAAGCCCAAAGAGATTAAGTGACTTGTCCAATGTCATGAGTGGTTATGACAGAATAGACCCAGGTTTCCTGCCATATCATTTGTTTGTTTCATAGCATAGTTGAAATGTTGAATTATATCTATTCAGTGCTGATTAAAGTCCATGGGGTCGCAAAGACTCGGATATGACTGAGGGATTGAACTGAACTGAACTGAAGTGCTGATTAAAGCCTTAATTATCTTAGAGGTTTTGTCTTTCTCTTTATACCCTTATGGCAGCTTAAAGGGTCCCAGATTTGAAATCTGAGAACCACATGCGAGCTAGTCAAAAAGGATGAAATTTTTCCTTCACTTTGAACTTAATTTTCTCTGCTAAATTGTGAACCTTTATTTACAAACCTTGAAGTAATGGTAAAATCATGATGGAAATGTGGTGATAATTATCCTCCAACATAAAGCACAATGATCTCCTCTGGATCTGCCACTTTTTAAGACACATTTACCCTTTTGCTTTCATAGACTATCAGATCAGATCAGATCAGTCGCTCAGTCGTGTCCGACTCTTTGCAACCCCATGAATCACAGCACGCCAGGCCTCCCTGTCCATCACCAACTCCTGGAGTTCACCCAGACTCACGTCCATCGAGTCAGTGATGCCATCCAGCCA
>NW_011495080.1:7268144-7268918 GCF_000754665.1 Bison bison bison | reverse complement strand
TGCAACCCCATGAATCACAGCACGCCAGGCCTCCCTGTCCATCACCAACTCCTGGAGTTCACCCAGACTCACGTCCATCGAGTCAGTGATGCCATCCAGCCATCTCATCCTCTGTCGTCCCCTTCTCCTCCTGCCCCCAATCCCTCCCAGCATCAGAGTCTTTTCCAATGAGTCCACTCCTCCCATGAGGTGGCCAAAGTACTGGAGTTTCAGCTTTAGCATCATTCCTTCCAAAGAAATCCCAGGGCTGATCTCCTTCAGAATGGACTGGTTGGATCTCCTTGCAGTCTAAGGGACTCTCAAGAGTCTTCTCCAACACCACAGTTCAAAAGCATCAATTTTTTGGCGCTCAACCTTCTTCACAGTCCAACTCTCACATCCATACATGACCACAGGAAAAACCATAGCCTTGACTAGCCGGACCTTTGTTGGCAAAGTAACGTCTCTGCTTTTGAATATGCTGTCTAGGTTGGTCATAACTTTCCTTCCAAGGAGTAAGCGTCTTTTAATTTCATGGCTGCAGTCACCATCTGCCGTGATTTTGGAGCCCAGAAAAATAAAGTCTCACACTGTTTCCACTGTTTCCCCATCTATTTCCCATGAAGTGATGGGACCGGACGCTGTGATCTTCGTTTTCTGAATGTTGAGCTTTAAGCCCACTTTTTCACTCTCCACTTTCACTTTCATCAAGAGGCTTTTGAGTTCCTCTTCACTTTCTGCCATAAGGGTGGTGTCATCTGCAAATCTGAGGTTATTGATATTTCTCCTGGCTAA
>NW_011495080.1:7240533-7268044 GCF_000754665.1 Bison bison bison | reverse complement strand
GGCTTTGGCATAGTCAATAAAGCAGAAATAGATGTTTTTCTGGAACTCTCTTGCTTTTTCCATGATCCAGCGGATGTTGGCCATTTGATCTCTGGTTCCTCTGCCTTTTCTAAAACCAGCTTGAACATCTGGAAGTTCATGGTTCACATATTGCTGAAGCCTGGCTTGGAGAATTTTGAGCATTACTTTACTAGCGTGTGAGATGAGTGCAATTGTGCGGTAGTTTGAGCATTCTTTGGCATTGCCTTTCTTTAGGATTGGAATGAAAACTGACCTTTTCCAGTCCTGTGGCCACTGCTGAGTTTTCCAAATGTGCTGGCATATTGAGTGCAGCACTTTCACAGCATCATCTTTCAGGATTTGGAATAGCTCAACTGGGATTCCATCACCTCCACTAGCTTTGTTCATAGTGATGCTTCCTAAGGCCCATTTGACTTCACATTCCAGGATGTCTGGCTCTAGGTCAGTGATCACACCATTGTGATTATCTGGGTCGTGAAGATCTTTTTTGTACAGTTCTTCTGTGTATTCTTGCCAGACTATATATGCTATATTTAGTTTATATGTTTAGTGTTTATTCAGACAGTGCTGGTATTTTCCCAAACAGTCCCAGTCCCAGTCCAAGCTCCTCTTTTTGTGTATGTGGAAGTGGAGCTTAGAAGGGGTTAAGTGGCTTGGTAAAATCCCAGTGGCAGAAAGGCAGAGCCATATCCCAGAGCTCCCCACCATCCTAACCTCCCCTTTGGGGCAGGCACTTCTGCTGTTTTCACTCAACTGAGTCAAACCCAGAGACACTTAATAAAATACTTTTGGTAACCATAGTTCATATGATTCCACTTAGCTTGATGTAAAGTCTTTCTTTAGATTTTGTGATTTTATTTTGATTTGATGTCAACTCAAATATGGAAGCTTTCCATGAAAAGAAAATAAACCTAACTTTTTAAAGTTCATAAACTTCTAATATCTTCATAATCATCTCTAAACATTTTACATTTAAAATAAGCCCACCCAAAAACATTCTTAAAAAGGTATCCTTAAAGAGGATTCCACTCAAAATTCTCAGAAAATTATTTCAGTAACTCAAAAACAAAGAGGCACCTCATTAGAGAAACTTATCAAACATTGTGAAGATGGAGTATTAAGAAAAGAATGGGCCAAAGATCTCAGACTGCAGTTATAAATACCCAAGTATGGTACTTTTCAATCCAAAGGTAGTTTGGCTTTCTACATAAATTCATTTTTCCCCTAATTGTAGACAGTTTGAAGGATTAGATGGAAAAAAAAATCAGTTTCAACTCTCAAAGCCGCTATTGCTAACTCTTGTGTACATTCCTTAGTATTTCTTCTTTTCACATTTTTAGCTAAGTTGTGATCATACTGCATATACAAATTTGCATCTTGATTTTTAAATTAATATTATAACATTCATTTCCTCATGTTATGACGTAACCTTATTATAATAATTTTTATAACTATATATGATATGATTGTGTCATAATTTAACTATTTCTACTTTTGAATTTTGTATTTATATTATCCTAATTACATTGGGAGAATATGTCTGTACATAAAACTTTCTTTTGGAGTTTATTTCTCAGTCATAGATTCCCAGAATTATTATGTGCCAAAAGTGTTATGAGTATTTATAAAGTACTTGATATATTCTGAAAGAGTTGCTTTGTATGTGTAGTTTTTGGCAAAACAATTTTTAGCATCAAAAAGTGGAATATTTATCTGAAAAATGGGACAAATATATTTATGGAATATTGGGGCAGAATATTTGAAATTGGAATTCTTCAAAGAAATCAATTTCTTCTGGTTGCCAAGTTCACAAGTAATATATTATGGTTGCATTTTGGAATAATGTTTCTGAAGGATTTAGGAGATAGTAAGTCTATAAATTCATATAAAGATCTTAAAGAATTATCATAATGTGACCTGATAAAATGCCCTTTAAAAAGCAATTTAAAACTAATCCTAGTACTATCATTTTTTTAAGATTATGTTTTGTGTTAGTTGCTCAGTTGTGTCTGACTGCTTGCAACCCCATAGACTGTAGCCTTCCAGGCTCCTCTGTCCATGGAATTCTCTGGGCGAGAATACTGGAGTGGGTAGCCATTCCCTTCTCCAGGAGATCTTCCCAACCCAGAGACTGAACCCAAGTCTCCCACATTGCAGGCAGATTCTTTACTGAGTCATTTTTAAATGACATTTAAACAGTATTTCTCTATAATGTCAGTGAGTTCAGGAAAACTTTATAACTTATAAGTTGTCATTGGTCTTATTTTCTCTCGATCTTTTTTCCATTTTGCTGTTCAAAACATTTTGGTAGATCCTGCTGTCAAAGCATGGTCTTCTTAATGGGCTGCAGAAGTAGGATCACTATAATAGGAACTCAATAAGTATTTATTGGACTGCTGCTGCTGCTAAGTCACTTCAGTCGTGTCCGACTCTGTGCGACCCCATGGACTGCAGCCTACCAGGCTCCTCCATCCATGGGATTTTCCAGGCAAGAGTACTGGAGTGGGGTGCCATTGCCTTCTTGTTATTGGACCGCACTGACTGCTTAAAATTAGACACTGTCAAAGTAAATATGAGTGAAAAACAACCAACTGAGATCACTATTACTAATCTGTATTTCTGAAATAGATGTCTGAGAAGAAAAAGGATGAAGACAATGGGACAAGTACTTCACCAAGTAAAGGTAAGAGCCAGCACTTATTTGATATTGGACTATGATGAAAAAAATATGTGTTGGGTGTGAAAAGCAGACAACAGAGATAAACAGCCAAGAGCATTATAGAGCCTCCCCAGACCTCTGGTGGCCCATGGATGAGCACTTTGCTTTGGTGCAGAAGGACAGCTTAGCTACTTCAGCAGAGCTGCTAGAGGCTACACATTACTGGTAGGTAGAGCTCAAGCTGTCTTTTCATTTCTCAGCATTCTCCCATCACACAGCTTGCCTTTCACACATAATTATTGCTAGTGTTTCTGCGAGGCTATGAGCTATACCTGACATCTTTTTGAATAACTTATAAGCAGTGGTGGAGAAGGAAATGGCACCCCACTCCGGAATTCTTGCCTGGAGAATCCCATGGACAGAGGAGCCTGGCAGGCCATGGTCCATGGGGTCGCAGAGAGTCGGACACGACTGGAGTGACTAAGCACGCACAAGCAGTGGTGTGCTGATAAGTCTTTAACAACTGGCTCTCCAAAAATGTGTGTAGTATATAGCATTTAAAATTTTACTAGTATAAAGTATGTATATCAGATAATTTACAAATAATAAAATATATAATATACTTTAGGGTAAATTCCATATAGACCGCTGATTCTCACAAAGTACTTCTTTGATTTTGGCCACTTTCAGCCTTAGCCAACCTATAGTTACAATAGATAAATGGGTTTAGTTCCAATATGACTGTTACTTTCCTTTAAGTTAAGGAATAGGACAAAAGAAACACAAAGAGGTATGTTGGAACTTAATTTGGTTGTTAATGATGTGAATGACTTCTTTGCTGAGCTGGATAATAGTTTTAGAATACTCTGGAAGAATATTTCCTCATTTTTGGGTGCTGTTCACATTATAGCGGCTATAGGCATGATACCTTTAAATGTTATCTGCATCAGTAACATGCTCTCCACTACTTTGGGTTGTGTGCCAAGTTGCTTCAGTCATGTCCAACTCTTTGTGACCCCATGGACTGTAGCCCACCAGGCTCCTCTATCCATTGGATTCTCCAGGCAAGAATACCAGAGTGGGTTGCCATTTCCTCCTCCAGGGGATCTTCCCAATCCAGGGATCAAACCTAGGTCTCTTATATCGCCTGCATTGGTAGGCGGGTTCTTTACCACTAGTGCCACCTGGGAAGCCTGTCTAGACAATCTACAGAACCTGTCTTGACAAATCTACGTAAATGAATACCTGATTCTTAGTGCTTGTTGGTTTTTATCCCATCAAAACTACTTTCAGGTTACCAACATAATGTCACTGAACATGGGAGTTAGGAAGAGATGCATAACAGCACATCATTACATAGTATTTTTAATATCCAGAAAGAACAGACATAAATAGTAGTTTCAAGAGCAAACCTCATAATGAAATGTAGTAAAATAATTAAGGAAGTGATGAGTTCTGAGTATTTATTACATTTATTTGTAGCAAATTGATTTAGTGGTAAGCATGTATAATTTAATTTTGACTAATGGCTACATTTAGCAGCTGTCTTGCAAGGTTCTGGAAAGTTTATCATTTCTTGTGAGCTGGCTGGTATGAGCCAAGTCCAGTATACCAGTGTATACAGAGAAAATCCTTTTTCATTTTCTGCTACCCAAATCACATTCATACACACACTTGAATCTTTAAAACATCAAGGTAGGGACTTGCCTGGTGGTCCAGTGGCTAGGACTCTGATCTTTCAATGTGGGGTCCTCGGTTTGATCCCTGGTTGGGGAACTAGATCCCACATGCCACAGTTAAGACCCTGTGCAGCCAAATAAGTAAATAAAAATAAATATTTAAAAAAAAAAAACATCAAGGCAAAAGTTAAAAGGGTCCTCCTCAGAAAAATTTGGAGACCTTTCTGTTGATATTATTTCAAGGGTCCATGAAACTTCAAAAGTAATATGTCAAGCATCTATTTGATCCTTTTGGTTTTTAGGAGTTTTGGTATGGCACTGGAAAATGAAGTCAGCTGCCAACACTTGAAAATATGTGGGGAAAAGTGGTGGTTTGGCAAATGGCAGCAAAGAGTGAGCCACACCATAGGCTTCCTTTTTAGGTAAGATGAGGTTATAGTAACCAAAAATGTGCCTAACTTGTTGATTTCTTTCATTGTTGTTAGAAAGCAAAGATATTTCCAATAAGCGGCGAGGCAAAGAGGATGCCTGGGATTCTTTGCAAATGATGAAAAAACCAAAGCAGAGCCAACTTACCCCTGTAACTGACTCAGAAGTGGCTTTGGTCAATGCCTGTCTTGAACAAAGACGAGCGAGGCGCTATTCTGAATTTAGTCAAGTGAATCGGACCCCACATGACAGTGATACTACTGAGTGTGACAGTGAAGAATCTAACTCCAGAGCCTCCTCATGGAAGGAGAGTGAAAGTGAACACCGCCCATCACCAGCCGGTATTAAGAAGAGAAAAATAGCTCAGAGGCAAAGGAATATGGGAGGTTACCAAATCAGGGAAAGGCCCTGCCTCCACTGCAAAGCCATGAGAACCAATGAATGGCTAACTCGCCATTTCCTTCAAAATGCTTCAGTAACAAGCTCAGTGAAGGGAGATGAAAATTCTGGACCTGATATTAAGACAAAATTCAGTAAATTTTGAATTTTATCAAGTCCTTACCTCACTTGAAGCCAAATGAAAGAGATGAATAAAACATGAAAAATCACCAGAGGTCTAGATGAGGAGGCTTTTACAATAAAGTCTCTCTACTAACAACAAAAACATTCTTGGAACCCAAGAGGTAAAATTTCAGATAATTCTTTGTCCAAAAACAGGCCAGTGAATTTGTTTACGGCACCACTGAAGCATCAGAGATCTGTATCCACTATGATTTTTTTTATGCAAAAGAGCACCAGACAGATATTTTATGCCTTGAGTGTATGTATTTTGTTAATGTCTGTAATACAAATAAGGAAGGTCTTTGAAAATATATTTATGTTTAGAAACCACTTAAATTTATTCATATGTTTTGATTATCCAGTTGACTGAATGAATTAGGGAATGTTGGTCGGAATAGAATTGGCCCCAATTCCCCAGATCCATATTTACAGGTGAGTCTACCTGAGTTGTATATTTTTTTGGCTGCACAGCTTGTAGATCTTAGTTCCCCGACTGGGGATTGAAACTGGGCCCTCAGCAGTGAGAGCATGGCATCCTAACCATGGAGTCCTAACCACTGGACCACCAGGGAATTTCCTACGTGAGCTGTATTGTTGTGTATGTGTCAGCTTGGGGCTGGTGAGAAGGAGCTGGAATGAGGCCCGATTCCTACAGTAGACCAGAAGGACAGCTGGGCCATGGGCTATCCATGATTATTGTCTAAAAGGCATGACAAGTGTTACAAAAATTATTCCGACAGTGTTAAAATGGTAAGGAAGACTTCATTCACGACTACTTGTAATAGGTGTCCAATCTATTGCAACTGGGGAGAGAAATCAAGCTCAACTCCAAATCAGCAAATTCAAGTGGAGATTTGTAGCCAAGGGAAGGGTATCAGTGGATGGGATAGAAAATTCCTACAAGGAGCCACCAAAGGTAGGAGAATTTGTGCTCAATTGACCTAGCATGATTCTTGTACAAAAGGCAGACCAAGGACTTATACATCAAAAGTGGAGGATGAGGAACTTGATCAGATGTCAAGGGTGATCAGAAATCAAGGGTGGGAAACATTAAACTTACTTAGCAGAATTCTTGCAAAAACTGGTCTGGGCAGCCAAAGGCAGGATGGGCACCAAGGGTGAGATCAGGGTAAGAAGAGGGCTCAGAGGAAACTAACTAGAATTTGTCAAAGAAAGAGTCTTTACTGAAAGTTAGTCTCAATCCAGATATACTTGGGCTAAGTTTTCCAGTTAAGTGTGGGCCCCAGTGTGGGGCCAGGAATTCAAGCAGAGCTAGTAGATAGTTGGCCATTCGGGAGGATGGCAGAACTCCAACTGGGATACAAAACAAGATCCAGATCCCAGAGAAGAGTCTGGCAAAGACAAGCCACAAGGGCTCTGATCACTTAAGAAGGGCTTAAGTGTTCGGGAAAGATTTGGATACCACACTGATAAAGACTAGCTAAATACTAAGAACTGAGCCTTTTATGGGGTATTGGGAGAGATACAACAGAGCTATGACTGTGGACTTGGAGATTACTCCTGATGACTTCAAATTCCTTAACTGATGCCAACAAGGAGACCAGGGAGGCAATGTGGGAGCCCCAGCCATTGGAACTAGGCCCCTGGAATCCAGGACATGGGGTGACATTTCTGAGCTTTTTTGTAGAGACTGTCTTAATCAGATTTCCTCAGGGTTCGAATTGGTCTGAGGCTGCAAGTGAAAAGCAGGACAGCTTCAAGATTTGAGCTGGGCATCAACCTTTTCCACAAAGACTTCCTTTACTTCTTGATATTGTCCTTCACTTTGTCCCCTCAGGTGTAACCTGTGCCCTCCCTTATGCTCCAATGTACCTTGAAACATTCTCTATCTCAGCACCTATAGCATTTTTTTTTTTTAAGGGAAATTGGGGGCTCGTAGGTAATGAGGTTTTAAAATTTTTTTAAATTTATTTTTGGCTGTGCTGAGTCTTTGTTGCTGTGTGGGCTTTTCTCTAGTTGCAGCGAGTGGGGGCCACGCTAGTTGTGGTGCATGGGTTTCCCGTGGTGGCTTCTCTTAGTGCAGGGCACAGTCTCTAGGCATGCAGGCTTTAGTGCTTGTGGCTCACAGGCTTAGTTGCCTTGTGGCATGTGGCATCCTGCTGGACCAGGGGTCAAATCTGTGTCCCCTGCATTGGTAGGTGGATTCTTAAGCACTGGACCACTAGGGAAGTTCATCACGCTTAGCATTTTAATGCCTGTATTTATTTGCAAGTCCCTCTGTCATTTATATATATGTCCCTGGGTTGGGAAGATAAATATATATTATCCAACTTTAAAGGTACAGTCCATGACTTATCTTTGTATTTCTCTGACCCTGCACAGTGCCAAACAACATGATAGATAAATAATTTAGTTGAATCAATATGCAAAGGAATTCATGAATGCAAAAGAGAGAAACTGAGGAGAGCAGAGGCAAAGAAAGCAGAGGAGCCAATATCTAAAATTTACTGAATGATTTTGATATTTCTAACTTGATATGATCAAGATACTTGTTGCCTTGTTTATTTAAATAGCACCCAAATAATCAAACCCCAATTACCAAGAAAACAAATTAAAAAATAAAAGGCTCAAAATATAGTAGTAAGTTGATGGACCAGGATTTAAATCTGAGTCATCTGACTTTGGAGTTTGGGTTCTTAATTACCGTGATCTTAACCACTATTCTCTGAAGCTGGAAGATCCTGATTTCAAGGTAAGTCAATTACCACCTCCTACACAGCCATAAGTGATTAAAAAAATAAGTGTTAGTCACTCAGTTGTGTCTGACTCTTAGTGACCCATGGACTATATAGCCTGCCAGGCTCCTCTGTCCATGGGTTTCTCCAGGCAAGAATACTGGAGTGGGTTGCCATGTCCTTCTCCAGGGTATCTTCCCAACCCAAGGATCGAACCCAGATATCCTGCATTGCAGGTGGATTCTTTACCAATCTGTCTGAGTTTCCCTGATAGCCCAGTTGGTAAAGAATCTGCTTGCAATGCAGGAGACTCCAGATTGATTCCTGGGTTGGGAAGATCCCCTAGAGAAGGGATAGGTATTCTTGGGCTTCCCTGTGGCTCAGCTGGTAAAGAATCCGCCTGCAATGCGGGAGACCTGGGTTCAATCCCTGGGTTGGGAAAGGCTACCCACTCCAGTATTCTGGCCTGGAGAATTCCATGGACTGTGTAGTCCATGGGGTCGCAAGGAGTCAGACACGACTGGGAGACTTTCACTTCACTTTCACTGAGCCACCAGAGAAGCCCCATATCCAAGCTGATATAATCTCATCAGGAAAAGGAGGACAATGACAATTTTCCAGATAATAGAGTAAGTGACCATGCCCCAGATGTTTTGCTTGTAGATCCAAAAATATAATTGATGAACTATTATCCAAAAAGTCATTTATATCAAAGATTGCTACTTTTCATGGTCTCATCTATGGGGCTAACACAGGTCAAAGTTGGGGGTGAGTGATAGCTGTATATTGGAAGAAGGAATCATGGACAAGTTAAATCAGGGGGTATAAATATGAAGGAGGTAGTTAGGGTGGTTTGTAAGTACATTAAACCCAAAGCAGAGACCAAAAATAGCTGGAAGGACAGCCAAAGCCAAGGAGAGAAATACACTGAATCAAAGGAATAAGGCAAGGGCAAGGACATGGAAGGATGAGGAGCAAAAGCATGGCCAGGCTCACTGGAACTGTATTAATGGGTGAGGTACAGAACATGTGAAGTGGGAGATAGTTCATGAAACTAAGGCTGCAAATACTAGTTTTGGCTTGGTGTTGATTGTACGCAGAGCCTGTGCGAGCTGTCAGTGTGTCCCAAGGGCTCCATAACAGTCCCTTCTTCAGTCTGTCCTTGCTGAATGGGATACATTTGGCCACACCTGGTTTTTATGGTAGAAGGTTATAACCTGTTTGGGTGGCTTGCTTGTGGGGAGGCGTGGAATTCTTGGGCTTACTTCCTATCTATGGTCCATCATTGCAAGAAATGATCAGAACTGACCTTTGTAGGAATGTCCACCTACATCATGCATCACAACTCTTGTCAGGAACCATGAAGGAGGGAACTATGGGATTCATTGAAGATTCTAACTGGGATAGATATAGTGAAAAATGATACTATACGCACAGGAGATGTTTGGAGAGAAATTGGAGAATAGGGGAACTGGAAAGTACAGCTACACTAGGTAGTCTCAAACTCTGAACCTCTCTGTCTTTCAAAGACCGGATGTTGTAGTTTGGGTGGGAAGGGAAACAAGCCAGTAGGTTAAACCAATAATAACAGCAACAGTAATAATACTGATCATAGATGACATTTAGAGAGTGTTTGCTATATGCCAGGCATTAAGGATTAGTTTACCCTTCACAAGCCTGCATCCAGTTTTATGGATGATGTAACCGAGGCTCAGGGAAATCAAATGATATGCCCAAGATCATACAGCTGGTGAGTGTCTTGGATTTTGTCTGATCCCAAAGATTTTGTTTTTATGGTGGTGATAACACATTATCCATGTTCTTAATGGAGAGCAATTAGATAAGAACTTGAAAGACCAGACACCAAATACCAAACTAAGTCCAGAGATAGAGAAGGACTGTTTATGGAAAATGGAGCCAAGAGCCAGAAACTGAGCTGAGACGGGAGCAATTAAGTGAAGCAGGGAAGGGTTCACACTGTTGAGTGGAGAGGCCTGACAGCATCATCTTGTCTCACCTACAGTGGGTAAGCCTGGATGACTATCAGTAGATCAGGCAGAAACTCAGGGTAGGCTTTTGAAAAAAGAAGGGAAATGGAAACTTAGCTGGAAGGGTAGATGAAGGTAGGAATGAGCTTTTTAGTGAATGTTGAGAAACAGGAGGCAGTAGTGACTAGAGCAGAGAGGTTGATGGGCAAGGATTTGAGAGAAGAATGGGGGGAGAAAATCAGATAGCTACAGTTCCTTCTATTATTACCGATCCTCCTATCTCAGGTCCCCAAAAGGGTCCTCCTGCCTCGTGTCATTGGAACCAATAGAATGAGGCTGAGCTGGGTTCAGAAGTAAAGGGACGCTGTGCTCTTCCCGTCAAAGAATGGAGAGGTGGCAACTTGTGCCTCTAGAGTCCACACACTTCCCAAGAGGCCCTGGGCGGGGCTGCACAGAGGGATCTTGTCAGCAGTGATGGGGCAGAGATCTTGTAGTGTGGGTACAGCTGCTGTGCGCCAAGCTCCAGGTTGCACTGCCGGGAGCAGTGTGTCTGCACACGGCCCACTCTGCCGCCATCTTGAATTGCAGTGTTCGGCGCAGAGTTTCTGCCCAGGGCCATCCGAGCTGAGGTGTCCGAGCAGCCATTTTGCATAGAAACTCTCGGCTGAAGTGATGGGTGTGAGGCAGCACTCCATAAGCAAGTGAAACTGGACTAAGCACAAAGGAAAGGAAAGACAAGAAAGAAAAAAAAAGGTTAGACTTTATTACCAAGATTCTATTTTTATTTCCTAGGAATTTTTAATGGGCTTTTCTGGTGACATCACCGCTTACCCTGTTCTCTCACAAAAGAATACTATCTCCCAACAGATTCTAGGGTGCATGCGAGCGTCCTAAGTCGCTTTGGTCGTGTCTGACTCTTTGCAAGCCTATGAACCATAGCCCGCCAGGCTCCTCTGTCCATGGGATTCCCCCGGCAAGAATACTGGAGTCGGCTGCCATTTCCTCCGCCAGGGAATCTTCCCCATGCCGGGATCGAACCCGCGTCTTTTACGTCTCCTGCATTGGCATGTGGGTTCTTTTCCACTAGCGCCACCAGATTCTAGGGTAGTGTTTCCAAAACAGCGACCCATTAATAGATTATGAAATTAGTGGGTAGTAACTGACATTTATTTAAAAATAAATAGAAAGTAACAGTGTCACACAAAATAAGGACAAGTATTGTTTTTGTTTCAGTGTGTGTACCAAGCTGCAATCACTGTAAAATGTGCTTCTTACTCTGGTAGGATAGAAAATAAAAGTCACTGCTCTGGAATAGTTTGTTAATTTTCTGTATTTGCCACCTATTCCACTCAGTTAGTGAAGGCAGGTGTCACTCTACGCATTCGCGGTTGTTGTATGCTGGTAATTAGTAAATCTTCACTTACCCTATAGGATGGACCAACTGTCTAGATTAGTGAAAAGCTTGAATTAAATTATACAACTCTGAAAGAACTTGAGATTTATTATTTTCAAATAGAGTAAGTGAAAGCAAGCTAACCAACTGTTGCTTGGTACACTGGGGTGGGTTTTGCCTTGGTGAATAAACACGAGTAATTTGTAATTGACATTTCAAAGAAGCCTTAGAAACAGGCCAGCCTTTGTTTAAATCATAATTACCCTGTTTGTATGTAAAAGGATACTTCTAAAGCTTTTCAAAACAACTGGTTCTTTTAAGTAGATAATTATTCCCTTTCCAATCTTGTTTATACTATTCAGAATTGCAGTGAACTCTTTTTTTTTCCCCCATAGATAGTACAAAGGTTAACTTCAGCCAGCCTTTCCTCAAATTATCACAAATTCCCAATTAGTGAATTCTAAACAGGGTTTTCCCTGTAACAATATACCAAAGACTTGTATGATGTGTTCTTTATTGCTTTGAATA
Source organism: Bison bison bison (assembly GCF_000754665.1). Taxonomy (NCBI): domain Eukaryota; kingdom Metazoa; phylum Chordata; class Mammalia; order Artiodactyla; family Bovidae; genus Bison; species Bison bison. Next base: position 7,256,090 of record NW_011495080.1, on the reverse strand, counting down.
ACATCTGACAAGTTTCCAAGTACCAGGCCACCTGGATATTCTCTATCTGTCAGGAACATGTGGTCACAGAGGTGCATTGGAGGGTAAGAGGAAATACAAATCAGGCGCAAACATGCAGGGTAGTAAAGGAGACAAAAGGGAGAAAAGGACCCTTCTCTCTCTCTCTTTTTTTTTTTAGTATCTAATATATACCAACTGAAGTGTTCAAATTGTAGGCACTTTATAGTGTAAAGAAGAGTTGCAATTTATATCTAAATTTAACAAAGCTACAGATGGAAATAGAAAACTAAACCTTTTTGTATGCATTCCGGCAGTTATTAGAGGGGGTTCAAGAGAAGTTGGCAGAGAAAGCACATATTACAAAAAAATTAAGCTTGTCTTTTTTTTGTATAACTTATCCCTCACTGCAGATTTCCACTTAGTGTGCAAAAGGAAATGCATGAAATACTTAAAAATGTTATAATCCCAGACAATCCGGTTTTCTAGTTCTTATCTTTTATCTTCTGAGCTCAGCCTCTTTCACAGGCAGATCCTCGGTCTGCCTGATTACAGGGGCCTGTTGTCTGTAATTGTCTTTGTTTATTAGGGCCCTCTGTCACCATGAAGTTTTCGTGTGTTCAAAATCTTGATTTAGCAGTGAGAACATCAGGCAGGGAGCCAACTCTGCTACTAATTAGTGTAAATCAAAAGGGGGAAGCAGGGAGATAAAAACCAGGTCCCCGTGGAAGGGGCTGCAGCCAGGGTTAGTAAGACCGATGTGGCAGGTCAGAGAGTTGAATGAGACAAAAGGGCTTAGAGAAATGCGACTTAGGGCCAGAGTCTTTTGTCTCTTTTCTTTGATTGCACCCCTTCAGATGCAGCAAGAGTCTGTGGTAGCCTCCACTGATTGTTCTCCTTCTGTTCTCCTTCTCCTTCTATTCTCCTTATCCTTCTGTTAGCAGCTTCCCATTTTGTCCCTTTCTTCCCCTTCCCTCATAGGACTTAGGTCCCAGCTGGTCTAAGTCAATCAAGGTGGTGCCATTCCGCTTGTCACCGAGTGGCATGTGATCTAATTCTGGAAAGGGACACTTGCTAGTGGAGACATTCTGGGAAAACCTTCTTTGGTCTTAAAAACGAAAAGGCAAAATGGTCCCTTTCTGTTTAGCAGATGATATTGATGACTTCAACTGTGACAGCTACCTGTTTCCATAAGGACATTAGTCTAAACATTTTGGAGTGAGACTGTGGAAAACCTAGATCCTGAGCTGCTGAGTTACATTCTGGAACCATCCTACTTTTGGACTTCTTGTTGGGCAAGAAATTTTCCCTTAAACATTTTAAGTTGGCTTTTCTTGCAGCTGTTATGGAGTCTTCGTCATCTTTTTCCTCTATAACTTTTAAAACAACTCCTTTTGCCTATTATAAAGTACTCAGACATTAAATAAATGCTAAATAAGACATGTACTCCTTTGATGGAGCCTGTGGTGGTGTTACTGAGAGCAGTTAATAGCTGAGAAAAGGAAAACATTTATAAATGAAAAACATTTATAAATGTTGTGGGTTTTTGAGTTGACTGTTTCATCCCTTTTCTTTTCCATCAGTTTTTTCCCCTGATTCTCATGCATGTTGTTACAGTGTGACCCTGCCTGTTTCCACCCCTTCATCTTATCCAGGCTTTGATTTCAGTAGAACTTTCTTCCAATCGAAATTCCTTCCTGGGAATTTGGAATTGGGAATAGGAAAGAGATCAGTCTCTTTAGGTGACTGGGCTTAGAGCAAGTTTTCACATTTCCCTTTATGTAGATTGGAAACCAGGGAAAGCAGGTTGCAACAAGAACAAAAGAATGACACGGAGAAGGGCAGAGAGATGCAATGGAAAGTTCTGATGGTTTTCAAGTCTCTGGTTCCAGTTAATTCCCAAGGTTCATCTGTTTGCCCACTTATAGGCATCATGACACTTCACTAGCTGAATCTTATAAGTTCCCCCTTTTGCTTATGTTAACTTGAGTGAATTTCTTTTACTAGAAACTAAAAGAATCCTTAAAATGGTGGTGTGCTGGTAGATGTTTAACAATTGTCTTTGTTAAAAGCCTTGATTTTGTAGCACTTGCTGATTTCTATGATATAAATACTCCCACTGTAGCTTATTTCAAATTACTGAAGAGACATCACTGAATGTGGAGTTGGGAAGAGATGAGCACCTTGGTTCTGGTGAGCCAGTTTGAGAAGGCTCTGGTATGCCACTGCCTACCGAATACATCACAGGGCACACTTTTCAGAAAATCCATTAAACAGGAGGTTCAGGGATATATACTAAAGGCTGCTAAGCTGGGAATTCTGGTATTAAAATCTTTTCATTAATTTTAAATGTGCAGAGTCTTGGGACTCAGGGAGTAGAGGAAGTAGGATTAAGTCTTTAAATATTGAAAAAAATACTTTTTAAAGTATTGTAATGATTTGAGTGTGTTGGCACTAGGCGGGAGGTAGGGAGCTTGGACTGAGGAAGGGGAAGAGGCTGGGAGTGTAGCTGGGAAGATGTAGAAGAGGGTGACCTAGATAAGGGCAGGGTCCAGGCCTTGACAAAAAGGAGAAAATCACCTCTGCAAGTGAGGACAGGGCTCCTAGGGGTGAAAAGTTAAGGCTACCTGGTACCCCTGGCCACCACTCCAACAAAAGACTAAATTAGGTCATTTTGACAATCTGTAAAATCTTCTGACCTGCTTTGCTTTTGTCTGAAGTTCCTTTAAAGAGGAAAAAACCTTTTGTTATACAATTAAAGATAAGGTGTAAAATGTATATGTAAGGTTGGAGTAATGACTTTATTGTGAATGAGGTCAAATAATGAGGTCAAATAATCAGTAAGTCTGGTATCGGATCCTTCCCTCCTCTTGAAGACAGCAAGTTGGGAGGGATGGAGAAAGATGGTATCAGGACTTTTAAGAAGACCCTTCCAAGCCTAGCCACCTTCCCACACTCGATTGCTTGGCCTGAAACACCAGTCACCAAGTCTTCAAATATTGGACTCTTCAAATGTTGAACTGCTCCTCAATTTTAAGACCAATCTCAAAGCTCACTCCTCTAACATTTCCTATGGATCTCCCAGGAAAGTTGGGTTCCCATAGTTGAGACCCCTGTGTATGTATGTATAACCCATCTTGCTGTCATGAACCCCCAATCTTTCCTCTCATAGGTTTGATGTTCAAAAACTGGAATTTTTGGACAATATGCATTGACACTCCTAAATCCCAGAACTTGGATTTTTGTACTTGAGCTCATGAATGAACATTTCACATGCATTGTTTAGGTTCAATGACTTCAATGTCTTGGTGCACTGGTAATTTGTACACCTATTTGAATAGTTACTCCTTGACATTTATACATGAAAAAATGAATGTGTTGATGTTAGTGGTAAGAAGAGTATATCATAACTTTAGTTCATGAGACAAAGTTGGAAATCACTGGACACACTTGAAGGGGTATGTTTTAGCGTCAGTTAGTCCAGTCCAGGGGTTAAGCCTGTTGACTTTGCTCATTTGTGGAAAAAAAGATCAGAATTAAAGAACACATATAAAGTGCTGGAAAATATATTCCTGAAGAATATATCTGAAAGGGGATGTGATCTAATTCCTTATATATGAATTGAGTCCAGAAGGAACAAGATTGAAAGATAAAACAAGGAAACTATAAAAGTACTAGAAAAACACACTAATAAAAATTTTCTAATCTCAAGCAGGGAAGACTTTTCCAAGCACAATACAAAGTCTAGAAGCCTTAAGGCAGAAGACGGATACCTGGACTGAATAAAACTATTTAAACTTTCGTAGAGAGAGAGAGAAAGAGAGAAGGCAATGGCACCCCACTCCAGTACTCTTGCCTGGAAAATCCCATGGACGGAGGAGCCTGGTGGGCTGCAGTCCATGGGGTCGCTGGGAGTCGGACACGACTGAGCAACTTCACTTTCACTTTTCACTTTCATGCATTGGAGAAGGAAATGGCAACCCACTCCAGTGTTCTTGCCTGGAGAGTCCCAGTGACAGGGGAGCCTGGTGGGCTGCTGTCTATGGGGTCACACAGAGTCGGACATGACTGAAGTGACTTAGCAGTAGCAGCAGCAGAGAGAGAGAGAATTGAAAAAAAAAGAAAAAACTCAATAAATAAAATGAAAAGACAAACTGGGAAAATTTTTGTAAGAAAATTAGGGCAGACCTCAATATCCCAAATATATAAAGAGTTTTAACAATAAGATAAAGTCAAATAAGTTAGTAGAAAAGTGGTCAAAGTATATGAATAGAAAGTTCATAGATGAGGAATGCCAAATGACAAAAAAAAAAGTACACAAAAAGTTGTTCAACCTCACAAACAACTAAAGAAATAAAAACTAAAACAGTGAAATATTTTTATTTCAGATTTGCGTAGGTCTAATGTGTGATCATACCAATATTGGGAAGCTGTGGAAAGCAGGCCCTTTCAAAGCAATGTTGGTGGGAAAGAACATTGGTATAATTTGTTTGGAGGACAACCTGGGAATATAAAAAATGATCATACTCCATGACGTAGCAGTTCCATGATTAAGAATTGGTAACATCCTTTCAGATGTGCAAAAAAAAAAAAAATGTAGCTGCATACCTAAGAATATTCACTGAAGTATTATATACCTACTTAGGTTGCCAGATTCCCAAAATCTACTTTTTAGAAATGACATTTTTATTATGTGCTTTCTGATTAGAAGTACTCATGTGCATTGTATGAAATTCAAATAATGCAATTTTGTTAAAATGGAAATAAAATTCTACCCTAAAGATGATAACTGCTAACAGTTCAATGCATATTATTTCCAGGCCATTTTTGAACATAAACATATGTAATAAGTTGAACCCTTGCTTTCTCTAAACTTAGGAACGGGTTGGATTCAGATAAATATTTTGAGATGTATTTCTCCTCATCCCAACTCTTAGGAGCTATCTGAAACTTACAAGCTGAATACATTCAGAAAGCTTAATATCCTTCACTATCTGAATTCACTAACCAAACTTTAATTCTTGCTGTCTGAATTCAGAAATAAATAAAAATTTAGATAGCCAGGGATAATTATATGATTTTTTTCCACAAAAGTTGAATTTTAATATACACTATTCAACAACTTGCTTTTTTTTTTGCTTATAAATATATTTTTAACATCATTCCATCTAAGTTCATAAAGACCTATCTCATATCTTTTTAATGGCCACATAGCAGTCCATTGTTTAGTCACTCAGTTGTGTCTGACTCTTTTGTGACCCTGTGGGCTGTACTCCACCAGTCTCCTCTGTCCACGGGATTCTCCAGGCTAGAATACTGCAGTGGGTTGCCATTTCCTTCTCCATGGGATCTTCCCCACTCAGGGATCGAACCCACATCTCCTGCATTACAGGCAGATTCTTTATCACTAAGCCACAGGAGAAGCATTCTCTTGCATAGCTCTATCATTTATTGAATGAGTTTCTTATTGATGAGCATTTTTGGGTAACCTTAGTTTATGTACTGACATGGAAAAGTGTCCAAATGAGTTATACATGTGTATGTAGAATGTATATGTATTTCTTTTGTCTTCCCTTTCAGCTCTAAGAATTCATAACTATTGAACCCTCATCTCTTATGTCTCCTGTATTGGCGGGCAGGTTCTTTACCACTAGTACCACCTGGAAAGCTCAAGAATGTATAACTTTTAGAGTTGCATGGTTTGGTTCTTAATTATAAGATATAATTATACTTTTAATGTGTCCATGTTAGTTGCATCTCTCCATCTACAGTAAATTGTAAGTCCTTTGAAATTGCAAGAATTGTCTTCACTTCTGTGTTTTCCAAAATGCCTATAAAAATGTTCATCACTCACTTTGGAAAACAGTTTGGCAGATCCTAAAAGAGTTAAACATAGAGTTACCCTCGGACCCAGCAATCCACTCTTTTACTTATTTAAATTTAAATATGATTCAAAATTTTATGTCTCTTTTACATCAACTGTGGTTGTTTCTTTTTTAAACCTTTTGACCCCCTTTGCCCAAATAATACATTTTTTGAGCAAATCAGGAGGTTTTTTTATTCTTCAAAAAAGTTTCTTGGCATTTAAAATATAATCTTGATGAAGATCTTGAAAGAAAATTACTAATTGAAATAATGTCACTGACATCTTAAAAAAATTTTTAATTCTGTAAATGGTATATACAAATAAAGCAACTGCTAAATTCCACAGGTGTAAAAATTACGTATCTATTACCATTGTTTGACAATTTCATCAAGAGAGTATAGATGAGAGCTTAGCCTGAAAGTTAAAAACACATCTTTTTTTATTTGGATTTTCTCAGGGGAAATAGCCTACAACACTGGATCTTCTGTTTGAGCATGTTTCAGGCTCTCCCCTGAGCCTGATCTTCTCCATATATGATGGGAAGAAGTGTGGAAAAGTAAATGTAACAAGTATTTGTTTTAGTGAAACCTTCAGAACCCATGTCTGAGCCTGGATTGGACACTAAGCCCAGGGATTTATAAAGGCCAAGCCTGCCCTCTGAGGTTTGAACCCTTGCTATTCTCTATGAGTTGAGAAAAATAATGATTTCACTTTTGTGTGTGTGCAAATGTTGTTTTTTTTTTATCATTTTTAATTGAAATATAGTTGATTTACAATATTATGTTTATTTCATATGCACAGCATAGTGATTCAGTATTTTTGCAAATTATACTCCCTTATAAGTTATTACAACATAATGGGCATAATTCCCTATGTTATATAGTATAACTTTGTTGCTTAATTTATTTTTAAGTTAAAAAGTTGGACAGTATGTATAGTCTGTCTAAAATTTTATAAAAGAAAAAAATAACCTGGTTAATATATACATGGAAAATAATTCTGATAAAATGTATATAACCAACTGGTAAGATCCCTTGAATTAGGAAATGGCAACCCACTCCAATATTCTTGCTTGGGAAATCCTATGGACAGAGGAGCCTGGTGGGCTGTAGTCCGTGGGGTTGCAAAGAGTTGGATGACTTAGCAACTAAACAGTAACAGCAATAATCATCAGAGGAAGATTGGGACAAGGTGGGTGACAACATAAGAGGTAGTCACTTTTTTGCTATAATTTTCAGCAATATATGGATATTTTTATTATAAGAATATTATTTTAGAAGCAGAAAAACATAAAAAGTATACAAATATAAGAGTGTTCCTTATGCTTTGAAATAGCAAAAAATTGGATGTCATAAATAAGGGATTGGTTAAATAAATTATATCCATATTATGGAATACAGTTTAGCTCTCCCCCAAATATAGTATCATCTCACACTTATACTGGAGAAGGCAATGGCAACCCACTCCAGTACTCTTGCCTGGAAAACCCCATGGACAGAGGAGCCTGATAGGCTGCAGTCCACGGGGTTGCTAAGAGTTGGACACAACTGAGCAACTTCACTTTCATGCACTGGGGAAGGAAATAGCAACCCACTCCAGTGTTCTTGCCTGGAGAATCCCAGGGACGGGGGAGCCTGGTGGGCCGCTGTCTATGAGGTCGCACAGAGTCGGACACGACTGAAGCGACTTGGCAGCGGCAGCAGCACACTTATACAAAGAACCAATAATAATGATATGTTTCTATATAGCTCAAATTGTTAATTATATCTAGTTAAATATCTCAACTTTCTGAGTTATTTCTGTAATGTTTCAGTTCTTAATGAACAGCATGAATTACTTTTGCAATTGGAATGAAGGGTCATTATTCAATGCATATTGAAATTATGGATTTTATAATATTTTTTAGGTCTTGAGAATTAACTACCCCACCATGTTATATCAGATAAGTCTATTGCTTAACTTTTATGTGTTAGACTTTTGTATACATTTCTAGAAACATATAATGTATTTTAGTTAGAGACTATTTAGATATCACTTTCCTTTTTTCTCTAGATCAGTGCTATTCAATAGAAATTTAATGCAAGCCACCTATGTCATTTTAAATTATCTAGTAACTACATTTTTTTTAAACTACATTTTTTAATGTAGTTTTTTTAAACTTTTTTTGTAAAAGGAAACATGCGATTAATTTTAATAATTTATTAATCCAATATATGTAAAATACTATCATTTGACATGTAATGAATATAAAAATTATTAATAACATTTTACATTCTAATTTTCATACTAAGTCTTTGAAATCTGGTGTGTACTTTATATTGTGGCATATCTTAACTTGGATGCTAAATTTTCAACAGTTAAAATATCCTACCAAAACATTACATTGTTTTTAAAGGAAGAATATTTTACACTGCTTCAGTTTTTAAACTTGAGTTAAAATTAATTAAAAATAAAAAATTCAGTTCCCTAGTCATAGTAGTCATATTTCAAGTGGTCAATAGCTACATGTGGCCGGTGGCAACATACTTGAAACCGTGCAAATATAGAACATTTCCACTACTGCAGAAAGTTCTGCTGGATAGTGCTAGTCTAGACACTGAGCTCTTGACTGATAAAATCAGCTCATCTTCAGAGTCCTACTTAACAGTGCCTGTCACATAGTAGCTATTTCATAAATGAGGGATCCATTCATAAACCTGAGTTGGGGTGACCATAAATGGGAACCTGATGCAGACTGAGAAGGATAAGAAGACCTTCACAAGTATGGAGTTGGGTGGTTATCTTCCAGCTGAAGAAAGACAAATAGTTACTGTATCGGAGGTTTTTTGAGCCTGGTGTTTGCAAACAACAAATGATCAACGAATTTCTATTTGTTTTTCCTGACTTAATATAAACAAGAATTTGTGGCATGGACTTTTAGACCTAAGCAAGTGCAGAGGTTGTGTTTGGAAGAAGGCCAGGGCTCAGTATAAACTGGGTCCTACTGAGTTGACGTAGTGGCTGTCTGTTGGTGGCAAATGAGGGCAGCACAGATGGTGGTGAGCTCTGAGGAGTTCCAAAGTGTGGGTAGATGGGAAATGGGGGGAGTATTAAGGTGAACCCAAGTCAAGAACTTGCAGACCAAAAGGAAAGCCAAGTCTATAAAGCACAGTATCAGGAAGGATGGCAAACCCAGTTGGGACCAAGGTATAAGGAAAGATGCCAGGATCTGTTTCTTCCCATCCCAACTTAGAGGGCGGTTTGGTCTTTTTTTTTTTTTTTTTTAATGTAAATTATAAGCAAATTGATAATTAAAGTTACTGTTAACCTCATAGAAGTGTGTAACCAAATCACTGGTTTAACTTTTGAGTGTATTTCCTTCCTATATAATCATTATTTTGAATGCATTTTTATTTTATAAATGGATTTTAAAAAACATCTTAATATTCTGTAAACATCTTTCCATGTCTTTACATATTCTTCAGTTCAGTTCAGTTCAGTCGCTTAGTCGTGTCCAGCTCTTTGGGACCCCATGGATCGCAACACACCAGGTCTCCCTGTCCATCACCAACTCCCAGAGTTCACTCAACCTCATGTCCATCGAGTCGGTGATGCCATCCAGCCATCTCATCCTCTGTCATCCCCTTCTCCTCCTGCCCCCAATCCCTCCCAGCATCAGAATCTTTTCCAATGAGTCAACTCTTCCCATGAGGTGGCCAAAGTATTGGAGTTTCAGCTTTAGCATCAGTCCTTCCAAAGAAATCCCAGGGCTGATCTCCTTCAGAATGGACTGGTTGGATCTCCTTGCAGTCCATGGGACTCTCAAGAGTCTTCTCCAACACCACAGTTCAAAAGCATCAATTCTTCGGTGCTCAGCCTTCTTCACAGTCCAACTCTCACATCCATACATGACTACAGCTATGGAAAAACCATAGCCTTGACTAGACGGACCTTTGTTGGCAAAGTAATGTCTCTACTTTTGAATATGCTATCTGCTGCTGCTGCTGCTGCTACTGCTGCTGTGTCGATTCAGTTATGTCTGACTCTGTGCGACCCCATAGATGGCAGCCCACCAGGCTCCCCTGTCCCTGGGATTCTCCAGGCAAGAACACTCGGGTGGGTTGCCATTTCCTTCTCCAATGCATGAAAGTGAAAAGTGAAAGTGACGTTGCTCAGTCGTGTCCGACTCTTTGCGACCCCATGGACTGCAGCTTACCAGGCTCCTCCGCCCATGAGATTTTCCAGGCAAAAGTACTGGGGTGGGGTGCCATCTGTCTAAGTTGGTCATAACTTTCCTTCCAAGGAATAAGCGTCTTTTAATTTCATGGCTGCAATCACCATCTGCAGTGATTTTGGAGCCCCCCAAAATAGAGTCAGCCACTGTTTCCCCATCTATTTGCCATACATATTCTTAGTATTCTTTTATTTTTTTTAATTATTTATTTTATTTTTTGGCTGTGCTGGGTCTTCATTGCTGCCTGTGGGCTTTCTCTAGATGTGAGCAGGGAAGGGGGCTACTGTCTAGCTGTCGTGTGAGGGCTTTTCATTGCAGTCGCTTCTCCTGTGGTGCACAGTCTTTAGGCAGTGGGCTCTAGAATGTGGGCTTCAGTAGTTGTGGCTTAAAGGCTTAGTAGTTCTGTGGCATATGGAATCTTCCTGGACCAGGAATCGAACCCATGTCCCCTGCGTTGGCAGGCAGATTTTCGATCACTGGACCACCAGGAAAGTCCTATTCTTAGTATTCTTATACACCATTTTTAATGGGCCCCTTATTTTTGGTTGGTGTGGATTTGTTCCATTTGATTTAACCAACTGTCAGTTAGAAGACACTAAGATTTTTCACCATTTGAAACAATATAAATACTAGGTAAATCTTTGTGTATATTTATGGTGATCTCTGGAGAAGGCAATGGCACCCCAGTCCAGTACTCTTGCCTGGAAAATCCCATAGACGGAGGAGCCTGGTAGGCTGCAGTCCATGGGGTCACTAAGAATCGGACACGACTGAGCGACTTCACTTTCACTTTTCACTTTCATGCATTGGAGAAGGAAATGGCAACCCACTCCAGTGTTCTTGCCTGGAGAATCCCAGGGACGGTGGAGCCTGGTGGGCTGCCATCTATGGGGTCGCACAGAGTCAGACACAATTGAAGTGACTTAGCATAGCATAGCATAGCATGGTGATCTCTTTAGAATAAATTCCTAAAAGTAGAATGGTTAGGTGAGAGGTTAGTATCTATAAGTTTTTGGATTTGAATTGCTAAATCCCTCTCTTGAAGCCTGTAACAATGTACGCTCTTCCACCTATTTGGGGCACCTATTGCCCCAAACCCTCATCAATTCTGGGTAACATTAAAAACAAACCAGCAGCATCCACTATAGCCAAAAGCCCAACTTTGCTAACTTGACTGGTGAAAAAAGAAAATGGCACCTCAGTTTTTAAAACAGCATTTCTTTGGTTACTACAGATGTTGGATTAAAAAAAAAAAACAAAACTGGCCATTTATTTGTATGTGTGCAAGATTGACCTGCCTATTTTTGTGACTGTCCATTTTCTACAAGATACTTACTTGGAGAGTTTTGTAAGTGCTGTCTACATAGTAAGGATATTAAACCTTAAAATATATGCTACAAATAATTCCCACTTTTACAGTATTTGCCTTTTCATTGTTTTCATATGTGGCTTCAACAAGGTTTTTTTTTTTTTAAATCTTTAATTTTTGAGTAATTTTTAGAATAATTTAACTTTACAGAAAAGTTGCCAAGATAGTACAGAGAGTTCCTGCATACCTCTCACTCCACTTGCCCTAATGTTAACAGCTTACAGTAGTCCCCCTTGACCTAGTGGACAGATGGCTAAAACCATGAATAGTACCAACCCCTTTATATAGTATGTGTTTTCTTACACATAGATACCTATGATAAAGTTTAATTTATAAATTAGGCACAGTAAGAGATTAACAACAATAATCAATGAAATGGAACAATTGTAACAACATACTGTAATGAAAGTTATGTGAATGTAGTCTTTCTCAAAATATCTTGTATAAATTAGTGCCTTTTCCATTTCAACTAAGCACTTGTGCACTGTGGCCTAACTTTTACAGTGTGAAGTGTGACAGCAAAATTTGCATGCATTTCTTTTTCCTTCTTCACAATTTCATGAGTAGAAGATTTGTTCTCACTGTAGACCTCAGCATATACTTTTTTTTCTTTCCTTATTATGTCAAGAACTTTCACTTTTTCACTCAAAGGAAGACTCTGTGGCTTACCCTTGGCATATTCAAATTGCCAGCATCACTACTCTTGTGCTTTGGGGCCATTATTAGTAATATGAGGGTTCCTTGAGCACAAGCACTGTGATACTTCGACCCTGGATCTGATAGCTGAAGTAGCTATTAGGCGACTAGTGGTCCTGACGCACTGGACAAAGGAATGATTCATGGCTTGGGTAGGATGGAGCAAAATGGCAAGAGGTTTCATCTGACTGCTTAGAACAGCACACAATTTAAAATTATAAATTGTTTATTTCTGTAAATTTCCATTTAATATTTTTGGGCCTCAGTTGACCTTGGGTAACTGAAACCTTGGGAAGCAAAACTGCAGATAAGGGTGAGCTACTGTATATAACCATAGAATATTGGTCAAAATAAAGTTTACAGTTTGGTTGATTAAAAATTGGAGCACACTTTTTTCAGATATCTGTGCATTTTCCATGCAAGTCTATGTAATCTATAATGTACTTAAACATATTAATAGTTTACTAATAGAGCTGTAGAACTTTTTTTTAAAACTACGAATCATAATGTTTCTATGTGCAAAGGCACTCAAACTTTTGATTTTGAAGTGCTTTGGAGTCTGGTAACTCTACTGAAGGATTTAATTTGCAGTCCTGTCTCCTATGGTTTCATTTAGTATCTTACTCTCCCTACTATCAGGCTACTTACTTTCTAGGGCTAAAGGGCAAAAGTGAAAAGTGTGCCTAACATCATTCTTAAAAAGAAGTAACATGCCATGAGGGCACTTTTCCAAAGACAGCTATCATCTTACTCTTTCTCAATTACAGCTTCCCCAGGGATGGGTTGATAAAGAGGTGTTTGGTCTAAAGTGGTGTTTTCCTAGAACTGAGTGGAAATACCTTGGATGACTGGATAGCCCAGAGTGTTGGAGCAGTGACTCAGGGTCCAAGGATGCCTGCTCCACCCTGGTCACTCCTGGGTCTTTGTGTAAGTCATTTCCCCACTTGGGGCCTAATTTCCTCATCTGCAAAGCAATGGACTTCAGTGATCTTTTTCCATCTGGAGATTTTCTCAGTGATTCTCGAAAACAGATTTATTGCAACTGATGGATAGGTTCATGATGTGGGTTGTGGTGAAGGTTTCATATGTCAAAGCTTTTCAAATGGCATATTTTAAAATACATGCAGTTTAGTGTATGTCACATATATGTCAATACAGCTATCTAAAAAAAATTTTATCCAACTTTTAGAATGATGAGGCAATAGAAAGGATAATACTCTATTCTGATAAGCATCTGTTTATGTTAGTGAGAGAGAGAAACAACAGTGATTTCTAGAGTTTTCCCTACAGCTTCCTACTATGGCTTGTGCTTTCTCCTCCCCCAGCTTCTATTTTTTTTAATTACTATTTTCATCTATTCCAGGAAATGTTCATTTTCTTCATCTCAGGCATCATCCTTCAGTCTCTGCTCTTTTTTGGAATGCCTGAGGTTTAGGAGCGAGGGGGTCCAAGCTTCATTCGGACTTTACTGTGTCTCTAGGCTCATCACCACCATCTTTTTCAGGAAAAGAAGAGAGCTATCATGTTCCTAACTCTTATAGTGAACTCAACTCATTGGGTAGTACCTCTCAGCAAAAATTCCTCTTTGAAAGTACACAGTAAGGGAGACAAAATATATTCTTACAGTGGAACTTCATACAGTGACAGCTGGGTAAGGAAATGCTCAGAGGCTGTTGTGGGGGTGGGCTCTGCCCCTCCTTTCCCACCCACTGCTAAGTATTCTTTTCTTGACTTCTTCTATGCTCAGTCAGATACCAGTCACTCACCAGGGACTCATGATCCTTCCACCGAAATACCTCTTTGAGCCCATTTTCTGCATTCCCTCTGGCACCACTCAGTCCATATGCATCATTTAAAAGTCTAGATTTCTCCAGGAAGCTCCTTGCTTGACTCCCTGCTTAAAACTTTTCTGCCCTGCAACCATGCTGCAAGATTCATCATTCTCAAGACTGCAGTCAGCTCAAAAATCTTCCAAGGCTCTCCATCTGCCCCTTTCATCAAGTATAAACTCTTCTGTTTGCACGGTGAGACCCTGTACCACCTAGTCCTTGTCTTCTCGTATTCTACCTTCACCACCATGCCCAGGGTCAAATCTGCCTGAGTGGGTCAAATTTCCTCCCAATTCTGTTGTATACCATTTTCTCCCAGTTCTCTACCTTTTACGTGTTTCCCAACCACCAGAAATCTACCTGCCCTAAGATTCAGCTAGGGCTCCATTTTTTCCAAGAAGATTTTACTGATTCTGCAAGTACGTTAATTTCAATTCATATGACTACTGTTTACTTGATAGGTTCTGGGGACATGAGGATGAATTATGGCTTCTACCACTTGGTTTCTTTCTTCTCCCCAATACTCAACAGAATGAAAAAAAACAGAAACACTGTATATATACCTGTTGGTCTTCTTTACAGACCGGGACCTGGTGGACCAGAGTTGACGAAAAGAAAGAGAGAAAAAGAGAGAGAGAGCAGTATCTCTTGGGTTACATGGAAAACCAATAAAGCCCATACACAGGACTTGTACCACTCACGAAGGCACAGGACGTCCTCTCAAGGAGGTCTTGAAAGCCTGGGCGAGAAAGTGAGCTCTGTAGGTTTCCACGCTCCAACGAGAATGAAGACAGAAAGCAGGATACAGGGGACCCAGGTCTCTAGTGGAGCAAGGGTATTTTATTAGCAGAAATGCAGGTTTATATATCTTTAGTAAAATGATTACTCAGCTATTACGAAGAATGAAATTCCACCAGTTGCAACAAAATGGATAGTCTAATACTTATAAGGTTGCTGACGCTGAAGAGTCACTGAAGGGAGTTACTGAAAGGAATTCAAGCAGGTACCCTTTCCCATGATCTCAGTCCTGAGACTTGTGTGCAGCTGTACTTGTTCCCGGAATAGGAACTGATAAGGAACAGAGAATCCTTGAGAAATGGCACACAAAGGAAGAAAAGTGCAACATATTGGATTCCTTAAAGCTGAACGTCCCCTGACATATAATACTTTTCCCCTTAAAGTTGGTACTTGAAAATTCAAGTGCAGTTCACTTCAGTCGCTCAGTTCTGTCCGACTCTTTGTGACCCCATGAACCACAGCATGCCAGGCCTCCCTGTCCATCACCAACTCCCAGAGTCCACCCAAACCCATGTCCATCAAGTCGATGATGCCATCCAACCATCTCATCCTCTGTCATCCCCTTCTCCTCCTGCCCTCAGTCTTTCCCAGCATCAAGGTCCTTTCCAATGAGTCAGTTCTTCACATCAGGTGGCCAGAGTATTGGAGTTTCAGCTTCAACATCAGTCCTTCCAACGAACACCCAGGACTGATCTCCTTTAGGATGGACTGGTTGGCTCTCCTTGCAGTCCAAGGGACTCTCAAGAGTCTTCTCCAATACCACAGTTCAAAAGCATCAATTCTTCGGTG
>NW_011495080.1:7235395-7240433 GCF_000754665.1 Bison bison bison | reverse complement strand
TACCACAGTTCAAAAGCATCAATTCTTCGGTGCTCAGCTTTCTTCACAGTCCAACTCTCACATCCATACATGACCACTGGAAAAACCATAGCCTTGACAAACCCAGGGATTTAGAATGTGTGCAGATAAAGAATTCGTCACATGAAGGACAGATGAAAATTTCCTTGTGTCAGTTGACACTTGCTAGGCTAATATAATGTATATGAATGGCTAAAATATAATAAAATATGATTCCTAAAAATAGAAAGGTGTATTTTCTCTGTTTGCAATGAAGAACAAAGTCAGATTTATGTAGATGTATGTTTATAGACAAGGAAAGATAACCTTTGTTTAAAAATCAGAATATATAGGACTTCCTGGTGGTCCAGTGATTAAGAATCTGCCTTGCAATGCAGGGGACATGGGTTCAATCCCTGGTTGGGGAACTAAGATCTTACATGCCCTGGAACAACTAAGCACACTACCACCACAACTAGAAAGTCCTTGCCCTGCAATGAAAGATCCTGCACGCCACAATGCAACTAAGACTCAACACAGTCAAAAAGAAAAAAAAAAAATCAGAATACTTGTGATGGTCTACTCTTTGTTAGAAAAAGCTCTAAAACATGGAAAGAAGTTTGGAGAGATACACACCAAATAGTTTTCTTTTGGTGGAGGAATTTTTGTTGTTCAGTCGCTAAGTCTGTGACCCCTAAGTCTTTGTGACCCCATGGACTGCAACCTACCAGACTTCTCCGCCCATGGGATTTTCCAGGCAAGAGTACTGGAGTAGGGTGCCATTGCCTTCTCTGCCAACTCCCAGAGTTTACTCAAACTCATGCCCATTGAGTCAGTGATGCCATCCAACCATCTTATCCTCTGTCGTTCCTTTCTTCTCTTGCCCTCAATCTTTCCCAGCATCAGGGTCTTTTCCAACGAGTCGGCTGAGTCAGGTGGCCAAAGTATTAGAGCTTCAGATTCAGCAAAGTAGGAAGTCAAGGTGGAGGAATTACTGGTGATTAAATAAAACACTTTCTTTTAATCCAAACTTTTTATAACAAGCAATTTCATTGTCATAATTAGAAAGACATTTTCATTTTAGGAAAAAGCACAGAAACAGGGACATCAATTTGGTACAAATGCAGATGGATCACTTTAGAAACAGTTCAGAATTGAATATTAAATGGCCTTCTGTTTTGTTTTAATATAGAGTGAGGACTGGAATGGGCCATATCTACAGGGAGATTCAGCAGATGTGGACTAAGTGATTGCAGTGTTTCAGGGTAAACATTATAAAAATAAACAAATGAGCCAATTAATGGAATGTGATAGAAGGGATGCCTGAATAATTACTATAAATGCTGTGCCCTTTTTTTTTTTTTGTCAGAGACCCAGAAAGGACTTGAGCCTCTAGGTCTATTAATCTGGCTTTTATTACTGGTCATAGTTAGTGGCACTTTATGTTCTAAATCATGAACGTGTGATTTGTCCTTGATATGCTCTAGTAATTTTGTTTTCTTTCCCTCAAAGATTGTTATCTCATTGTAGGAATGTAAAATGTATGGATTGGTGATATCACACAGGTGGGTGACTGCAACCTTGAGAATCTGATCTGCAGGTAGGAATTTTACCATTTGGGAACTTTACTTGAGTTCTTAGACTGCCAACAGATCAGCCTTAGCTGTGGTCTCTATAAATAAAGTTCAGGAGTAACACTTAATTCTGGATTCTTGGAAGATCTTTGACTATGAGATCGATCCTGTTTTCTGGTGCCCTTTTAGGGCATATCTACTGTCGAGAAACATCTGTAGGGTAAGTTATGCTTTCTGGTGCCTATTTGAATTTTGTTTACCTGATTGACAGAGTATCACGTTAAACTGTTGTAGAATAATGAATGTAAGTGTTCGGCATTTTTAGAGTTCTTTTAGATTTGGAGAGGGAGTAATGGAAATAATAAGAATGAATGATTAAAAAGAAAGAGATAAATGAATTTAAAGGAAAAAAAAGTGAAAACAGAACACAGGTACCCTATTTCTGTTTGTTCTTAATCATTTTCCCCTCTGATGATTGTAATGTGGTGATGACAGACATCAGTGAAAAAAAGCTGTTTGGTCGTTTATCTCAGTGTCATCTCAGTAAATGATTGGGTTACTCTTGTCCTCCTTTCTACCTCTCTGAATTTTATCTTTCAAGTCAGCTCAAGTCTGCCTCATCTTCAGATTTAGTTTCTAGGCAGTGGGAGCTCATGAAGTGGGAGGACCAGGGCTTCAAACTTCAGTCCAAATCCAACTCTCATGGCTTTGTATCCATTTTTGCTCCAAATTACGTCACTTTCAAGATTCAAATGAAGAGCTTTAGGCAGCATTTCTTGAAGAGTGTTTCAGAGAATGAATGAAATAGCCAAATAAATTTGGCCCCAAAACACAGGTGGTCAAGTAAATTTGGGAATCAGAGGCTTAAACAAATTATAGAATTTCTAGGAACTTTAACTAAATTAGTGTGCATTGTAAATCTATAAGAGGGGATCTAGGTTGCTGCAGCTATCCATTTCTCTTTGATCATCAAACTTTTCCCCACCTTTATTGTTATTTTTTATGTTGAACAACTCAAAGGGCTATTATTCCTTAGGACATGCACCAGGAAATACTGGCCCAGCATATTATTTTCCCAGTGCCTTTTCATTTTAAAGGACACCCGGGAGTCTACAGATTAGCTAGAAGGAATGAGACTCAAATGGAAGAATTTTCAGACCATCTGTGGCCAGGAGGCAGGAGAGCTTTGAAGGGCTCACATTCTGTCACTTAAGTATTCCTCTGGAGTTCATTGGAAATTGGGTGGTATTTGGTGTTAGAGAGTCTAGGTTCTAGTACCTTATTATGGCTCTTTGTACCTATCCCTTCCCCTTTGCACAAATGGGCAGGGCAGTAACTACAGAAAGAGTAGGGAAGTCAGCCTACTCAGAGAAAGGAAACACCTGTCACCAAGGAAGGGCTATAAGAATCTAGCTCTACTACTGAACTTTTTTTTAGAGGGTATGTATTTGCTTGTTTTGCAACTTCTCTTTCCTGCCAGGATGTCCTTGATATCCTTCATTCCTCATTGTGTGTGTGTGTGTAGAAAGAGAGAGAAAGAGACACACATACCATGTTTTATCCAGGTCTCAACTGTCCCTAGCAATACCCCAAGTTTGGGCTGCATGAATGCGGTTTGGAGATGGAATACTGATACATTTCAGTTAACAACAAAAACACCTTAGGTCTACTCAAATGTAAATTTGATTCCTTTTTTGAGCACTTATAAGCACCAAATTAATCATTCTACCTTTTGGAAGCTAATTTCTGAAAAACAGGAACAGATGAGATGTACAAACCAATGCTTTATGAGCAGCAGGTGTTATTTGGTAAATAATCATTAGCTAAAGAAAGGATAATTTTATTGGCAAAACTTCCTGCTAGGCATGGGTATAGCTCTTAATTATCATTTAAATAATATTTCCTTAGGGGAAGTAAAAGCCATTCTATCAACTCCTCATTCTGAGGTTGTGGGTCAATATACTATTTATTAGTTTCTTGATTGTCAAAGAGATTATTGACTACTGCATTAACCTTTTATATGTAGAGACTTATAAGTGAAGAAAGCAACAGAAAACAGTGTCCAGGTTTTGTTTTTAAGGTCATGTCTGTGGTTAATATTTTTTAGAGACCAAGTTCTTGAGATCATAAAAAGAATGAAAAGAAAATAAAAAATCTGGTGGAACTGGAGAATGAAGAACATTTTCAGGTCTCTGTCCTGAGGGGACTTCTGCTTTCCAGAAGTGAATAGTTCACAATTAGATGTGATGATAGAGATCTCTTATTTTGAATTTGTATATTGTTTTCTCTAATGAGAATTGTGGAGTGCTAACCCATGAAGCTGGGACCCAGAACAGCTGGGCTCTTGTCCCAACTATATGACACTGAGTCATCTACCTTCTCTGCATTTTCCCATTCAGTATGTAGTGGTGGTTTAGTTGCCAAGTGGTGTCCAACTCTTGTGACCCCATGGACTGTAGCCCCCCAGGCTTCTCTGTCCCTAGGATTTTCTAGGCAAGAATACTGGACTGGGTTGTCATTTCCTTCTCCCGGGGATCTTCCTGACCTTGGGATTGAACCTGGGTGTCCTGCACTGCAGGCAGATTCTTTACCAACTGAGCTACAGACCCTGTGTTACAGATCCCATTTGATATAATGAGGATAAATACACCATTCTTGTATCTCACAGGTGTTTTATAAGAATGAAAAGAGAGATCAAATCTGAAAGTTATTTTGAAAAATTATTGCCACCTTCAATGCATTATTTCTTCCCTAAATAATTTATAATGTTAATATTCTGTTATGAAATTAATTGGATCACTTGAATGTCAACTGTGAAAAAAAACTGCCATAGTTTAAAATAATCTCTACCTTCTGCCAGTTTTAATATCTAACCATATGGGGGGAAGAATATAATATATATGCTGATGCTTGGATATTTAAAAACCCTTATTGCAACCTCACAGTGATTTCACAATGATTCTGGTCTTGGAGGCTTGAGTTAAGATAGATATGAACTAATTTCCTGAAATCTATCCATGCTGAAATGTCCACTTCCCTAGAATGACCCAGTCATTGCCTTGACCTTTTAGCCATTTCAGCTTGTTTTCTGGAAATCACCCACCATCTTAGGAAAGACAATTCAGTTCAGTTCAGTCACTCAGTCGTGTCCGACTCTTTGCAACCCCATGAACTGCAGCACGCCAGACCTCCCTGTCCATCACCATCTCCTGGAGTTCAAACCCATGTCCATCAAGTCGGTGATGCCATCCAGCCATCTCATCCTCTGTCGTCCCCTTTTCCTCCTGCCCCCAGCCCCTCCCAGCATCAGAGTCTTTTCCAATGAGTCAACTCTTTGCATGAGGTGGCCAGAGTACTGGAGTTTCAGCTTTAGCATCATTCCTTCCAAAGAAATCCCAGGGCTGATCTCCTTCAGAATGGACTGGTTGGATCTCCTTGCAGTCCAAGGGACACTCAAGAGTCTTCTC
>NW_011495080.1:7177691-7235089 GCF_000754665.1 Bison bison bison | reverse complement strand
TGCTATCTAGGTTGGTCATAACTTTTCTTCCAAGGAGTAAGTGTCTTTTAATTTCATGGCTGCAGTCACCATCTGCAGTGATTTTGGAGCCCCAAAAAATAAAGTCTGACACCGTTTCCACTGTTTCCCCATCTATTTCCCATGAAGTGATGGGACCAGATGCCATGATCTTTGTTTTCTGAATGTTGAGCTTTAAGCCCACTTTTTCACTCTCCACTTTCACTTTCATCATGAGGCTTTTGAGTTCCTCTTCACTTTCTGCCATAAGGGTGGTGTCATCTGCCAATCTGAGGTTATTGATATTTCTCCCAGCAATCTTGCTTCCAGCTTGTGCTTCTTTCAGCCCAGAGTTTCTCATGATGTACTCTGCATATAAGTTAAATAAACAGGGTGACAATATACAGCCTTGACGAACTCCTTTTCCTATTTGGAACCAGTCTGTTGTTCCATGTCCAGTTCTAACTGTTGCTTCCTAACCTGCATACAGGTTTCTCAAGAGCCAGGTCAGGTGGTCTGGTATTCCCATCTCTTTCAGAATTTTCCACAGTTTATTGTGATCCACACAGTCAAAAGCTTTGGCATAGTCAATAAAGCAGAAATAGATGTTTTTCTGGAACTCTCTTGCTTTTTTGATGATCCCAGCGGATGTTGGCAATTTGGTCTCTGGTTCCTCTGCCTTTTCTAAAACTTGAACATCTGGAAGTTCACGGTTCATGTATTGCTGAAGCCTGGCTTGGAGAATTTTGAGCATTACTTTACTAGCGTGTGAGATGAGTGCAATTGTGCAGCAGTTTGAGCATTCTTTGGCATTGCCTTTCTTTGGGATTGGAATGAAAACTGACCTTTTCCAGTCCCATGGCCACTGCTGAGTTTTCCAAATTTGCTGGCATATTGAGTGCTGCACTTTCACAGCATCATCTTTTAGGATTTGGAATAGCTCAACTGGAATTCCATCACCTCCACTAGCTTTGTTCGTAGTGATGCTTTCTAAGGCCCACTTGACTTCACATTCCAGGATGTCTGGCTCTAGGTGAGTGATCATACCATCATGATTATCTGGGTAGTGAAGATCTTTTTTGTACAGTTCTTCTGTATATTCTTGCCACCTCTTCTTAATATCTTCTGCTTCAACTTATGTCCAAATTCCCTTTGTCAGCATCCAGGCAGTCAAAGTTATTTTAGAGTCCCAGGGAACTGCTTATTCCATCATGACTGAAGATGTTCAGGTAATTATCCCACAGCCCACTCTTCCAGAGGCTTTCTGATCCATATGAACTGAGGTCCATCCTCTTTAATCTCTGGGTATCTTCTTCCACAGAAGGGATGTGTGGGTGCCACTAGGGCCTTCTGAGCTCTGAACCACCCCTGCAAAGTGGTAGGAAGTTTCTATCCCTCTGTTTTTCACATTTGATACAAGTGGTGAAGAATCCACCTGCAGTGCCAGAGACCTGGGTTCGATCCCTGGGTTGGGAAGATCCCCTGGAGGGGGACAT
This sequence comes from Bison bison bison, assembly GCF_000754665.1. Classification (NCBI taxonomy): domain Eukaryota; kingdom Metazoa; phylum Chordata; class Mammalia; order Artiodactyla; family Bovidae; genus Bison; species Bison bison. Next base: position 7,233,596 of record NW_011495080.1, on the reverse strand, counting down.
GGCAACCCACTCCAGTATTCCTGCCTGGAGAATCCTCATGGACAGAGGAGCCTGGTGGGCTATAGTCCACGTGGTCGCAGAGTCAGACGCGACTGAGCACCTAAGCATACTGTGCAAGTGGGATACGATAATAAAAAGTGTAATGAAAAGGGCAAAAAAGAGCCTGACATGAAAAACAAAGTGCAATCTGAAGAGGGTGACTCAAAGTAGGTAAAAGTAAGATGTTACTCATTTAGTTTTATTTATTTGTGGCTGTGCTGGGTCTTTTTTGTTGCATATGGGCTTTCTCTAGTTGTAGCAAGTGGGGGCTACTCTCTAGTTGTGATGTGCAGGCTTCTCATTGCAGTGGCTTCTCTAGTTGCAGAGCACTAGCTCTATGGCCCAGTACTCTTGCCTCGAAAACCCGTGGACAGAGGAGCCTGATAGGCTGTAGTCCACGGGGTTGCAAAGAGTCGGACACGACTGAGCGACTTCACTTTTACTTTTCACTTTCATGCATTGGAGAAGGAAATGGCAACCCACTCCAGTGTTCTTGCCTGGAGAATCCCAGGGATGGGGGAGCCTGTTGGGCTGCCATCTATGGGGTTGTACAGAGTCGGACACGACTGAAGTGACTTAGCAGCAGCAGCAGCAGCTCTATGGCGAGTGGGTTTCAGTAATTGCGGCACACAGGGATCAAACCAGTGTCCTCTGCACTGGCAAGCAGATTCTTAACCAATGGACCATCAGGGAGGTCCTCATTTAGTTATTTTTAAAATAATTTCATTAATTTATTTTTGGCTGTGCTGGGTCTTCGTTGGTGCACACGGGCTTTCTCTAGTTATGAGCCGGGGAGAGGGGTTATTTCTAGTGTAGCATTCGGGCTTCTCATTGCTGTGGCTTCTCTTGTTGTAGAGCAGGAGCTCTAGGGCATTCGGGCTTCAGTAGTTGTGCCAGGTGGGCTCAGCAATTGTATCTCCCGGGCTCTAGAGCACAGGCTCAACAGTTGTGGCACACTGGGCTTAGCTGCTCCACAGGATATGAAATCTTCCCAGCTCAGGATTGGCACCTGTGTCTCTTGCATTGGCAGATGGATTCTTTACCGCTGAGCCACCAGGGAAGCCCCCGCATTTAGTTTTTGAGATTATCTCAGACTCTGGGTTCCTGGAAAGGGAGAATAAGCCAAAAGACAATCACAGGACTGTCATCCTATATTTACAGCATCTGTCTGGCCACAAGACCCATTAATGTCCCAGCCCATTTTAGGGTGCTGCCAGAATATGGGAAAGACATGACCCCAACACCTATAGGACAGAAAGAATGCTTGGGACTGGATGTCACCATTTCCTTCACAATTGTAGATTCAAATGCGTTGCTATACACCACTCATATGTGTGACTGTGATCTTATCTTAGGTTCTATTTGACACGCAGAATGAAGAAATGTTACTTAGAGAAAAGAATGGAATGGTAACTTCAACTTTGAAACTTATCATACATTGGAAAAGGTAAGTGTTTCAACATGAACATCAGAGAAACGGGCCATGCTCTACTCTGATAACAAGGCCTGTGCTTCCACTTCGTGATTTACTGGAAATTGCACTCATATTATTTTCTGCCTTCTCCAAGCTTCCCTAAGATTTTACAGCCAGTATTAGTGTCACTGCCTTAGGTCAGGCCCTGAAGCCCACCTGCCCATCCCAGCAGTCACTGCCTTATTTAGAAGCATCCAGGAGCAGCTTAAGTTAGCACAAAACAGCCTCTCATGCTTATCCTCTCCCCTCAAGGTTCCCTTGCTGAACTCTGACCTTGCTACCCACAACCCATCCAAGAGCTGTGCTTAATGGCTGCCATTGATGATAGAATCCAGGGACACCTTGATACTCTGCCTTACAGCCACCGTGGAGTCTCCCAACATGCCAAATGCTCCTAGACTGATAGCAGCCAAGTCTTGTGCCATCTCTCCTGTTTTGTTGGTATGAAGAAAGCCCCCTTCATCTGGATCACCTGGACAGTGCTGCACTTGCCTCTGTGACACAGAACTTTTCTTGGGGGGAGGGGGCGGCACGGGATCTGCACTGATTTGCGAGGTAGGTTGGGGGAGGGGATGAGAAGATAGGGGGTTGAGGCTTAAGGGGAGTGCTGAGAGAGCAGGAAAGAGCCAGGGAGGAGATATGTGGAAAGAAATGATTCCCCAAATCTGCAATTCTAAAATACAAAGAATTCTGAAAACACTTTTTCCCCCCAAATTTATTTGGTGGCACACCCTGACCTGACCTAAACTCATTTAGGGGCAAAAACCTGACCTGAACTGACTTACCACTCATTTGTTTCACTGCCAGAAATATTAACGTGTTTGAGTATGAAGCACTGCCACATGTGTTAAATACACCTTCCTACTTTTCTAAAACTGCACCCCCGTCCTCAAATTGTTAATTTGAAACCTAAGGGTTTTCAGAGTAGGAACTGTGGACCAGTACAGAGACTGAGAGAGAAAAAGAACGGAGTGTTGGAAACACGATGTGCTCTCTTCTCGGCCCGTCCTCACAAACTGATGTCTGTGTCCTGCGGAGAGCAAATGTTGGCAACAGCTGCAGCGGCCGCTTCATGCTGATCCCTATTCAGACAGGCCCAGACATGTCTCAGTCCCAGCAATGCACACAGCTTGGGTGCCCCAGCTGCACAGACTTGCAATCAGCCCTGCAAACAGGAGCTGAAGTAGCTGGTGGCAGACGTGCCTCTGAGGCAGGCACCCCGCCGCCCTGGCTTGACCCAGCCTTGCTGCGTTTTGTAGCGGTGGTTTGGTTTAGTCGCTAAGTCGTGTGGGACTCTTGGGACCCCATGGACTGTAGCCCGCCGGGCTCCTCTGTCCATGGAATTCTCCAGGCAAGAATACTGCGGTGGGTTGCCAGCGCATACCTCTAAATCCACTCATTTTTTTTTTTTTGGTGGTGGTGTGTGTGGAGCGGGGGGAGGTGGGAGGAGAATGTGTGTGTACCATTTCCATTATGTGCTCTTCTGCTAGTGAGGGCAAAAGGCTTTGTGGCTGGCTAAGTTCACCTCGAGCTGGGCTGAGGCAAACCATAGGCCGAGCAGTACTATCTTGCTTGAAGCACGAAACTGGAAATAGCCGGCTCTGCTGCGGCAAAATGGCTTCCCCTTTCCCATCCACTGCGGATGCCCGGTGACTCATCGTCGCTTAGCTTCGATTCCAGCGTCCCCAGCCCCACAGCATCTGCCGTGCTGCCCTCTCCATTCCCGCAGGCAGGGACTGGAAATGGAGGAGAGAGAAAAGTCACTTTATGATTATTCATTTGCAAATATCTATTTCTGCATCTTAAAACATTTCGGATTTCCCAAGAAGTGGATAACCTCGGTTGCTGAGCACCTTAGTCTAGGGAGCAAACTGAACACTGGCTATTCTTTAAAAAAACCGGCCCATGAACACGCTTCAAGGTACACAGGTGCAGCGCTGATTTTTTTTTCCTCTCGATGCTTCTAGAATCTTGTTCCTTCCAGGCGAGCTGTCAGTCCCAGCTTCGCCTGCAGAGCTGTTTTTCTCCTCCGCCGCCACCCCAACCCCCAACCGGTCCTTGCTGGTTTTGAGTATTCACCTCCTTACTACCCCCGCCCCCCTCGCTTTTCTTTCTCTTAACTGCGCAAGCTGACGCAGGTCTGCAGGAGTGAATTAATGCTCTCCTCTTGATAGATTTGCTCTCAGGGAAACAAGGGCGTATGCGCCAATAGGAACAGAGGAAGGGGGAGGTGGCGTGGGCCCCAGGGTGAGGAGAGCTGGGAAGGTGGTGTGGGTCCCCGTGTGAGCGGGGGATGCGTGAGGTAGTGCGGAGCCCCAGGGTTAGGGAGGATGGGGGAAGGAATTCTGTAATTAATCAAGGTAGCAGTTCTGTACCTTGGGGTGTTTTGTGTGTGTGTGTGTGTTTTGGTTCCTTTTTTTCCCCTTTCAACCAGGAGTTTAAGAAAGAAGAAAGAAAAGCTCCAAGTACTTGCCCGAGCCGCATTTAAAACCAAAAGAGTTCTTCCCGTGATGCGGGACGACGGGCAACTAAACGGCAAAGGCAACTGCCCCAAAACGGAGGCATTTTTTAGGTGCGAGCCAGAAAAGGTTATGGTTTTACTCCAACCTGTAAGCGCTGGCAAGTCTCAGTGCAGATAATTTTAAGCTTTTTCACCTTGCCTTTAAAAAGTGAAAATTATTTCCTAGAAAGAGTTCGTTAAGAAAAAAAAAAAATAATGTCACAACTCCCTGCTAAATTTGGAAACGTTATGGCTGAGAACCAACGGACTCACTGGGACAGATGGATATCTCCAGAGCGGTTCTCAGAAAGCAGGCCTCGGAGGAGTGCTTTGCCTACTCTATGACACCGTGACACATTTGCTCATATTTACTACCTTCTTTTCTTTCTATTTCCTTTTCCCGGTTTCTCCTACAACGGGATCAGGAAACCGCAGATTCTCTTGCCCTCTTGAACTTTCCTGGCCTTTCTTTCTCCCGGATGGTTCCTTGGTTCATGCTTGAAAATATTATTTGTTTCCCGAAGTTTCCCTTTTTTTTTTGCATTTGAACCCTTTAGAGGAAAAAGCGCAAAACATTTCCAACTAAAACTCCCAAAGCGGGTGAAAAGTTATTTTTAGCAAGGATTTGCATTTCTCATTTACCTTATCTGTGATGTTTAGAACGCTGCACGAAGACAGAAGTTGATGGTGCAAAAATAATCTTTTCCTCCCCATTTACTGATCCAATTGGCAAAGCCACAGTTCCAAATAAAACTGAGGCACTTAGATCATAAAATTTAAACTCTGGAAAGCACCTCCGGAGCTTACCATCCTGGTTTTATGAAGGACTCGAAAGCATTTTTATTACAAAAATAATACAATCATTGCAAAAAATGTAGAATAGAGAAAAAATGAAAAACATCCCTATTTTACTAATTCTACAATTATGGGATTGTTAACCATTAACATTTTGTTGTATATCTATTTCTTCCTCTCTTTTCCAGACCCCCTTTTTCTCCTGTATTTGTATGTTGTATATATACATACACATGAGCTAGCCTTTTACAAATGGCACTTACTATTTGATAATCTATTTTTAAAAATTTAAAACATATGATAAACATATTTTCATGCCATCACGTTTCCCACAATGATTTTTTACAAACATCAAAGGAAGTTCCTCTTGTTAGCCAGAATTTAAGTTTACATTAAAGGAAGGGGACCCAAAAAAAAAAAACCCACGTTAAATGAAAAGTTAATCTACAGCACCACTGTCTACACCTCCTTCTTCTCAACCACATCAAGTACAGGAAAAGGAACAGACAAGGGTTCTGCGGCAGTGAAGCCATTCCCATTTCCACGCTCCTTTTGCAGCTCAGCACGGGAGGGAGGACATACACGGGATCCAAGCCTGGATCCAAGCCCGCCAGTGAGTTACACAAGCTACTGTGCTGTGGACTGCAAATAAGGTAATTTTGCCCCCTATCCCTCGATTATTATGTCTTTCTGGGGTCAGGGCCCGCCTAACGTCAAAGCAATATCTGTGGTCCTAACAGCTAACACTGTCATCCCAACCTCTTCTCTTGTCATAAGGCAGGAAATAGACCTATTCACACCTAATTTGATATTGCCCCACCCAGCACCCTAGCATGCACCCCAGTCTTCCTCTGGCCTGCTGGCCACCGTGTGCTCTGTGAAGAAGAGATAAAGGGGGTGGGTCAGATTTCAGCCTAAGAACAGACTAGAGAAAATTGCTTTGCTGCCTGGAGTTCAGAGGGCTGTGGCACAGTGTACTAGAAATGTATATAATCACAAAAGGAGCTCAGATAGAAAATGTAAATAGGAGCTAGAAGAGTTTACTTTGACCTGCAGATCCGAAGTGGAACTTGTTAAGGGTTTTCGGGTTGTTCTGAAAATTTTCCAAATCTGATTTAAAGTTAGGGTGTAGTGATACCTCTCTTCCACATGTTCATTGATATTGGAGTCCGGACACCGTGCTGGGTGTGACCTACTCTGGTATTTCTTAAGTAATTCAAAAATGACATGCTATAAATCAGAATGTTAATTCATGAGCAAAGGAAATCAATCCACATCAGATCATTCAAGCATGTGCAACCACGTGCATACCGGCTGATACATTTTCCCCTTCAATTAAAATTCGGTTACCTTTAGGGTATTATGAAATGGATATTTAACAGTTGAATAATAATGCCTTAGGATGGCTGAGCACAGGAAATGAATAAATTTTAATCCAGCAGAAACTTCAACTCTACTGCAGTTGATCACAAGTAGAAATGTAATTCCCCAAATGGAATTTAACCGGTTCTCTGGATCTTTAGAAAAGTCTGCATATTTTAGTAATCTGATGTTGGTTGTGAGTACTTTGGGAAAGCTATAGTCTGTGTGGTGATTAAGGAAACTAGGAAACTGAAAAAATTTCTTTGGTTCACAGATCCCTATAAGCTGCATACACCATTCCCCAGCATTGCAAAATGTCTCACCAAAATTAATTGGAAGAATTCTGCTTTTAAGAGAGAATGGATAAGTGATACCTGATTTTTATTTAATATAAGTAAATTATTCTGACTGGAAGGAGAAGTATCGACTTCGGCACATTAACTGGAGATGGGCTGTAGTCCTGGAAGACTCTAATTGACCTTTAGTGATAGTTCATGTTTGGAAAAAACACATTGCCTTAATAGTCTCTTCTCTGTTCCCTGGTGAAAGGGGAGTATGAGATTGACATATATGTTGTTGTCTCTGCTCAGATTGCCTCTGATTAGGGAAATGATCCATTCATCACTTTGATTGGGTATGATGGATATCTTCCTGTTTCGGGTCACCAACCCCAATGGCTATGTGTTCTCTCAAAGTAAGCTTGACTTTTTCTCTTCAACAAGAATCTAAGGAGATGTGTAGGAACTTCAAAACAAAATAAAAGTAATCTTTCTATTTCTGATTTACCCTAAACAGAATGCCTTATCTCTTAGATGTGGCCAGAATTGAGGCATATAGTGATATTTATAATCATTTCTTTTCCCAGCACATGATATCTTTCCGTATTGCCTGAATCAGAGCCCATTTCAGCTGTTAGGCTGGGCTATTAGAGTTCAGTGTTCACTGTGAGTCACCTAGGAGATTTGTTCCAATTGTCTCTGCTTTTTTGTGGTAAGATTGATAGAAAAGAGGAGGCGGATGTTACCTGCTGACAATTAGATTGCTGTAAGGATTTACGTAGGCAGTACAATGCATCTGGCATTTTACTTAAAACCTGTAGAAATCCTCTGTAATATCACAAAAAGGAGTTTTGTAGTTTTTCTTATAAAATCTCATTATAGAACACCATTATGGCAACTGTGACCCACGTATATTAAAAATGAATCAGAGCTTCAGGTTTATTTTTGGAGAGAGCCAACTATCATAGTGTTTTTCAATGCGTGTTCAAAAGGAACTTGTACAAATACTAGTACTCATCTCATGAGAATAAAGGCTTCCACAATCAAGTTTGAGAAGTACAGTCCCCAGTATCCCTCATTGGCACTTCATTAAAAACTTTAAAGCATTAAAAAAAAAACACCTTTAGGAGTTCTGAAGTAAATTAGCCAATTTAACCCTATATTTTCCCAAAATGTTCGACCACAAAACCCTTGTTCTCTCCCCACTTTTTTTTTTTTTAATTTTTGTTTTCTGTTGCTCTTGTTTTTTGTTACTGTATTGTTAACATTTGGCCGGACTATAGTTCTGCGGAACATGGTTAGAGGCAGGTATTCATTTGAGGAGATGGAGAGATTATTTACTTCTTGCATCGGTGAGACAGCCATGGCTGAGAAGCTCCAAGCAGAACCCTGTGTGAAGACTACTGGTCTCCCTGTGGGCAAGGGAGGGCATGAGTGCAGTTCCAAAGGGGCCTTCCAGGGAGGAAACGAGAGCAATAAACAGAATTCTAAAGGAACTTTCTCATCAGACTGAACAGTCATCTTTTTTTTTTTTTCTGTATTGTCTTTCCATTGGATTTTAAAGAATTGTACGTAGGGGAAGACCCAGTCGAAGGTATCTGGAAACCTCAGTGTTGGTGCTGATTCAAACCAGAACTGAGACTCGGGTTTGGAGGTTGAGCAGAGCACAGGAGCTTGCCCCCGGGGATAGTCAGATGTTGTCTGGCCAGCTAGCTATTTGCAGGGCTCTGCATTGCTGTCAGCTTGCTTAGCCCATTCAGGATTGCAGCTATTTAAAAATCTATCTGAAAAAAAAAAAAAAAATCCACTTCACTAAGTTCCGTTCACAGGCTCACAGTGCTGTCACTGAGTTTGAGGAGCATTTAATATAGTTTTGTCTCACATCTTGGTTTTCACATAAGCTGTATCCCAGCTCAGCTTCTGAGCTTCTAGAGCAAAGACTTTGTATGCTGGCAGGAAGGCTCAGGCAGCCCTGAACCAACCACTAGAGGGGGTTGGGATCTAAAAGAGGAGACGCACTACATCATCTATGGATGCTTCGAGAAGGAAAACTAAAATGAAGTACAAATCAAAATAGATTCAAAGAGAAAATACTCACTTCCTGCTCTGCCTTTGTTGACTTGTAGCTCTGATTTTTGAGAGTTTAATGCTGAAAGGCTGGTTGAGGGGGGGCTTCTTTTTGCTTTCAGGCACCAGTTAAAACCCCTTATGTTTCTCTAATCAGTTAAGCTGAGCTTGGTTTTTCCTCATTAGATGTAATAGTGTAGTTAGAAATAGTGTTCCTAACACCTGACACAGTGTCTGGCACATAGAAAGCAATCAATAAATACTTGTAAGACACATTGAATTAATGAGAATCATTGAACCAAGAAAGGATACCCTAAGGAGCTGTGACAGGATATGGACGAGTGGCAACTTCATTCATTACTTTTACCAATTTTTAATTTTCTTTTCTTTTTTTTTTAGTGTCGGAAAGAAAAATATCAAAGCATCAGATCCAAAATGTTGAACAATGTCTAGCAATTCAAAGTCAGACTTTTTCCTGGGATGTTGTTCTTATTAAATATTCTCAAAATGAGATGATAGGTTGCATGTATACTTTGTCCATATTGTTTAGAGACCCTGGGGAGTCCCAGCCTCTACCTGTCCCCTCAGAGTTTCTCTAGCCTTGGCCAGGCCACAGTGGGCCCACTTCAGTGGTCATAAGTAACTCCCGTAGCTGAGGAAATGAGGCCGAAGGTAGCCTTGTTGTCGATGGTGGCTGTGATTTCCTTACCACAGAAAGGGTTTCAGAGGTTCTTTGCATGTGTGGGTTTGTGACTTAGAAGTACAGATGCATAGAATCTTCTACTCTTGGGCTCTAAGAATTGGAAGAAATCCCAGAAAATGAACTTGCTCAACCCCCACCCGATGCAGGAATTCCATCTATAATGTTAAATCTAGCTTTTCTTCCAACAACTCCCACAGAGGGGAGATGATTTAACTTGCTCTTTCTGCCATATAGAGGAACCATGTTTTTAAAGAGGAGAGATGTGTCCAGACTCTCCTAAGTTAGGTTTTCTGACTGTGCCTTTAGGTAGTATCTCAATTTAATACCATGACAATCTTGCTCTGATTTCCAGAGGAGGAACTGAGTGATACATGGTAACTGCCTCCATACACTGTCCTCTTAAAGCTCACTGTTCTCACTTGGCTTCTTCCACATCCTGTGAGAACCTGGAGCCAGCAACAATTCTTGGCTCTGACTCATACCATGGACCCAGTGCCAACTCTGAAGTTGAAGTGAAATCCATAGTGGACTTCATCAAGAGTCATGGGAAAGTCAAGGGCTTCATTACCTTCCACAGCTATTCACAGCTGCTGATGTTCCCCTTTGAATATTTATGTGCCAAATCACATAACTTCGATGAGCTGTTAAGTTTCTGAAACTTCATTTCAGCTTGGAAACAAACATCCATGGTGTGGACAGGTTAAGTTTCAGTCATAAAGATAGGTATTGAGATCTGGGTGGACTAGTGACAGGTTACAAAGGTGAATGAGACATGATATGTCCAACCTTGGAGAAGACTGACTCAGGCAAAGATTTAAAACGCTGGTTACGGACTTCCTGAATTAAGTTTCCTTGAGAAACAGGATTCATGAAATTATTATTGCCTTAATGTAGATGAGCAGGAACCTGATTTGACTGTAAATTCCCAGGATGCATTTTCTGTTGCTTAGGAAATAACCACTTGGGTTTGGACCTGAGAGTCTTGGATCTATAGTCAGTTTCCCTATGCTCCCAACTTTGCCTCATACCTTGCTGTGTCTTAGGCTCTGTCACCCATCATCATGCTGTACTGGTGTATGTTGGGCATAAAACACTTCTCTAAGGTATCACTTGATACCCTCCAACATCTTTCCCATTTCAGAAATGAGCAAACTGGTGGCAGCCTTAAGTCAGATGGTGATGTTTCAGGGGGCTGTTTATAATTGAGAAAGTGCTATCCCTAGCGGAAGAGAAGGTGCAAATATTTCCTATTTGGCTTTTAAGATTGGTTTTTGAAGCCCATATATTAGAGAGAAGCTCTGAGATGGGACCTTTTGGTCCGTTTCAGGTAGATTGTTGTCAGCAGCTAGCAGAAATGGAATGCTGCTGCTGCTGCTGCTGCTGCTGCTAAGTCACTTCAGTCGTGTCCGACTCTGTGCGACCCCATAGACAACAGCCCACCAGGCTCCCCCATCCCTGGGATTCTCCAGGCAAGAACACTGGAGTGGGTTGCCATTTCCTTCTCCAATGCATGAAAGTGAGAAGTGAAAGTGAAGTCGCTCAGTCGTGTCCGACTCTTAGTGACACCATGGACTGCAGCCCACAAGGCTCCTCAGTCCATGGGATTTTCCAGGCAAGAATACTGGAGTGGGTTGCCATTGCCTTCTGCGAGAAATGGAATAGATTATTCCAATTCAGGTGTATCTTTTATCTCATAGTTGTATTTCAGTTCTGTTATGCAATTTTCAGGGTTTGATGGTGAATGTTACCACTTAACATTGAATCAGGGCAAAAAGAATGTCAGGGTTGAAAGTCAAAGGTACTTTTAGTAGCTCTGTGCATGTGCTAAGTCACTTCAGTCACGTCCATCTCTTTGTGACCCTATGGACTGTAACGAGCCAGGCTCCTCTGTCCATGGGATTCTCCAGGCAAGAATACTGGAGTGGGTTGCCATGCCCTCCTTCAAGGGATCTTCCTGACTCAACTCAGGGATAGAACCTGAGTTTTTTATGTTTCCTGCCTTGGCAGGTGGATTCTTTACAACTAGAGTCACGTGGGAAGCCCTTTAGTAACTCTGCTTAGTCCCTTCAGTAGTGTCCAACTCTGTGCAACCCCATAGACGGCAGCCCACCAGGCTCCGCTGTCCCTAGGATTCTCCAGGCAAGAACACTGGAGTGGGTTGCCATTTCCTTCTCCAATGCATGAAAGTGAAAAGTAAAAGTGAAGTCGCTCAGTCGTGTCCGACTCTTAGCGACCCAATGGACTGCAGCCTACCAGGCTCCTCGGTCCATGGGATTTGCCAGGCAAGAGTACTGGAGTGGGCTGCCATTGCCTTCTCCTTAGTAACTCTAGATAACCTTAAATTATCCAAATCTGGTGTTTTCATCTCTACAAAATAGTCCTCCAGCCTATAATTGGATCACTCCCTGTCTCTAAGGCAGCCTATTCCATGTTGGGAAGATTAGATTGTTTGAATTCTGTCTCATAGTGAGCTCAAACCCTCTGCTTATGTTTTTCATGTACCAGCCTTGGTTTACCATCTTGCTCCAGAGAGCAAGCTTATTTCCCGCTGAGAGACAAATTCATTAATTACTTAAAGATTAATAAACTGCTTCTGCTAGGTTTTTCCTTATCCTAACTAAGTACCCCGGTCCCTTCAAGCTCTCAGAATATGGTTCTAACTCCCCTCACCCTTCTGGTTGCTATCTCACGAATGTGCTTTGCTTTGTCTGTATTCTTCAAGGGCAGCTCCCAGAAGTGAATGTAGAACTTGTGTATGTTAACAAGCACAGAGCAGAGCATGACCATAAGTGCCCTCATCCAGCTTATGCAGTTGAGGGTCATATTCATTTTTTGGCAGTAGTGTCATACCATTGACTCATGCTGGGCTCATTGACAGCTGAAACCCCCAGGCTCTCTGAGGATTCCACCCAGCCAGGTTTCCCCCATCTGGTAATTGTACAGTTGTTTTCCTGAATCCAAGTTCAAGACCTTGAATTATCCCTAGAAGGGACAGTAAAGCCTCCATCGGCCAAAATTGGAACCCTCAAATAATGGAAAATACTTTGTTGAGCTTTACTTCTTGGAAAAAGAGACAATCATAGGGAAATAATCCAATGTGAGGATCACCAATTTAATGGACATAAACTTGGGCAAACTCTGAGATGGTGAGGGACAGGGAAGCCTGGCATGCTGCAGTTCATGGGTTTGCAGAGAGTCAGACAAGACTTGGCAACTGAACACCAACAACAGGGATTGAGTTAAAAAGAAAAAAAAACTCCAACTTCCAGGGTACATCCTTGGGTCAGTACACATTCTCTTTAGTCCCTTACTCCCACTCTGTTTCCTCCCATACTCCTGAATGAGGAAAGCTGGTGGCAAAATAATGACCCTGGTGTATTTATTGCAAACACCTGGATGATCAAATAAACAATGAGGTCTATTGCATTTTCAGAGCCAAAAGAAGTGAACTTGTGCTCACTTCCCAGTGAAAAAGATTGAAACAAAAACAATGTTATGCTTAATTAACCAGAGTCCAGTTCATCAGACTGTCCCTTTTACATTCTGCTATTGGGCTTCTGTTTTTCCAAGAAACAAGCACTATTCATCCACCTTTTTCCTGGTTCCCTCACTCTAGAATGATGTGCCCCAATAGAATGATGTGCCCCAAAGGCAGCGCAAACTATGGCAAGCCTGCACAGCTCCAAATACAAAGTGGGACCTATGTCCTCAAATGTAGATATCTAATGTGTCTTTGCCTACTAAGCCAGCAGGCACCATGTAATTTAGGGTAAAAGCCTTTAAATGCACTGATATGAAAGACCTTAAAAGTACATGAAACCCAGCCTTACCCAGTATTCTTCATTGAGGCTAGATCTCTTCCAGGAGATAGTTACTGTGTATTTAGAGCAAAGTTATGTGTTTCCTGCTAGTTACCCTGTATTTAGAGCAAAGTTCTGTGTTTCCTGCTGGTTACCCTGATCAATGCAAAGAAATAGAGGAAAACAATAGAATGCAAAAGACTAGAGATATCTTCAAGAAAATTAGAGATACCAAGGGAACATGTTATACAAAGATGGGCTCAATAAAGGACAGAAATGATATGGACCTAACAGAAGCAGAAGATATTAAGAAGAAGTGGCAAGAATACACAGAAGAACTGTACAAAAAGATCTTCATGACCCAGATAATCACGATGGTGTGATCACTCACCTAGAGCCAGACATCCTAGAATGTGAAGTCAAGTGGGCCTTAGAAAGCATCACTACGAACAAAGCTAGTGGAGGTGATGAAATTCCAGTTGAGCTATTTCAAATCCTAAAAGATGATGCACTCAATATGCCAGCAAATTTGAAAAACTCAGCAGTGGCCACAGGACTGGAAAAGGTCAGTTTTCATTCCAATCCCAAAGAAAGGCAATGCCAAAGAATGCTCAAACTGCTGCACAATTGCACTCATCTCACACGCTAGGAAAGTAATGCTCAAAATTCTCCAAGCCAGGCTTCAGCAATACATGAACCGTGAACTTCCTGATGTTCAAGCTGGTTTTAGAAAAGGCAGAGGAACCAGAGATCAAATTGCCAACATCTGCTGGATCATCGAAAAAGCAAGAGAGTTCCAGAAAAACATCTATTTTTGCTTTATTGACTATGCCAAAGCCTTTGACTGTGTGGATCACAATAAACTGTGGAAAATTCTGAAAGAGATGGGAATACCAGACCACCTGACCTGCCTCTTGAGAAGCCTGTATGCAGGTCAGGAAGCAACAGTTAGAACTGGACATGGAACAACAGACTGGTTCCAAATAGGAAAAGGAGTACAGTAAGGCTGTATATTGTCACCTTGCTTATTTAACTTATATGCAGAGTACATCATGAGAAGCGCCGGGCTGGAAGAAGCACAAGCTGGAATCAAGATTACCAGGAGAAATATCAATAACCTCAGATATGCAGATGATACCACCCTTATGGCAGAAAGTGAAGAACTAAGGAGCCTCATGATGAAAGTGAAAGTGGAGAGTGAAAAAGTTGGTTTAAAGCTCAACATTCAGAAAACTAAGATCATGGCATCTGGTCCCATCACTTCATGGCAAATAGATGGGGAAACAGTGGAAACAGTGGCTGACTTTATTTTTCTGGGCTCCAAAATCACTGTAGATGGTGATTGAAGCCATGAAATTAAAAGACGCTTACTCCTTGGAAGGAAGTTATGACCGTCTTAGCATATTGAAAAGCAGAGACATTAATTTGCCAACAGAAGTCCATCTAGTTAAGACTATGGGTTTTTCCAGTGGTCATGTGTGGATGTGAGATTTGGACTATAAAGAAAGCTGAGCACAGAAGAATTGATGTTTTTGAACTGTGGTGTTGGAGAAGACTCTGGAGAGTCCGTTGGACTGCAAGGAGATCCAACCAGTCCATCCTAAAGGAGATCAGTCCTGGGTGTTAATCGAAAGGACTGATGTTGAAGCTGAAACTCCAATACTTTGGCCACCTGATGCAAAGAGCAGACTCATTTGAAAAGAGCCTGATGCTGGGAAAGATTGAGGGCAGGAGGAGAAGGGATGAGAGGATGAGATGGTTGGATGGCATCACCGACTCAATGGACATGGGTTTGGGTGGACTCTGGGAGTTGCTGATGGACGGGGAGGCCTGGCGTGCTGCGGTTCATGGGGTCACAAAGAGTCAGACGTGACTGAGCGACTGAACTAAACTGAACTGACCCTGTATTTAGAGCAAAGTTCTGGGTTTCCTGCTAGTTACCTGAATTTAGAGCAAAGTTCTGGGTTTCCTGCTAGTTACTCTGTATTTAGAGAAAAGTTCTGTGTTTCCTGCTGTGTTTGTCGTGATTCTTATGGCTCACTCTCATTATTTGGGATCTTCTTGCCTGAAAATGGGCATTTATCAAAACTTGGTCCTAAATGATTACTTTTTATTAATTACACATGTCTTGGCTAAAAGAGGCTCACACCCTAAATAAACCCATGGACTGTGTAGGGATGGAATGCATGCAGCTCTTTAAGAGCACACAGAGGTTTCAGTGGAAAAACTCTGTTGCAGCCATTTGTCCATGAAGAGTTAGGGGAAACAGAAGAGGACAAGTCAGGAATAATAGCAGGGGCAGGAACAGAGCTTGGGAGCTTGCTGTTAGACTTTCTGAGGCCAGTGAGGATGGAAGGGAAACATTTAGAGGGTAAAATCAAAAGGCTTTTTTCATTTATTAGGAGTGGAGAGTTTCCCACTGATGGTCGCTGAATGGTGCCATTAACTGAGGGAGATAGCCAGGAAGGTGAAGGAGGGATGGATTATTGAGATTGAGATAATGGTGGTGTTTTTCAGGTGGTGATGTCCTGTAAGCGTTGGGCTATGTGGCTCTGGGATTCTGCAGAGAGACTTAGAGGTAGTTGACATAGATAGGGTAGTTGGAACAGGAAAACAAGGAGACCATTTGAAGTAGGAAAAGCCCTGGGCGGAGGATGGGAAGGAGATGTTAGGCAGTGGAAGGGGTTTGCAATGAAGGAGGGCAACAGGGGGCTTCCCTGATAGCTCGGTAGGTAAAGAATCTGCCTGCGATGCAGGAGACATGGGTTTGATCCCTGGGTTCGGAAGATACCCTGGAGAAGGAAATGGCAACCCAGTCCAGAACTGAAAAAGCTGGCGTAAAACTCAGCATTCAGAAAACTAAGATCATGGCATCCAGTCCCATCAGTTCAGTTCAGTCGCTCAGTCGTGTCTGACTCTTTGCGACCCCATGAATCACAGGATGCCAGGCCTCCCTGTCCATCACCAACTCCCAGAGTTCACTCAAACTCACGTCCATCGAGTCAGTGATGCCATCCAGCCATCTCATCCTCTGTCGTCTCCTTCTCCTCCTGCCCCCAATCCCTCCCAGCATCAAAGTCTTTTCCAATGAGTCCACTCTTCACATGAGGTGGCCAAAGTACTGGAGTTTCAGCTTTAGCATCATTCCCTCCAAAGAACACCCAGGGCTGATCTCCTTAAGAATGGACTGGTTGGATCTCCTTGCAGTCCAAGGGACTCTCAGGAGTCTACTCCAACACCACAGTTCAAAAGCATCAATTCTTCGGCGCTCAGCTTTCTGCACAGTCCAACTCACATCCATACATGACCACTGGAAAAACCATAGCTTTGACTAGACAGAGCTCTGTTGGCAAAGTAATGTCTCTGCTTTTCAATATGCTATCTAGGTTGGTCATAACTTTTCTTCCAAGGAGTAAGCATCTTTTAATTTCATGGCTGCAGTCACCACCTGGTCCCATCACTTCATGTCAAATAGATAGGGAAACAATGGAAACAATGACAGACTTTATTTTCTTGGGCCCCAAAATCACTGCAGATGGTGACTGCAGCCATGAAATTAAAAGTTGTTTGCTCCTTAGAAGAAAGGAGTTCCCTGGTGGCTCAGACGGTAAAGCGTCTGTCTACAATGCCGGAGACTTGGGTTCAGTCCCTGGGTTGGGAAGATCCCCTGGAGAAGGAAATGGCAATCCACTCCAGTACTATTGCCTGGAAAATCCCATGGACAGAGGAGCCTGGTAGGCTACAGTCCACGGGGTCACAAAGAGTCAGACACGACTGAGCGACTTCACTTTCACTTTCACTTTCCTTAGAAGAAAAGCTATGACCAACCTAGAGAGCATATTAAAAAGCAGAGATGCTACTTTGCCAACAAAAGTTCATCTAGTCTAAGCTATGGTTTTTCCTGTAGTCATGTATGGATGTGAGAGTTGGACCATAAAGAAAGCTGAGCACCAAAGAATTGATGCTTTTTTTAAAAAATATAAATTTATTTATTTTAATTGGAGGTTAATTACTTTACAATATTGTATTGGTTTTGTCATACATCAACATGAATCTGCCACAGGTTTACATGTGTTCCCCATCCTGAACCCCCCTCTCTCCACCCTCCCCATACCATCCCTCTGGGTTGTCCCAGTGCACCAGCCCCAAGCATCCAGTATCATGCATTGAACCTGGACTGGCGATTCATTTCATATATGATATTATACATGTTTCAATGCCATTCTCCCAAATCATCCCACCCTCTCCCTCCCCAACAGAGTCCAAAAGACTGTTCTATACATCTGTGTCTCTTTTGCTGTCTCGCATACAGGGTTACTGTTACCAGCTTTCTAAATTCCATATATATGTGTTAGTATATTGTATTGGTGTTTTTCTTTCTGGCTTACTTCACTCCGTATAATAGGCTCCAGTTTCATCCACCTCATTAGAACTGATTCAAATGTATTCTTTTTAATGGCTGACTAGTACTCCATTGTGTATATGTACCACAACTTTCTTATCCATTCATCTGCTGATGGACATCTAGGTTGCTTCCATGTCCTGGCTATTATAAACAGTGTTGTGATGAACATTGGGGTACATGTGTCTCTTTCAATTCTGGTTTCCTTGGTGTGTATGCCCAGCAGTGGGATAGAATTGATGCTTTTGAACCGTGGTGTTGGAGAAGACTCTTGAGAGTCCCTTGGACTGCAAGGAGATCAAACCAGTCAATCCTAAAGGAAATCAATCCTGAATATTCATTGGAAGGACTGATGCTGAGCCTGAAACTCCAAAACTTTGGCCACCTGATGTGAAGAACTGACTCATTGGAAAAGACCCTGATGCTGGGAAAGGTTGAGGGCAGGAGGAGAAGGGGACAGCAGAGGATGAAATGGTTGGATGACATCACCAACTTGATGGACATGAGTTTGAGCAAGCTCTGGAAGTTGGTGATGGACAGGGAAGCCTGGTGTGCTACATTCCATGGGGTTGCAAAGAGTCAGACATGACTGAGTGAATTGAAGTGAATTAGCTTCCTGATGGAGCTAATCCAGATACCTCTGATCCGTAATATGGTCCCTTGGTGGAATCTTGGTCATTTGTTGATGATTATAATCACAACTGATATTTATTGAATGCCTATTCTATGTACATGATGTCAGCTCCTTTACTTAATCTTTCTGAGATTTCCTCAGAGGAAATCAGTTTTCCTCATCTGTAAAATGGGGATAATACTAATGTCTACCTTGTGACATGGTAAGGATTAAACAAACCAATTTAGCATAATGTTTAACACATTTAATAAGCACTCAACAGGTGGTAGACTCATAACCATTATATTATCCTATTTAATTCTCACTGCCCTGCGAAATAAGTTGTATTACTATACTTTTTTGACAGAAGAAGCATTTGGAACTCAGATTGAGTGATTGCCTTAGATCACTTACGATGATCAGCTGATGACGCAGAATCAGGATTGAATCTGAAGCCAGGGTTTGGTGCACTGTGGAGCTCTTAGTGGGATTATCTGTGTCATGTGGCCACATGAAAGGGGTAAGTAATTTTGGTACCCAGGAAGATAGGTCAAATAAGCAACTATTTGGTAATTGTTAATAACCAGGTGCTACTACACCTTCTGTGGGTGAAGGCAAAGACTCAAGAAATAAGAGTTCATAGTGTTAATTCCCAGTATTAACCACTAGTTCTACTTTCCCCTGGTATAACCTGTCTGGTCTTCACCTTTGCCCAGCCTCATTCTTAGGGACTAGGTGACTTCCTCCATCTCTTCCCCAGACATCTCCTGTTTGACCTCTACCAGCCCTCCATGGAAGGGGCCTCAGCATTGGCCCATTGCTCAGCCCTTCTGAGTCACGATTGCCAGAAGTCTTTGTAGGCTATTGCTTCCTTCCTTTATCATATGTCACATACCAGTGTCCACATATTACACAGGTGCACATTCTTGATTTTACCCACGCATATAGGTGCTGGGCATGTTATTTTATATCAGAACAAAGCCTGTTCTGTCCTTATACTGAAAGTCCCCTAAGGGTAGGGGCCAAATGTCTTCCTCTATTTTTTTTTAATGTTTTATTTTGTTTTTGGTAATACCATGCAGCTTATGGAATTTTAGTTTCCTGACCAGGGATTGAACCTGCACTCTAGGCAGTGAAAACATAGTCCTGACCACTGAACTGCCAGGGAATTCCGTCTCTTCCTTTGTGATTCCTCCTTTCCCACCGGAGGAAAAAATATTCGTACCTAGAACCCAACTAAAGAAGGAAGTGGCGCAGCCTCCCTAAGATGTAGAAGATGCCAATGAGGAGAGCAGGCAGAATTTCAAATGGGTGGGTAAAGCCAGAAGCTCCTAAGAACACCAAAGGAAGGCTAAGTATAGTCTCTATTTGAATAACACCTTTTTGTCTTTTCAAATTAATCTTGTTTTTTTTTATAAGCATGGCCCTCTATAAGTTATCCCTGTTCTCAAGGTTCATGCACATAGGGGCTGGACTTATTTTTGATAATGAAGGAATTTCATATAAAGGTTGCATAGCTGTGAGAGGCCAGTGGGAATAGTATAACCAGAATTTATTCTCATTTACTCTTCAGACCAAGCCAGTGGAGAAAGTACTGACTGGTCCTATGACTCTGGCATCAAATACTCATTTGCCTTTGAACTGAAAGACAGGCAGGTTGATATGGCTTCCTCTTGCCAGCCAATCAGATCTTTAGTTCAGTTAGTCAATTCAGTCACTCAGTCGTGTTCAAATCTTTGCAACCCATGGACTGCAGCATCCCAGGCTTCCCTGTCCATCACAAACTCCTGGAGCTTGCTCAAACTCATGTCCATCGAGTCAGTGATGCCATCCAACCATATCATCGTTTGTCATCCCCTTCTCCTCCTGCCGTCAATCTTTCCCAGCTTCAGGGTCTTTTCCAGTGAGTCAGTTCTTCACATCAGGTGGTCAAAGTATGGCTCCTCTGTCCATGGGATTCTGTAGGCAAGAATACTGGAGTGGATTGCCATGCTGTTCTCCAGGGATCTTCTCTTATCTCCTGCAATGGCAGGCAGGTTCTTGACCACTGTTCCACCTGGGAAGCCCAATCAGATCTTAGCCACAAGCAAAAGAGACCTGGCTTGGCTTGAAGACAATCATGGAGCCTGTGTGAGATTGCCCTCATTAGGACTCTGGGGACTAAATACCATTAAAACCTCTCTGATTGGAAGTAAAATTGGGTTATGATTATTCCTTTTTCTAATCCTGATATAGGAACATTATATCATTGATTTATGTTGCCCTGAAACACAGCAAACTGATATTTTAAAAACCTTTATCTTTTAAAATCCCATTTAAAGCAAATGCTACCAACATCCTTTAAAAATTAAAAGAATTTGTGGTGAAATATACATATCATAAAATGATTTTAACCATTTTGAGTGTGCAGCTCATGTGCATTCACAGTGTTGTACAATAATCACCATCATAGATCTCCAGAAATTTTCCATCATCCCAAACTGAAACTCTGTACCCATTAAGCAACAACTTCCTGTTTTTTTTTTTCTCCAGCCTGTGGTAATTCTATTCTATTTCTGTCTTTATGAATTTACCTATTCTAGGTACCACGTATAAATGGAATCATATGGTACTTGTCCTCTCATGACTGGCTTATTTCACTTAGCATAATGTTTTTGAGATTCACCCATGTTGTGGTATATGTCAGCTCCTTCATCTTAATAGAGTAACATTTTAGAGCTAGAAAGAGACTTCTGAGTTTATTAATTCAATAAATACTAGTTAAGCAACTAGACTGTGCCGAGTATCCTGCTAGGTGCTGCATACTCTGGGTCCATTCTTGACTTTCGCATTTCTGTTTCTGATACACTGCATGATAAAAGCTAGTGATGGCAAACCAATGACATTCCTCCCTCCAGGCTGCTCCATCAACCTGAGTCTCCGATTCCATATCATTTCTCTTTAGACATTGACTTCCTTTAGAGATTTGGATTTTCTTCATGTTAATGGCTTTCCTTGGGAGATACAGGTGGGAAGTGAATTTCACCTTGCCTGGAATTCTGAGTGCTTGATTACTTAGTTCAGATTTCTTACAGATTAAGGTCTCAGCTTCTCAGGCTGAACTCTATCTTGGTGAAGTAGAGCCCAGCTTTTTTGACAGATCAAGGTGGGCCTAGGCGTTCATTTTCAGTGTTGGAAGGACAAAAGAGCCTCAATAGAGGCTCCCCAGCTCCACAACTCCTGACCAACTCTTCTTGACCAGACCATAGACAGACTTCCCTGAGCTCTCTTTTCTACTAGCTTTATCATTGGACCCTAAGTCAGTCTTAGCAAAGAATACTGATAAGTCATCCCTCAGTCCTTGATATCTGATTAGGTTCCTTATTCTCTACCATTGATGTCTAAATCTGTAGCCTGCCTTTTGCACAAATCCTGTTAGGCCAGTTAAGCAAAAATTCTCCCTATACTTTATGTCTCCTCTTAGCAATTTTCCATCCACTGACCTCCTTGCTCTGCTGTATTTAATAGATTTGAAGTTGAACACAGTTAATCTGTCCTGTTGCATGACCTATATTGCAATAACCATTTTTTTTTTTTTTCCTTTTTAGCCACACTGCACAACACGTGGGATCTTAGTTCCCCAACCAGGGCTCTAACCTGTGCGCCTTGTGTTGGAAGCATGGAGTCTTAACCACTGGACCACCAGGGAAGTCTTGTTGCAATAATCTTGAATGAAGTCTCTCTTACAGTTGTAACAAATGTCAGAATAACATTTCTTTAGCACTCCCAACCGTGACCCTTGGTTGAATCCACTCCCCTTGAGAAAATACAGAAAGAATGTGGGTGGGGGACAGTAGAATGGGGGAGGCTTGTGCAATCTGGGGCACCTTGGGCGGATTGAAAGGCTCCAGAGTCCTTAAGAAGTGGTGGAGATCATGAGTGTCTTCCACTTATTCTTCTGTGACTTGGTAGAAAGGACACCAGACTCGGAACCTAGTAAATGTAAGAAAGTCTTATTAATAATGCTATTAAGCCTTATGTTTTTAGATTCCAAGGAAAACTGATAATTTATTAAGACTAACACATTTCTCCTATACCGTGTACCTCATATATTTTTGCCTTTTTAGTGGAGTCAGAAAAATTAAGTGTTAGATTCAAAACAGAAGCCACAAACTTTCCATCATGATCTACTCTCACCAGAGAAGGGCTTGTTAAGTGTGTGAAGTGTGTGATCTTGGAGTTGACTTGGGGTTTCTTTGACAGTCTTTATTTTTATTCTAGAGCTAACACAATTTCAGGTTCATAATCTGGCCTCTTCTGTCAGTGTAAGTTCTATCCAGCCCTGTGGGACTTCCCTATTTACTCAAAAAACAATCCTTAAAACCAAGTGTTAAGCAATACAGAACGCTTATCACAGACTTTTCCAGCCTGAGGAGCAGATTTCTGACTTTGTAGGTCAAGAGGCTTGGCCTTTATCACTCAAAAGGAATGCAAGAGGCATCAAAGACCCACCTGATGTACTGTCAAGAGTTGCAAGGGTGCTTAGGAATCATATTAACATTTTTGAGGACATGAGTCTGCCTCAGACTCCTTATAAATACAGCTTGACTCAACCACTCTATGACTGGCATCCTTGGAACATGAAGTGGATACTGTTCTTTGGGGCCCTTATTGGGTCTGGCATCTGTGACCGAGAAACATTTTCTGGGTAAGTTCCTTTTGGACTTATTACTTAGTTCAGAGATACAGGCACCAAATAGATTTGGACATGAATGGCTGATTGTACCTCAGGTGGTATGGTGCTGAGAGGGAAGACCTGGATTCCTGTCCCAGCTCTGCTCTTGTATCTTGGACCAATTACTTCTTTCTCAGGCTCAGTTTTAGCTGTCGTGTCAAAACTAGGTGGTCTTTGGTCCCTCCCCAGCCCCATAATTCCCGCCAGTTCTTTCTTCCAGGTTCTTATTCCTAAGGTCAGTTTTAGGCATCTCCTACTTTCTTACTCCTGTGTGAACTACTAGGACTTACCAGTTGTTTCTGATTTCTGCTATGTTTTGTTGTTGTTTATTCGCTGAGTTGTGTCTAACTTTTACAACCCTATGAACTGTAGCTCACCAGGCTCCTCTGTCTGTGGGATTTCCCAGGCAAGAGTACTGGAGTGGGTTGCTATTTCCTTCTCCAGGGATCTTTCTGACCTAGGGATTGAACACGAGGCTCCTACATTGGCAGGTGGATTCTTTACCGCTGAACCACCAGGGAAGCCCAGTTTATGCCATACTTAGAGGAAAACCTGGGTCACAGGCTTCTTGGCTTCACCTTCCTGTTAACGGTTAAGTTTGGCAGACCCTTCTTGGTAGCATCTAGCATGTGGAGATTTGATGGGTCTTGCTTAGCCTTAGCTGTGAAAGGCAACAGTACACCTGTTCATTCTGTATGTGCGCGTGCACAGGCACATGTGCTCCACGTGGAATGCCTTTTGGTTTACAAAGGAGAGGACATTGGGAGGTAGGAGAGATGAAAGGATGCTGTGGTACCCTACTGGAAGATTGAATTCTAATAACTCATTACTGCATAATGCTTTGCCATTTGCAAAGAGCTGTCACGTACATTATCTTTTGGATCACACAATTCTGCCAGGCAGGGGTGTTATTTTCCTCAATTTAAACATGAAAAAAATTCAGCCTTAGGAAGATTAAGAAACCTGCCCAAGGCTACTCAGCTGGTAAGCAGGGGAGTTGGAACTCTGAATGCAAAACCCAAGTGCAGTCCATGGGGTCACAAAAAGTCGGACATGACTGAGCAACTGAACAACAATCTCCAGAAAGAATCCTATATCTAACTGATTTGTCTATATCTGTTAGTTAACTCTCCATTATACTATCTGGCTAAAGGGACTTTGAGATTGTTTATTGAAGTAATTACTAATGTGTGATTGAGTAATTTTTATGGTGATGACTTCCGTTCACACCTGGTCTCTACTGCCAAATAGCTCAGAGCGCTTAGGCATAACAGGTGGTAAGGGAAGGAGATTTCTCCACAGGCAGCTCAGCAGTAAGTGTGTAATAACTACATTTGCTGCTATGTGGGCTGACGCATAAAGCTCTCAGGCTCCTGCTGCATCTATTCACGTGGCTGAAAAAAAAACTTTTATTTCTCAAGATACAGATTTCTCATATAATGCAGTGGACACCTGGGTTGATACTGCTTGGCTGGGCTCTGGAGTGCTTACCATAGGAGCTTACACAGAAAGTGCTGTGTGCCTGAGCAAATTGCAGACAGTTTTAATCAATAGTGTCATCAGTTCAGTTCAGTTCAGTCGCTCAGTCGTGTCTGACTCTTTGCGACCCCATGAACCCCAGCACGCCAGTCCTCCCTGTCCATCACCAACTCCCAGAGTTCACTCAAACTCACGTCCATCGAGTCAGTGATGCCATCTAGCCATCTCATCCTCTGTCATCCCCTTTTCCTCCTGCCCCTAATCCCTTCCAGCATCAGAGTCTTTTCCAGTGAGTCAACTCTTCACATGAGGTGGCCAAAGTACTGGAGTTTCAGCTTTAGCATCATTCCTTCCAAAGAAATCCCAGGGCTGATCTCCTTTAGAATGGACTGGTTGGATCTCCTTGCAGTCCAAGGGACTCTCAAGAGTCTTCTCCAACACCACAGTTCAAAAGCATCAATTCTTCGTTACTCAGCTTTCTTCACAGTCCAACTCTCACACCATTACATGAGCACTGGAAAAACCATAGCCTTAACTAGACAGACCTTTGTTGACAAAGTAATGTCTCTGTTTTTGAATATGCTATCTAGATTGGTCGTAACTTTCCTTCCAAGGAGTAAGTGTCTTTTCATTTCATGGCTGCAGTCACCATCTGCAGTGATTTTGGAGCCCCCCAAAATAAAGTCTGACACCGTTTCCACTGTTTTCCCATCTATTTCCCATGAAGTGATGGGACCAGATGCCATGATCTTTGTTTTCTGAATGTTGAGCTTTAAGCCACCTTTTCCCTCTCCTCTTTCACTTTCATCAAGAGGCTTTTGAGTTCCTCTTCACTTTCTGCCATAAGGGTGGTATTATCCGCATATCTGAGGTTATCGATTTTCTCCCAGCAATCTTGATTCCAGATTGTGCTTCTTCCAGCCCAGTGTTTCTCATGATGTACTACTCTGCATATAAGTTAAACAAGCAGGGTGACAGTATACAGCCTTAACGTACTCCTTTTCCTGTTTGGAACCAGTCTGTTGTTCCATGTCCAGTTCTAACTGTCGCCTCCTGACCTGCATATAGGTTTCTCAAATCTTTCTCGCCTTATAGTAGGGAAACCAGCAAAGGTGGAGGAATTCTTCCTGAGGTCCATAAACATAGCCTAGACACCCAACTTGGTGAACATCTAGAGCCAGGGGAAGTTGATTTCTGAGCATTCGAGTGGTTGGATAGCCGGGAAGCAGGTTGGGTTGTAGGGGCAACAGTGCCAATGGAGATGGAGGCGATGGTTTCATCCCCCCACCAGCCCCAGTCTCTGCTCCTTCCACCTAACTCACCCACCTCCCCAGTCTCTCTCATTCTGCTGGTGTCTTCTCTCCTGGGCTCCACTCATCTTAAGGATAGGATGGTGGCCAGGATGCCTAAAGGTGTACAGCAGGCAGAGAACAGGAAATAGTTGCAGAACTTGTAGCATTGGCAGTAACTGGTAGGCATTTAAGAGTTCCATGAAATCATCTCAGATGTGGTGGCTTCTAAGACTGGCTGGGGATGCAAGTAAGAAAGGCGCAAAGAACGTGCTGCTTGGCCACCCACATGGTGAAAGGGGGAGGGATAGAACCTCAGAACCAAGGTGACTACTGACTGTCCAGCACATGGGATGAGTGTGAAAATGCTGAGAGTGGATCACTGACCATTGTGTTGGCAGCAGCTGCCAGTCCGGGTATTGGAGAGCACCAGAGTTAAGAAGAGCTGTAGGAACACTTACCTGTGTGGAGTAGGAAGGGTAAACATGGCAACCTGCAAACCCCAGCATGTCCCCTTCCCCAGGCCAATTTTCCATCTTCAGAAAGAGCTTAAATCTTTGAAAAGATTTCCAGATGGTGGAGATAGGTTATGTTCCACCACCCACACTCGCAGGGTGCATTTTCCAAATAGAGACAAAGCTAGTGAGGGCAAGAGAAAGGCTGCCCTTCACCTGGCACCCACTTACGTTTTTTCTGCTTCTAGGTATGGATGAACTTACGTTCATGAGAATAATGTTAGATCCTCCCTGCCTCCTGCCAGTTTTTAGTGCCATCTGAAGATTTTCCTTAACGTTGTCTTTTCTGGTTGAGGAAAACCTTATGGGTGATGAAGGTTGGTCCTAAAGCCTGGGTGAGAGATTGGCTAGGCAGATAAAGAAAAGGGCTGGATATCCAGGCAGAGGAAACAACATGTGCAAAGGCATAGGAGGGCAAAACGTATGGTGAATTTGGGATTTGAGTGAAGCTGGAGCCAAGAATGTGTAGGAGGGAGAGACGGAGGAGAGACATGTGGGGAAAGACTCTATTCTGTACCAGCTTTTCCGCCCTGCCTGTCTGCATGTTACAGATGTGTCTTTATCCTTTGGAGCTAGGCTAATTAGGATGTAATGAAATGAGCTGTGAGTTTAATCATCATCAGGGCCAATTAGATTCCCTGTACTCCCTTGTGGACTGTGCCCAGGAGTATGAAAGTTCTGCTGTGAAGTTACCACTTTGGGAGAATTAAAGCACATGTTGTGGATGAATGTGTAACATGGTTTTAATATTCTTAAGAGCCCATTATTCTTATGTTCCTCTTTTTTTCTCTTCGTATTCCTTCTCCTTCCTTGTTCTCTTTGTGATACTCCAGTCAATGCTGTATTTTACCAATGCCTCATTTTGCTAACAGAGATGCCAGTGCACAGGCACTTTTCAGAACACCCATTTTAAAAATTTTATTTATTTTTGATCGGAGGATAACTGGTTTACAATATTGTATTGGTTTCTGCCATACATCAACATGAATCAGCCATAGATATAATATGTCCCCCTCCCTCTGAACCTCCCTCCCATTCCACCCCGCCTCCTCCCCATCCCACCCCTCTAGGTTATCACACAGTCCCGGTTGAACTCCCTGTGTCAAACAACAAATTCCCACTGGCTGTCTGTTTTCCGTTTGGTAATGTATGTTTCCATGCTGCCCTCTCCATTCATCCTACCCTCCCCTTCTCCCACTGTGTCCACAAGTCTGTTCTATATCTGTGTCTCCATGGCTGCCCTGCAAATAGGCAGAACACCCATTTTTAAGATGCCCCTTTTTCTGGAGTATTGAGGACAGGTTGTGACAGAGCATGAGTTCTACAGATAGGTCCTGGTACTCAGCTAGGAGGAAGGGTTTCCCTTTTGTCTTAAACCTGTTACTTTTGCAAGGCTGCTTGCCTGTATCAGGGAAATGGTGGTTTGATTCCCCATCTTCCCAGGGCTGCAGTCCAATATGTAGCAAGTCTGTCAGGTTCGGGCTGATACCTGCCAGCCAGTGGCTTCTCCACTGTGGGCTCAGAGACTCCCATGGGATGCATTTGGCTGCCCACCTCCCAGGACCCTGTGGAGACCAGATGAGCAGGGGGAAAGTGAGGCTTCAGCAATGGCATTCCCTTCAAATCTGCTGCCTGCAACGGAAGCAACTCTGCAGCGGACCTTACCTCCCTAGAGGCTAGACCAGACCCCTTGGAGACCCCCCAGAAGCTCCCAGAACAAAGTTAAGCTCTGAGAGTTCATCCGGATTAGACCGGTTTTCTGATGAGGAGATGCTGATCTGCCACGTGAGGCTGCACGTTTAGCTCCCTGTGACAGAACCATTTTCTCTGTCAACAGGTCCTTCAGCCCACAGCCGTCTCCAGCAGCTCTTCCCGCATTCATTTGTGTCAAAGGGATGACGCATGTGACAGTGTTGAGTGCCGATTCATTCGGGCCGTCACCTAGCAACGGCCTAATGGCTCCCCTGGCTCTCTGAGCCGGCTGAGAGCACAAAGGCAGCTTTTCAGGCTTGGCCTTCTCCCACCCACACACAGGACTTCGGGGGCCTCTACCCCTGCTGCTGCCGCGGGAGCTAAATGATGTATAGGAAACAAGTGCAGGACGAACAACAAAGGGGGGCTTGGGACTGGCCAGCTTCCTTCTGGGCCCTGTCAGAGCCCCATTGGGGGGATGAATCCCAAATTCAGCCCCAGCACCATGCATTTGTGTAGGATTCCGGAGCTGGAAGGGCCTGGAGAGCACCCAGCCTCTCCCCTCTTTGGTAAGAGGAAAAATAACTAACCCTCCCAGGATGGAAGGTCTGTTCTCTTTCCTTGCTCTTTCCAGCGTGGACATTCAGCCAGTTTCAGTCCTAGACCTTGACAGTGAAGAAGTGCCTCTTTATGTCTTGAGTTAGCTTTGCGTGTAGCTCAGGAACATTCCTTTCTGCAAAATATATATGTTTTTCATTATAAAGTAATATGACCACATTACAGAAAACAGATACGAGGGGAAAAAAGTAAGTCATCCATAATCCCATGACCCGAACATAAGCACTGTCAGCATTTGCTATATTTCCGTTGTCTGTTTTTCTTCCAATGCATCTGCTTTTTCCATACTTACAGTCATGGCATACATACAATTTTGTGTCCTGCTCTTTCACTTAATATTTCCCTGAAAGTTATATACCATAAGCACTTTTTCATATTTGCCATGTAGCCTTATTTTTAGTGGCTATATATTATAACCAAAGACTAGACCATTTCCTTTCATTATGTCTGGGATAGTAGGCCTGGGGTTTATTTGCCAGCTGAAAGCTTTACCATTATCTTTTGCTTTTTTTCCCCCCACTTTGTCCAGGCACCAAGTTTTCAGAATTAACATCAGAAATGAAGATGAGATCAGCAAACTCAATCGGCTAGTGAATTCAGACAACCTTAAGGTACCTAGTTCTCTTTCTCTTGAGTATCAATTAACCGTGGTGGGAGAAGACTCTTGCAGCACTGGCATTGTTATTCCTGAAGAGTTTCTGTGTATAATCCTATATTAATCAACATGTCTTTATACAATGGAGAGAGTTGGTGGGGAAGTGCTCTCCAGGGAGATGGGGTCCTTAGCAGAGGGCTTCATCTTTCTGCCATTGACTTGTCACTCCTTGAGCTTTGCCATGTGTTGCCTGCTGGGCAGGCCTGACCAGATAAAACTGAAATGGCAGAAGTTTGCCCTTGTGCAGAACTCAGCTTCTCAGGGACCACCCAGGCTTTTGGCAGTTGTTCTAGAAGAATGAGTTCTTTGTGCTTTTTACCTGAACTATCCTTTAACCTGGTTTTACTTCTTTTCTCCTCAGCTCGACTTGTGGAAATCTCCCTCTACCCTCGGTCATCCTGCAGATGTCCTGGTCCCTTCTTTCAGTCTGCAGGAAGTCAAATCCTTCCTGGAGGACCATGGCTTAGAGTACTCAGTGGCTATTGAAGACCTGCAGGTGGGTAGGCCAAGGTCCCTCCACTGGTCTTGCATAGGACCAAGTAGCCAGAGTGGACTTGGAACATTTTCAAGTTCTGGCCTCATTCTTCTCCATTGAACAGATAAAGACATTGAGGTATATGGAAGTAAAGTGCAGTGACTTGTTAGAGGAACATGTTGTGCTAGAAAGGGCTTACATGGCAAACCAGTCAGATCTGGATCCAGATCCTGATTTTGCTAACTACTAGCTGTGTAATTTCAGACAAACTGTTACCCTCTTGAGACTCTGTTCCTTCATCAGTAAAATGGTAATAGTTATATCTACTTCATACGATTAATTGAGATTAAGTGCTTAAATGTACATAAAATATCTAACAGTGCATGGTATGTCATAGCTATCTCACAAGTATTAAGTCTCTTTTTTTTTATTTGAAGTCAAGAGGGAAGAATAGAATGTGTGCTGGTGGGGAGGTGCTGAAGGCCAGTCATAAAAAATATCCTTTGAGAATTATTTGCTGGTCCAGTGGCTTCACACTTACATTGCAAGGGGGAGAAGTTCAATCCCTGATCAGGGAACTAAGATCCCTCATGCCATGTGGCATGGGCAAAAATAAATAATAAGCGTGGTTGGTGAAAGGGAGAATGTTACCCAGCAGCCCCTAGCAGAGTCAGCCTCACTGCCCAAGTCAGACACCAGCCTCACGAGCTGTATTTGAACAGCAGGACAGTGTCTGGCTCACGTTCTCTCCTTCACCGAGGTGGGTTGTGGGCTAATTGGTGATTTGGCCTGGGAGTTTCCTGATGGTGTGAGCAGCTGTGAGCTTATTAATCATCCTCACATGTCACAGACATCTGCCAGGAGCCTTCAAAGTAGGAGTGGTTGTAAGAATTTCTTTGTTTCTGAATGGTTTCCCAAGCTGGGTATTTCAGAGGCACTGGATACCAGATGCAGGCTGACGTCTAGAGAATTCATAGTATAGAATAACCAAATGGCACATATGTTGCTTCCAGGGAGAAAGTGAGTTTTGAATGAGGTGTTGTACGTTGGGCTCCAAGAAGTAAGATTTTATAGATACGGGGAAGAAATCTGACCCCCTTTTATACCTTGACGTTTGTGCTGCTTGATATGTGTGCTGAGGGTGCTGCCATCTTGGCCAGCCCATATCCCAAGGAAGAGTGGAAACAACATGAACCTCTGCCCCCAGAGAATCACTTTGTAATGTTGCCATGTCTGTTTCAGAACGTTTTAGATAGTGAACACCAACAGCTACAACGCAATGTACGTCAAGAACTGAGCAATAATTGCTTTAACTATGGGGCCTATCACACCCTGGAAGATGTAAGTATTTCAAAGCAGGTGAAGATCAGATCATTGGCCTTTTGGGTTTTGTAACACCTCTCCTTACTTCCAGGAGGTGTTAGTCCCTAGTACAGTACGCCTACAATGAGGGGTTAAAATGTGTACACTTCAGTTTCTTTCTGATTCTTGGGTTGTTTATCTCCTAAGAGCAGAGTGAAATGCAAACTGAACATTTACTCCCACATGCATCCTTCTTTTCTTAAGCAACCCCTCAAAGAAAACCATGAAGTAATTGCAACCATTTTCAGTCCTCGTAATTCAACCTTGTTATATTCCACCAGAATCCCTGTACTTTATTCACCCAGATTAAAGTGTTACTTATCCCAGGCAAATAGACAAGTGATTATTTCCAAGGTTAACCAAATATTTCCACTCATTTATCATGACTACTTATAATGTGTATTTGTTCCATAATACATGTTGGTGCTGTGTTTAGTTAGAAATCACTTATATAAATGACTTTCAAGGTAAGCCAACCCTTCAAATAAGAAATTTGGAGCAGAATAATTTAATGTAATATTGGAATTTGAAGAACCAAGAAGGACTGGAATGGAACTGAATCACGTAGCCTATGGTTTTCTTAGGCCCCTAATGTTTTTTTCCTTAGTCTGGAAATTCTCTACTAACTCAGGAACAAACCCCAAATCTAAACTGGTATTTTGTTTCCTATGGCTGAATATATATCCAAAGATAGAGTTCCTGGCATGCTTTTCATGAGGCATATACTTTGAATTATTTTTCTTTCAGATGAGGTTTTTTCCCCAAGCTTTTTTTCCACTTCTTTCCCAGGATTGTCAGTAGCTTTGTTTATTGTGTACACTTGGCCACACTGCCCCTTGATCCCTCTTGTGACCACTGACATACATCTGCAAAACAGCTGGATAAAGTCAGGAGTTCAGTCCAGGGCCATGGACGAAAATGGAGCTGAGGCCCACACAGGGATCCAGCCCGTGACGATAGCCTCATTAACAGGGGGCACTCCCGAGCTGAGCTAACAGGTTGCAAATGTCACCCAAGATTCTGGAAACACCATCCCCTCACCTGACTGCTGCAGGATCCTCACGTTCCTATCCACTCAATTTTGTTCTCTGACTTTAGGTATCATTGTCATCTGGCTTGCAGCAGAAGGCTACTCGTATTCAGTTCTTTGTAAAAACAGCTTTTACAAGCACATATCCCACAATCACTTGAACCTTCTTAGGTCTCTAAAGGGAATTTCCTGTTTGTTTCTGCCAGGGTTTCTAATTTAAGACCCTGTGTGCGTATTGTTGTGGTGGCAGTTACTTTTGTTATTGTTGTGGGTAAGCTTTCCCCTTGTGTTGGCACTGTGAATTTGCAACCCCATGTCTGGACACAGCTTGTTGTTTTAACTTTTCCTGAGTAACTCTCCTCTCATAACTTCAGGCAGGCATCTGGCTTTTGCTCCACTTTCTAGGGTCGGTGGGTAGAGTTTCCAGGCCCTTTTCATGGCCATAATTACCACTTTCCAGCTCTCAAGTTGGAACTTGCTCCTTGCTCCAGGCAGGGTCCTTTGCCCTCTACTCCTCTTCCTGGTTGCTGTAAACCCTCAGAACCTAAGACGGATATCTAGCCCTGGGGCTTCACCTTTTGTCCTGTACTCTGTTAGCTTGCTCTCTCTTCATTTCTGGCACAATTTTTCCTTTTTTTTTTTTGGCTTTTAAATTTGTCTGGGACTCATTTTCATAGTATTTTATCTGGCTTGCCTATATATTTGAGAGCGAGTTTCTTGCTCAGTCTGCCATAATGACTGCAAGTCTGATAAACCCTTTAAGCTTGATTTTATTCTGTATTGATTGCACACTTTCCTTCTCTGTAAAGCTCCTTCTTTCAAATTTAAGGTCTAAATATAAATTCATTTATTTCTTTATTTCAGCCCTCAAAAAGTTTGAACAACTAAGGTGGATGAATTCCATTTAAAGCAAACCCTTTTTTTTTTATCCCTGAAGGCAAATAAAAGCATTCATAACCTTGTTTTGTTACAGCTCTTCAATTGAGAGATCAAAGTCTTTAGAAGAATCACTTCCAAAGTGGAGTGCTTGTACAGTGGGGTGTAAGCAAGATAGTCCACTGGAATGGAGGAATAAACTGTTGCAATTTCTATTTATATTTCTACATATATTTGAATTTATTATTAATGTAACAACTTTTGTTTCTATTTTTTGTTTTATAATGTACATAATATACTTGTGTGGTATTATACATATTTATAGTACATGCTGAATTTTCTTCCTAACTGATGGGAAAAGTGATGAAAAAAAAGGAGGGGAGTTCTTTCAAGAATCTTGGCTAAATGGGGCCCTAGGTGGTTATCTAGACTCACTTCAGTTCAGTTGCTAACTCCTGTCTCTTTGTGACCCCATGGACTGTAGCATGCCAGGCTTCCCTGTCCTTCACCAACTTCCGGAGCTTGCTCAAATTCATGTCCATTGAGTTCTTGATGCCATCCAACCATCTGGTCCTCTGTTGTCCCCTTCTCCTCCTGCCTTCAATCTTTCCCAGCATCAGGGTCTTTTCAAATGAGTCAGTTCTTCTCATCATGTGGCCAAAGTATTAGGGCTTCAGCTTTAGCATCAGTCCTTCCGATGGATATTCAGGACTGATTTCCTTTAGGATTGACTGGTTTGATCTCCTTGAAGTCCAAGGGACTCTCAAGAGTCTTCTGCAATACCATAGTTCAAAAGCATTAATTCTTTGGCACTCAGCTTTCTTTGTGGTCCAACTCAATCCATACATGACTACTGGAAAAACCATAGCTTTGACAAGATGGACCTTTGTTGGCAAAGTAATGTCTCTGGGTTTTAATATGCTGTCTAGGTCGGTCATCGGAGAAGGCAATGGCACCCTACTCCAGTACTCTTGCCCGGAAAATCCCATGGATGGAGGAGCCTGGTGGGCTGCAGTCCATGGGGACGCAAAGAGTCAGACACGACTGAGCGACTTCACTTTCACTTTTCACTTTCTTGCATTGGAGAAGGAAATGGCAACCCACTCCAGTATTCTTGCCTGGAGAATCCCAGGGACGGGGGAGCCTGGTGGGCTGCCGTCTATGGGGTCGCACAGAGTCGGACACGACTGAAGTGACTTAGCAGCAGCAGCAGCAAGTCGGTCATAGCTTTTCTTCCAAGGAGCAAACATCTTTTAGTTTCATGGCTGCAGTCACCTTCTGCAGTGATTTTGGAGCCCAAGAAGATAAAGTCTGTTGCTGTTTTCATTGTTTCCCTATCTGTTTGCCATGAAGTGTTGGGACTGGGTGTCTTGATCTTAGTTATTTTGAATGTTGAGTTTTAAGCCAGCTTTTTCAGTCTCCTTCACTTTCATTAAGAGGCTCTTCAGTTCCTCTTTGCTTTCTGCCATAAGGGTGGTGTAATCTGCATATTTGAGGTGATTGATATTTCTCCCAGCAATCTTGATTCCAGCTTGTGCTTCATCCAGCCCAGCGTTTCTCATGATGTACTCTGCATATAACTTAATAAGCAGGGTGACAATATACGGCCTAGACTAGTATAGTGCAAAGGGCCACACTTTTGAAGCAGTATTTGTATACGTGTTTCTACTCTCATTTAACGGACTATAATTTTGTGGACAAATGTGTTTTTCTCTAGAAAATCATAGACATGGATTCTTAGGCAGTTGCTTAATATTAAGCATTTCATATTGTCAACCCCAAGGTTAGGGGACTATAAAAAAATCATTAAGATCAACAAAATAAAGTTCACAGATACCCATCTAGAGCTGAACAAATTTTTTAAATGCCCCTGTGTTTACTTTTTCACACTTCAGATTCACAAAGAGATGGACAGCATTGTCAAATCTTATCCTCACTTGGTAAGCGCAGTGAAGATTGGGCATTCATTTGAGAACCGGTTGATGTATGTCCTGAAGGTGAGGCTCCATGCACCTTGAAGAGCCCGACTGGACTCAGGCTCCTGGTTCCTTGTGTCTAGGACTCAGCCCTCACACTTTTGAAAGAGGCAGATTGTAAGGACCTCCTTGACTTCAGGGAGGAGGGTGAGGTGGGGACACCTCTGCTCGGGTTAGAAGTTGTTCTGACACAGGGTCCCCTGCTTCTGCTTGTTGCGAATGGAGTTAGAAGGAGCACATCCCTTTCCAAGTTTTGGCTGAAAGGCAGGATCAGGAAGAGGTGAGTGGACTTCCCTGGTGGTCCAGTGGTTAAGAATCCACCTGCCAATGCAGGGGACCTGGGTTCAATCCCTGGTCCAAGAAGATTCCACAAGCTAAGGGGCAACTAAGCCCGTGCACCACAACTACCGAGCCGACGCTCTAGAGCCTGTGTGCCACAGCTACTGAGCCTGCAACTGCTGAAGCCCGTGAGCCCTAGAGCCTTGCTCTGCAGCAAGAGAAGTCACCACAGCTAGAGAAAGCCCATGCACAGCAATGAAGACCCAGGGCAGCCAAGAAAACTAATAAAACTTAAAAATGAAAGAAGTGGGAGGTGGTTAGTGTTTCAGAAAGCTTTCAGATTGGCCACAGTCTTTTCCCTCCATTCCCATCTTCTGTAAATATGAAGACAAATTGGGATGGGTCTAAAAATTCCATTCTGCTTTTTAGGGGTACTTATTGGAAAAGCAATCTAGGACGGTAATTTTGAGGTTGGTGTAATTTTAAGCCCAGTCTATGATCCTTGGCTACATCAAGCCTAATTTCCAGATATTTCTAACAGATTTTAGGTCTATATTGGCAAAAGAGGCAAAGAATTTATGGCAGTGACATAAATTACATAAATAATCCAGCCAAATGAATAAAAAGGAATTTGGAGATATAAACCATGGAACAAGTGATGGTGCCTAGAATTTGTCAAACCCTTAGATCCATACAGGTCCTGAGGGATCCAGGCTTACAGCAATGGTGAAATTACCAGTGGGAGAAGCCCTGCCTTTGAGCTGGTTGCTGTCAAATAATCTACATAAATTTATATTATTTGCCAACTGATGGAGACCTTTGCTTCATTAGCACCAAGCTCTGACCCAAGGGGACCCAACACTAAAAGGGAGCAGTCAGAATTCATTTCATGCAGTAAGCAATAGTGAACCCCCCTTCCTCATTTTAAAACTGATTTTATTTATGGCATCAGCTAGAACAGGCTGGTTCATGCACTTTTGTGTACCTCTCTGTTGAGATACCATTTGAGGTCATTCAAGAGACATAAAGTGAAAGTGAAGTCACTCAGTCATGTCCGATTCTTTGTGACCCCATGAACTGTAGCCTACCAGGTTCCTCCATCCATGGGATTTTCCAGGCAAGAATGCTGGAGTGGATTGCCATTTCCTTCTCCAGGAGATCTTCCTGACCCAGGGATTGAACCCAGGTCTCCTGCATTGTAGGCAGACGCTTTACCATCTGAGCCACCAGGAAGTCCATTTAAGAGACATAATATTATCTCTAATCACACTGAAATTATAATTCACAATAGCAGTTGTTTCCCCTTCCCATTTGCTTCCAACCTTGGAGTGGTTCAAGCTGCCTGGAGCTGTGGTGCTGCAATTCGGCCCTGCCAGTCAATTAAGCTCCTCGACCTGGAGAAGCCTGATAAATGGATGGTGCCCTCAGGAACATTTGGCCTCTGAATGATCTTAAATGGTTTAAATGAATAGGGGCGAACTGGGAAGAGGAGAGGAGAGGTGAGTAGACACACAGCCAGACAGAAGGGTAATTTTCTGTCCTCTTTTTCCTTCCAGTTCAGCACTGGAAAAGGCAGGCAGCGCCCGGCCATTTGGCTGAATGCAGGCATCCATGCCCGGGAGTGGATCTCATCGGCCACAGCAATCTGGACTGCGAGAAAGGTCATGTCGCCTAGTATTAGCCCAGCATTCTGCAGGGCCAGGGGTGCCGTGTACTGTACTATGCAGCTGTACCTGGGAGGGGGTGGGATGTGGTAGGTTAGGAGGGTACTCTCACAGGAACGATAGGCTGGGGGAGTCTTTTCAAATTGGAGAAACAAAAGATCAGAGCCCCACAGTCAGCCTCATAGTTTAGCTAAATGGCAATGTCCGCTCATAGCAGTGAGCATACTAATGAGCTGTAGAGGTGGCCCTGAAACACTGACACATAGTCAGTCCTGCTCAGCAGCAAGGCTCAGATAATTTTTACCTTCAGTCCCTTTCAGGCTCTCCTGGCCCTCAGGGACCTCATGCTATCTCCATGCTCTGTCCCTCTGGAAAGTCTAGTTGAAGCCAGTTCCAGGGAGGAGGGGTGGTGCGAGTGGAGGATCCATCTTCCCCAACCCTAGCATAGGGGCTCATATTCCTAATAACTATTATGATGTGTGGTTCTCCCTTCCCCTGCTCCTACCCCCTGGAAGGAAGAATAAACCAGGCAGCCCAGGACTCATTGAAGTTGATGTCATCAGGTAGCCATGTTCCCTCAGATTTTGAAGTGCTCCGTGGGCTTTGCAGAGAGCTGCACCTACAAGGGTGGCAGGGAGACTGCCAGAGGGTAGATGCTGTTCTAGGAGCTGGGCATCTGGGGAAGATACTCTGACTTAGATCTAGCAACCCAGCCTGCAAAGACATAGCTGACAAGCATGTTGTCTTTGCTTAGATTGCATGTGATTATGGGAGAGATCTAGTCATCACCTCCATCTTGGAGAAAATGGATATATTCTTGTTGCCGGTGGCCAATCCTGATGGATATGTGTACACTCATACTCACGTGAGTAATACTGACAGATGGGCTGGGCTTGGAGTTAAGACCTGTTTGTTGATTTCCTTGCTTTGTGACTGCATAGACCTTTATCTATGACCTTAGATAAAAATTCCATAAAATGTGCACTTTAGGAGCTTCCTTGGGGGGTCTCATTTTCCAGTCATTCTCTGGGCTGAGGGTTACCAGGATATGTTTTTTTTCTTATAAAGAATCGTCTAATGAACTTCCTGTTATGGATCTTGAGCAATTATCAACACTTTACCTATCTTCTTTTCATTTCTTTCCCTCCTACATATTTTTTTTTTCTGATGTATTTTAAAGCAAATCCCAGACATCAGGTTACTTCATTCAAAACTTCTTTAGTCTTCATCTCTGCTGCTGCTGCTGCTAAGTCACTTCAGTCGTGTCCGACTCTGTGTGACCCCATAGATGGAAGCCCATCAGGCTCCCCCGTCCCTGGGATTCTCCAGGCAAGAACACTGGAGTGGGTTGCCATCTTCATCTCTAGTTGATGATAATTAAAACACCACCACTATCAACAGTAAAAAAATTGGATGGAAGTTTTTCAATATCATCTAATATCCCTAATTATCTTTAAAATGTCTTTTGAGTCAATTCGTTGAAATTAGGATCCAGATAAGGTCTGTACCTGTATTTGGTTGTTACAACTATGCAGGCTTTTAAATTATACAACGTCTTCCCCATCCCTACCCTACCCCCACATGTCTTTTAGAATGTCATTCATTTGTTGGAGAAACCCAAGTAAATTGTCATGTAAAATGTGTCACATTCTGAATTTGCCTGATGACTTCTTTGTTCTGTGCCATTTAATTTATTCCCTCATCCCCTGTGTTTCCTGTTCACTTGCGGTCAGATCTAGATGCTCGATTGGAGTCAGGTCAGTTTTTTAGGCAAGGGTTCAATAGTTGCTGTGCACTTGCTATCACGTCAGTTATCATTGAGGCCGATAATGTCCATTTGTTCCACTTTGACTGAAGCCCTAAATTATTCAGTGGATTCAGGTGACATCAGGTCATTTTGGGGAAGTCCTTTTCTCCCGATCAGGAGGCTAATTCTCCCTTCTGGGGAAGGAGAGGAGACTCTGCAGTTAGAGAAGGCTGAAACCCTGATGATCCTTCAAATCTCTGAAGTTGCCTCCAGGACTCAGGCAGCTCGCCCCATCCATGGTGCCATCTCTATCATAGGCCCCCCAAAGAAAAGCTTTACCTCTTCTGTGACCTGACCCATCTCTGAATGCTGTTTCTTCCTTGATGAATTTTTCAGAACCGATTATGGAGGAAGACACGGTCTGTAAATCCTAGAAGCACCTGCATTGGTGCTGATCCAAATAGAAATTGGGATTCTCATTTTGGAGGTAGGTGGGGGAGACAGTTGTTAAATCCTGATACCTCTGGGTAGCCTTGTCCTTAGGTCTCTGAGCTGGCAGTGAGGGAACTGGTTTGTAGGCTATCTCCATTGCTGGTTCACTGAGAAACTGGGCAAATCCCTTATTCTGTGTATCACTCTATATTATTGTTCAGTATAATTTTGAAAGGGAATGACTGAGCAGTTTCTGTCCTCCTGAGAGAACACTATTATCTTTAAAACTATTCTGTCTTATACAAATCCATGAGCTGACCTTCTACCTGGCCATCCTGGTTCCTGGGCAAGTTACTGAATGGTGGAAGGGCTCTTGGTGGTAACAGAAGAGAGCAATTAGCACTATTACCCCAACAGGCAGGATGACATTGTGAAGATTAAACTATAGCAGTTTACCCTTAGATGTATTAATATGAACCTCTGCCCTTTGATGTTACAGAACGAAAATGAGAATTAGGAGATGTGGATTCTGAGTTCCAGCTATTTAAAAATCACCCCCACAGTAGTGCCAACTATATGCTATATAGCTTCCCATATATTATCTTATTTATTCTTCTGACCTAGAGAGTGAGTTTTCTTATTGGAAACGGGACAATGGAAGCTCAGCGACAATCTCAAGAGCATACGGTTGATAAGATTTAGGATCTAAACTCACTTTTCAATTCCAAATTCTGGTGGTTCTCTTTCACTGTTCCACAGCTGTACTGATGTTTTGCTTTTGATGTGATGTTTTAATGTAATGGTTTTAATTTTCTTACTTGTGTAGAAATACCACACAAACCATTGGGGGAAAAATAATGTGACTGTGGGAAAGGAGCTGATAAAAATGTGGCAATTGAGGGCATCAAAGCTAAGTCACAACAGGGATGCTTTCACATACATGTCAGATACCTTAGGGGGCTATATTGTGAGGTAATATAGAAGGCAATAATTTTAAATATCTGTCAAATAATCAAGAGATTTTAGCCACAACAATGGATTATTTTTGGCAGCACTTGGCCATTAAGATCTGAACCAAGAGAATTAGTTGGAGAATAAATGGAGTCATTTTCATTATTAATTAGTATTCATATTAATTATCAAGAATACATATTAATTACTCTTTGTAAAATATGACATTAATTGTTGGTGATACAGTACAAGGTCAACTCTATCCATTAAAGGAGTTATCAATTTTCCTGCTCAACACTGGCAGATTCAGCACCCCACTTCCACACCCTCCCCACAATATATACACATTGAGGACTAGATTCTCAGGGCAGCCAGCAGCGGCCTGTGCATGCTTTCTGCCTCTCCTCTGGGTGGAGAATCCTGCATTTCTGTTTCCTTAGCCCATGGGTTAACGTTTCTGCTTGGGTCACTCCCCACAGGAGTGGGAACCAGTAACGACCCTTGCTCTGATACGTATCATGGACTCCATGCCCATTCAGAAGTGGAGGTGAAATCGGTGGCAGATTTCATTACAAATCATGGGGACTTCAAATGCCTCATCGACCTGCACAGCTACTCGCAGCTGGTGATGTATCCATATGGCTACACAACTAGCAGAGTACCGGATGCTGATGAACTGGTAAGTGGTATATGTGTTTCCTCTGGGTGCTGCTACAGTGGTGGTTCTAGAGCTTTGTAGAGAAAGTCCAGAAGCTGGGCTTGTTTCCAGAAGGGCCCAGTGTTCTCTCTCTCTTCTCTGCAATGTGCCATCAGGCCTACTGGGAACAGGAAGAAGATGATCCTCCTTATTTCTGTGTTTGCTGTGAGTTCCAAGATCCACACTGGATGCTGTTTTTCCTTCTCACTTGTCTTTCTGACCAAAACGTATTGCAGATCCACTGCTTGTCAAGAACTGTGGGCAGCATTGTGGTGTCCAAGGGGGAGGTGCTCCTCACTCGGGGTGTGGTAGAATTTAAGTAGGGTGCAGGCCACAGCCCAGGGGTGCTCTATACCGCATGCAGTGATTCACCCCAGGATGTGAGCAGACACTTAGGGTGAACTCATTGGAGTGGGCCTGACACCTGCAGAGTGACTGCAGGCCTCTCTTTCTCTGCTGGTTTGCTTGAGTGTGCCCCTCTGCCAGGGGTCACAGGGCTTATGACTAGGTGTGGTCTAGACTTTGGTCTCAAGCAGGTCCTCTGTGTAGGGCACATCCATATATGGTGGCCCTTTCTCCACCTCCACTCTGAGAACACCCAAACTCTTAAAAGGTTTTCGCTTGAACATACTTGCCCTTCCCTTGTCTTCATGAACATGACATTCCCTTCCC
The DNA here is from genome assembly GCF_000754665.1 of Bison bison bison. NCBI lineage: Eukaryota > Metazoa > Chordata > Mammalia > Artiodactyla > Bovidae > Bison > Bison bison. The sequence goes on along the minus strand of NW_011495080.1, from coordinate 7,192,440 downwards.
TCAGGTTAGGTGAACATGGTGATGCCTTTACTAGATTTCTAATGGGCTGGTGAACAGCCCTCCAGATCTGCAAAGAGCTGCAATACAGCACCCCAACTTGAGTTTACAATACACCTGTTTTCAGAGCACTTATCTGGCCTTCTTCCACCTCTCTCCTTACCCTGGCCCCAAACTGGAAATAAAGAACTGAGGATGTGATAGAAGGAGTTGGAGGAATCATTCCATTTCTCTCACTTTATAGTTAGGCCTTGGCTCTGGTCAGATGGGAAAGAAGGAGACCAGAAGGGAACTTTGGGTGGTGGGGAGGGGTTGGGGGGTGGGGGTTCGGGAATCTTCCAATCCACTGCAGTACAGAACAGCTGAGGAATGTCTGGCTTCAGAGTCCATTCTTTCTCACTTTAATGATCTCCCGCTCCTAGGATATGGTGGCACGGAATGCATCCAAAGCTATGGCTTCCTTGTCGGGCACTCAGTACCGAGTGGGTTCTGTCGGCTCCATTGTCTGTAAGTACTCCCTGAGTTTACTGGTTACTAGGGAACACTTGGAGAGGATACTTGAAGCTGGAGAAGAGCCACAAGACAGCCTTTTTTTATGTGGTAACCTGTTTTTGTTGCTAGTGATAGGCTGAATTTATGTCAAGTCCGTGTGGTGGTAGTTGTTGCAGGCAACCATCTTCATCGAACTGGGGTGGTGGTACCAGGGCGTGGAGGGGACCCCCTCACCATCCTGTCTGAAATGAACATGTGCATAGCAGGCTTGGTTTAGGAGGTCCTCTGGACAGTCATTAGCATTGAGCTGAAAAAACAAAAAAACTCTATGAAGACTGCAGACCTGACGAGGGTCTTGAGACCCATGACCTACAACTCAACCTCAGTTTCAGGAAATACTTTTGTTTTGGTTTCTCGCTGAAGTGTTTCATCTGAGCATTTCACTCTATTCCTGCTGAGATCCTTCTAGTTCCGTTATTCTGTGATCTGATCTTTAAATTTTTAGATCAGATTGAAGGATATGATTATTTTCCAAGGCCCTAGCTATAAATGGGAAATAGAAACACAAAACATGGGGAGCTAAGCTCCTTTCAAACAAGTGCCCTTCTTTTCCCCCTCTGGTGCCTCCTCTGTAAATAGTTTTCCAACAGTTGGTCTGCCCTCAAAGCCCCTGAAAACTTGCCGATACTGCTTTCCTTTTCCATACTGTAACTCACTCTCCCATCCTACTTACTTTGCCCTCAACCGCTGTTCTCCTCAGTCTTCCTCTTCTGCGAAGATTCTCCATCCCACCTCCTAGGTCCTCATCTACACTCTGACCTCAGCACTCTTGTCTGTGTTTCACATGCCACCAAGCTGCATAAAGCACTTAGCAGGATGTTGATGTTTGTGTTGCTAATTGCATCAACAAGCTAGTAATTACTCATGGTTTATCATTACTAGTGTTGTTGAATGGGAGCACCTCTGAGAACAAACACATCAGGAGAGGTTCACCACCTTCTATTTAATTAGTCAGAAGTGAGCCCTATGCCAAAGAGAGCTAAAGGAAGTTGGCAGGAGCCTTCTGAGGAGGTCCTCTCCAAAGATCTCTGCAGGTCACCAGAGTCCTGGATTTTGGGTCTAAATGCCAGTTTAAAAAATAGAGCACTGGGACGACCCAGAGGGATGGTATGGGGAGGGAGGAGGGAGGAGGGTTCAGGATGGGGAACACATGTATACCTGTGGCGGATTCATTTTGATATTTGGCAAAACTAATACAATTATGTAAAGTTTAAAAATAAAATTAGAAAAAAAAAAAAAGAATAGCCTTTTCCTCCCGTATCAAAAAACATTCTTCTTCCCAGCATAAGCTGTCCCCAAAGTAAGAGATACTCATCAGATTGCTCCAACAGAGTAGGACAAAGGCTCTCCTGAGTGTTATCAAGAGACATAATATTTTCTACCTCTTTCAAGAGCCCATCTTCTGTATTTTTTACAGGCTTTGCCTGCCCTCCTTTCTTCCCCAAAATGAAATCAATTTTTGTATAAAAATACTCTCACTCTCTGGGTTAGGGTGTGTAGGACGTAAGTACTTGACATTTGTTCCTTCAAGTGCTAACCCTTTCCTTAGATTAATCCTTTTAGATGAATTATAAAATTTGTATATATTATTCAATTATACAAATTATTTGTATTTGTATAAATATAAATAATTCTAAAATGGATTTTCACACTCTCCTGCCTTCTTTGAGCATGTAGAAGAGATTTAAGTTCCTTTCTTCATGACTGAGTGGCTTTCTGAATGTCAGTTGTTGTATCTTGAAAGCCTTCTGTGCTATATTGGACTGTTCAATCCTTTCGCTAAATAGCCCAGCTTGTTTTGCTTCTTTAATTCTTGTGTCTACTTTCTAGAATTTTCGTGTCTCCTTCCTTAGGCCACCTTCCTCTAGCAACCCTTTCCCCTCCTCTTCACAGATTCTGATCTACTAAGGGCTTAGAAACAAAGTCTTTGAGCTTGTTTGGCTCATGGGTAGATTGTGAGTTTTAAGGATGTTCATGACAGCATTGTTTAGTTATAGAAGACTGGGAAGCACCTAAATGTTTATCAGTAGAGTACTGGATGAAAATGCATTTGGTGTATTCCTACAGTGAAACGGAAAAGGAAATGGCAGTCCACTCCAGTATTCTTGCTTGGAAAATCCCATGGACAGAGGAGCCTGGCAGGCTACAATCTATGGGGTCAGAAAGAGTCGGATATGATTAAGCAACTTCACCTCATTTACAGTGAAACATTATGCAGCCCTTAAGTGAATGAGGTGGATCTGTATGTGCTAATAGGAAATAATCTTCAATTGTTAATTGAAAAATAGAGTGTGCACACCAGTGTTATTAGTATGTTCCCAGTTATGTTTAAAAAAGAGTAGGTAGGTAGACTTAGCAAGGACCCAAGTAAAGTGAAGTTCTTGAATCTGATCAGTTTGTTCAGCAGAGGTCCTCCTGCCCTCTTCCTGAATTTAAAACCTGTTCTGAAATACTTGAGCTTGCTATGTAACTTGCTGGTGCCATAGTCTGTTTATTATTCAGCATTTTTCTCCAGGTAGAGAAAATCTGTAGGAATTATACAGGAATTTCAGAGAGATTAGGAGAGCCTATTCCATAACCTCAGGGAACATGTAATTGCAGCTGAAGCAGCATCTCTGCTGCTGCTGCTAAGTCGCTTCAGTCGTGTATGACTCTGTGCGACCCCATAGATGGCAGCCCACCAGGCTCCAGGCAAGAACACTGGAGTGGGTTGCCATTTCCTTCTCCAATGCATGAAAGAGAAAAGTGAAAGTGAAGTCACTCAGTCGTGTCTGACTCCTAGTGACCCCATGGACTGCAGCCTACCAGGCTCCTCTGTCCATGGGATTTTCCAGGCAAGAGTACTGGAGTGGGGTGCCATTGCCTTCTCCGTGAAGCAGCATCTCTAGAAAATCACAAATGGTATCATAAGAAACAACATTCAGGAACAATGGAAAAATAAAGGGACCCATATTTTAACAGACATGTGTATATTATGGGCTTCCCTGGTAGCTTACTTGGTAAAGAATTTGCCTGCAATGCAGGAGACTGCCACAACACAAGAGACACAGGTTCAATCCCTGGGTCAGGAAGGTCCCTTGGAGAAGGAAATGGCAGCCCACTCCAGTATTCTTGTCTGAGAAATCCCATGGACAGAGGAGCCTGGTGGGCTACAGTCCATGGGGCCACAAGAATTGCACACAACTGAGCAACTAAACCACCACCACCATATGTTTTATATATAAAACATTCTAACTGAACCCCAAGTAGGTTGAAGAAAGCATGGGCTTTGTCATCAGATGGATTTGAATTCCAGCCCTGCCATTTTCCATCTATGTTTTCTTAGACAAAGTATTCTATTCTGAGCCTGGATTTTTTTCTTATCTGAAAAACAAGGACAGTAATACCCATCTCACTGGTTTATTAAAGATTAAATGTAAACTTACCAGTATGATGACTGGCTCATGGTAGATGTTCAACAAATGATAGCTGCTGTTGACATTGTTATTTTATTATTCAGTATCATCTACACTACACCTTTATCCAGTTTCTGCTAGAGTTTGACTGGAAGAAGCAGGGCCTTTTGCCTCCTTGGCCTTTTGACAAAGGGAAGTCCCAAGTGCTTCCTTCCCTCTGTGTTGTTAGTTACCTCTTGAGATGCAAAAAGTTATCCTAAAATTTAGCAGCTTAAAACAATAAACATGAATTTTCTTATACAGTTTCTGTGTGTCAGGAACTCAAGAGCTGCCTAGCTGGGTGGCTCTGGCTCAGGCACTCTCGGGAGGTTGCAGTCAGGATGTCTTCCAGGGTTACAGTCGTCTAGAGGCTTAATGGGGCTGAGGGATCTGCTTCTCAGACTCACTCTGGTGCCTGCCAAGTGATTGCTAATTGTTGGCAGTGAGTTCTTCACCCCATAGACCTCTTTATAAAGGTCTGCTTGAGTGTTCTTACAACATAACAGCTGGCTCTATCAGAGCCAGTAACCCAAGAGAGAGCAAGGGCAGAAGCCATGATATTTATGACCTAGCTTTGAAGGGTGCACACTTTCATTTCTGCAGTCAAACAGATCATGTTGGCCCTGCCCAGTATAGGAGGGCATTACACAAGGATGTGAATACTAGGAGATAGGATCATTGTGGCTGTGATGGAGGCTGCCTCCCACACTCTGCAGAGATTGGCTTCCAGTGACCTGAAGGAGTCCAAACAGTGAATTGGTGACAAAATGGAAATGCGGATTTAAAATCTCCTGGATTGAGACTGGTGAAGACCTTCCTGGTGCAGGACGGCCTGAGACACAGGGATCAGGTCAACATTTGTGTGTTGTAGGTTGATGACTTTCAGAAAGAACTGTAGATCACTGAGGAACCACAGGTTGGCAGCGCTCCGAGCCCCATCCGTCTAACCCTGAAAGGAACTAGGCTTCAAAGTGTTTTCTCTTTTTGACTTAACAGATACAGCTAGTGGGAACACTATTGACTGGGCATATGATAATGGCATCAAGTATGCGTTCTGTTTTGAGTTGAGAGATACTGGTTTCTATGCCTTCGCTCTGCCAGCCGACCAGATCATCCCCACTGCACAGGAGACCTGGCTGGGGCTCAAGACCATCATGGAGCATGTGCGGAACAACATCTAGAAGAGAGCCTTGCTCTGTCTACATTTTGTATTCCCTTGTCCACACACACACAGAGGCCATTATTAAAGAGAGCTTGTTCCTTCACACATGAGTCGGAGTCTTCTGGCTTTGTAGAGAACACAGGTCAGCCCCCGGCCAGCCCCCTTCCTTGTAGTTTGTGCATTCTGGCCGTGCGCTGAGAGAAGCACTTCTGCCAGCCTGCTGTGTTTTGGTTCTGCTGTTTCAATGAGCCCTCTGTATGCCTTTCCTTCCACGTAGCTGGGTGGGCAAGCCACACTTAGGATCAACCCTTACTGGGTGGCATGTCGCTACCTCATGTTTAGATCAAAAGGTATGTGAAATGGTTCTCTAGTTTCATCCGATCTAGCCACACCCATGGCCTTGCTCTGGTGGGGGCCCCAAGGGAAGTGCTGTGGGAGGTAATGCTTGTCTTTTAGACTGGTCTCACAGATGTCACAGAACTTCCTTTAACTGATCTCACTCCTTCTTGAACATATTTTTCTTTGAAAAATAAATCCCATAGGGTCATCAGTACAGGTCATCCCCTTGTTTTGTTTTTGTTCGCTCTTAGTCTGAATATAAGACTCACGTCTCATAACTGGGTCAAAAATTCCCAGATATTACAATTCTGATCACATTCTCCCCTTTGTTATTCAGTGTAACTGGGATCCAGAAGGTGATCTGTGTCCTCAGGTACTGCTCACTTAGAAAGCCTGGATTAAGTGCTGATCTAATATAATAGCAGGATAGCTAAATTATCCCCATCTGTCCTGATGGGCTCACCTCTACTTTGCCTTTTGAACTTACTTCAGAGATCTTTCTCTCACCCTGTTGGTCCTAAATCACTCCTCTGGCTTGGGTAATCTTACTACCCTTGCACATCCCTATTTGTTCTCTGGTGTACCTTGTTTCCTTCTCCTGGTTTTCATTTTTTGGTTTTGATCTTTAAAGTTGCTTTTTCTATTTTGCATCCTGGACCTTGGGTAGCAAGGTGGAGCAAAGATTCATCAGTCAGGCTCCTCTTGTTACATTCTTCCTTAGCATGTACCATCTGCCTCTTTTATTTTCTCTCTCTCTCTTTTTTAATTTGCTCTTTTCAAACATGTCTGTAAATCTTACCCTTCTGCCTAGGATTTGTGCAGCATCTGGTATGTGCTCATAAGCCAATAAATATTCAATATGAGTCTCCTGATCATCTTCTATTCTTTGCCTTCACCTGAATGGAACCAAGCCATGGTTTTGAATATGCAGCTCTTTATAATGTCAAAAGTCAATTTTAATCCCTGTCCACATATCACATGACATATCCTTCTCCATCAGGCTAAGGGGCCTCCAGGGTACTGTTACCTTGGTGACTGCACTCTGGTCCTGGGTCTAGTTCTTAGTTTTTCAGCTCAGAGGCTTGATATTTTTTGTGTCTGTATTGATTAGACTTGGGGATGCTGACTCACGCCTACAGAGCTCAGATGAGGCACATGATAAAATCAGAATACAAATTTATTAATTTACATCATGGCATGTAACTGTTTAGTGGATTGGATCCTCACGTCGGCCTGAACAGTACATTCTCTCCCTGTAGGCAAAGATACATGGGAAGCCAAATTATAATCAGAAGGTTGTTTAGTGAGCGGGGCGTCAGAGCAAGGAAAGTTAATTACAGTCTATGATTAGAATTTTTAATGGTATCCAGCTCTAATAGCATGATACATCCAATTCTATAACCAGAGCACACCTGCCAGCCAGCTGGTCGCTTGTGCTGGCTAGTCAGGGCTGCTGCAGACCAGACAATGCCTCAGTAGATATAACATGCTTGCCTCTGTGACTTGCCTGTAACCTCTGTTTGTGGAACCCCTTGCCCACCCCCAAGATTGAAATGGTCCTTTAGACTCCTTAAGAGAAAGATTTATTAAACAAGGCATAAAAAACCATAAAAGAATACCTATGATTATAATAACATTAAGAGATATCATTAAAAGACACTATAAAATGAGAAAACAAGTTGGAAATTAGAAGATAGCCATAATATTCATAATACACTCAAAAGACAAAGGACATACAAAGAACTACAGATTAGTAAGAAAAGGACAAATAATCCAATAGAAAAGTGGATAAAAGATATGAGCAAGCACTTCACTTAAGAAGCGGTAACAGGTATTCTGATAACATAGGAAGAGATGATTGGGGCTTCCCCCGTGGCTCAGTGGTAAAGAAACTGCCTGCAATGCAGGAGCTGCAGGAGAAGCAGGTTCGATCCCTGGGTGAGGAAAATCCCCTGGAGGAGGCCATGGCAACCCACTCCAGTATTCTGTCCTGGAGATTCCCATGGACAGAGGAACTTGGCAGGCTACAGTCCAGAGGGTGGACTTCCCTGGTGGCTCAGTGGTAAAAAATCTGCCTGCAGTGCGGGAGACATGATTTCAATCCCTGGGTCAGGAAGATCTCCTGGAGAAGGAAATGGCTGCCCACTCCAGTATTCTTGCCTGGAGAATCCCATGGACGGAGCTTAGTGGGCTACAGTCCTGGGATCACAGAGTTGGACACAACTGAGTGACTGACACTTTCAGGAAGAGATGATTACTGATGGAAGACATATAAATCAAAACCAAAATGAAAAGCCATTTTATACTCATTCAGTTTATATAAGTCAGAAAGTTGGAGAACTTCCCTGGTGGACAGTGGATAGGAATCTGCCTGCCAAAGCAGAGGATACTGATTCGATCCCTGGTCTGGGAAGATTCCTTATGGCATGGAGCCACCAAGCCTGTGCACCACATTACTGAGCTTGTCTCTAGAACCTTCGCACTCCAACTACTGAGCCAGTGTGGTGCAGCTACTGAAGTCGATGTGCCTCCAGCCTGTGCTCTGCAACAAGAGAAGCCACAGTAATGAGAAGCCTGCACACGGCAACGAAGAGCAGCCCCCGTTAGCCAAGACTCTTAGAGAAAGCCCACAAGCAGCAACGAAGACCCAGTGCAGAAAAAAAAAAAAAAAAAAGAGAAAAGTTGGAGAGGAGGTAGATAACAGGATCTCTTATACCTAGTTGGTGGGTGTGTGAATTAGCAAATTCACTTTGGAGAATAGTTTGGCATTATCTTCTAAATTTCACACTTCCATCCATCCCTTCCACCTCTTCCATCCCAAGCATTGTTGTTCAGTCACTAAGTTGTATCCGACTCTTTGCGGCCTCATGGACTGCACCATGCCAGGCTCCCCTGCCCTTCACTGTCTCCCAGAGTTATAAACCCAAGAAATTCTTGCAGTATGTAACAGGAGACATATATGAGAATCTTCACAGCAACACTGTTCATAACAGCAAAAACCTAAAAACAACTTAAAAGTCCACCAGTGGGACAGTGGGTGAATAAATATGGTATTTTCACATACTGAAATATTATACTACAGTCAGAACAAAACTTAGTGTGATTTCCTTTCTAGAAAGTTCCAAGTAATTGGGAGGTAAATATATATAAAATTTATATACACACACACATTTATAAGGAAGACATACAAAATTTGGTAAAGCTATGTAAAAAAGTAAGCAATAGTAAAATAAGTCAGACAGAAAGACAGATACTATATGTTATCAGTTATATGTAGAATCTGAAAAATAAAACAAATGAGTGAATATAACAAAAAGGAACAGACTCACAGATACAGAGAACAAACTAGTGTATAATAGTGGGGAGATAGGGGAGGGGGCAAGATAGGGGTAGGGGATTAAGGGGTACAAACTACTATGTATAAAATAAATGAGCTACAAGGCTATATATTGTCCAGCACAGGGAATATAGCAAACATTTTATAATAAATATAAATGGAATATAATCTTTAAAAATTATGAATCACTTTGTTGTACACCTAAAACATACAATATTGTAAATCAGCTGTAACTCAATAAAAAGGATAGGAGGGAAGCAAGATACAGTAGACACACCCAGACCCCTTTTCCTGGTCAAGTGCACTTATCCCTAACTACTGTGAATGTTGGCTGTCAGCATATCAGGCCCCATCCCTCTCTGGAGTATTGCCATTAGCCAATGGGGGTTGCCTTACCCAGGAAGCCATGCACCTGCTTTCTGTTTATCACTTCCCCAAATGTCAGTCCATCACTGATTGACTCTGGGTACAAACAGGTAGTCTTTGCTTCAAGGTAGAGTCAATGTTCTGGTTCACTGTATGCCTGAGAGCTCTGAATCCAGGCTCCAGCAAATTCCACATCCTTGCTTAGCTATTTTTCCCTCTCCATCCCTGCTTCCCAAACTCTCCTCCTGAGAACTCCCTCAGTAAATCATCTAAACAAGAATCCCATCTCAGACTCTACTTGTAGGGAAATGGAGAACCTGGGATTCTGAATGATGATTACCTTAGATCAGAAGAGGTTGGGACATGAGATAAGGGTCAAAGCCCTTTGGTGAGGTAAAGGACCTGAGCTTTTGTTTTAGGTTACCTTTTATTTTTTTCAGGTAAAAAACCTAATTCAACAGCTAAATAACAAAAGAAGGCAGCCATTAACCAGGATTACAATTAATCCTTAATTACAATTAATTTGTAATTACAATTGCAATCAATTTGGATTAATTACAATTAATTACTTTGGCCACCTGATTGAAGAACTGACTCACTAGAAAAGACCCTGATGCTGGGAAAGATTGAAGGCAGGAGGAGAAGGGGACGACAGAGGATGAGATGGTTGGATGGCATCACTGACTCAATGGACATGAGTTTTAGTAAGCTTTGGGAGTTGATGATGCACAGGGAGGCCTGGCGTGCTGCAGTCCATGGGGTCGCAAAGAGTCAGACACGACCGAGCGACTGAACTGACAATTAATCTATTTCTAGGCCTTCCCAGGTGGCTCAGTGGGTAAAGAATTTGCCTGAGATGCAGGAGACACAGGAGACATGGGTTTGATCCCTGGGTTGGGAAGATCCCCTGGAGGATGGAATGGCAACCCACTCCAGTATTCTTGCTTGGAGAATCCCATGGACAGAGGAGCCTGGTAGGTTACAGTCTATAGGACTGCAAAGGGTCAGACACAACTGAGCATGCATGCATGGACCTGAAATCCAATTTTTAAAAATGTTTACAAAGATACAGTTGTTTTTTTTTTTTTAAAGGTTTTACTATGCAACATACATGAAACGTGCATTTATTGAGAATCTAATGTATTCCAGGGACAGTTTTAGATGCTGGCAATGTGATGTTAAACAAAAAGACAAAAATCCCTTCTTGCATGGAATTTCACTGTAGTTGGAGAGACAGTAAGTTCTCAAGAGAACTGTTAAATTAAAATTTTAATTTGGGAAACTTCCCTGATGGTTCAGTGGCTAAGGCTTCTTGCTTCCAATGCAGGGGGTCTGGGTTAGTGAACTAGATCCCATGTGCTGAGACTAAGACCTGTCACAGCCAAATAAAATAAATTTTAATTTGGGTAATGCAAGATGCTATAAATAAAACCAGCTGCTGTCAGGAGAGTGATGGGTGGTGGTGGGGCCTCTAGATTGGAAATGTTAGAGAAGATGGCATCTAGCTTGTATAATATTATAAAATTATTCTTACCTCTCTTCCTTGTATTCTTTTATACTCCCCCAAACCACGTGAAAAATGCGGGCTAATGTTATCCACATTTTACAGGTGGAAAATCTGAAGAGCAATAAGGTTCTTGCCCAAAACAAACAGTATCTTCTGTTCCCTAAGTGAAGACCCCACTGAAAAAGAGAAGATCTAAATGATAAGCATTCATGGACACAACTTGAATTTCTGAATCATATTTCAGTTCAAAAGGCTCTCATACCTCATCAAACCAGTCTCCATGGAATTTTTCACTATTAAGGACATTGAAGAGGATAGAAAAGGGATAATCCATTGATAATGGGAAAAAAGTATTTTAAATTCTCTCTTTTTGTAGTACTGGGAAGGGGCTTGCTGAGCCATTTTCAAGTCTTATACCCAGTCCTACTGGGGACCAAAAGAAGACCTTCTGTGAAGTAAATAATAGGTAAGGGTATGGTCCATGGCTGTGGATGGGATTAGCTACTTGAAACCAGCTGCTTATTGAACTGCAACCATCTGGGGACTTCAAGGCAGACCACATCCACTTGTCTGTGTTACACATGGCAAGGGGCAGCCAAATAGCCCAACTCCTTCACTCAGTCATGTGACCTTGGGCCGTGCTATAACCTCTGGGAGCCCCAGTTTCCTTTTCTTTAAGATGAGGATAGTGACTGTATTTATAGTAACTTATGAAGAGGATTCAGTAAGCTAATGCGTGAAAGTCTTCAGCACTTTACCTACAGGTGGAAGTACTCCACATATGTTGCTTGAATTATTCTTCTCACCAAATGTTAAAAATTCATTTATGAATGAGGCATTGGCATTTCCCCTTATTAGAACCCTTATTTATTTATTGGCCACACTTCGTGGCATGTGAGATCTTAGTTCCCTAACCAGGGATTAAACCAGTGTGCCCTGCAGTGGAAGCACAGAGTCTTAGCCACTGGACTGCCAGGAAAGTCCCATAGTAGCCATATATATTTTTTTAGACTTATCTTAAGACTTAAAGATCTCAATAATTCACAGAAAAGCACTGGTTGGATGTTTCCATTTTGAGTATTATTTGGGTTTTGAAGTTGCAGGGTTCTTTCTCTGGGAGCTTTTCTACGTTAAACAGATATTGATGCCCTTCTCAGTAAAAGGATTAATCAAGGGAACATGGCCTGAAACTTCCATAGGTCCAGCTTCCATGCACAGCCATGTCAAGTGTGTAGGGTTACCATTGGTTTTTACTGGTGCTGCCTGCTATAAGTCTATTTTGGGTGAAGTTGAGGATATGTTCCAGTTTTGGAATGTCTTATGTAGATTGTACTTTTTTTAATGTCACTATCCTCAGACCAACTATGAAGAATCATTTTTATCGTTATCATCATCATCCTTATCTTTCTAGTTGATGACTTCTGGAATTTTGCCAAACCAGACAGCTTGTAAAATAAATTCTCTCTACTGTTTGTATTGAACCTTAAATCATGAGCACCAGCTGTTTCTTGTATTTGAAGTAAAGCTCCAGGTGTACTGGTGGCATCCAGAGAGCATAGGCGGTTTTTTCCTCCTTAGAATATATGGGTACCATGTGCAGCTGGCCAATTTGCTCCTTTAACGCAGAAAGTGAATCTCATAGTTTTTGTATTTCTTACAAAGCTGAGCTCAGCAGCTAGTAAATATTTGTTGATTTGATTTGCTGTAGGGCAGCAAGTTAACAATTGCATAAGCTGTACTCTCAACAAGTTCGGGCAGCAGAAAAAGAGTACTTTTTCCAACAAATATTATCAGTGGAATTCTGGAAAATAGGAATGTATATCCCTCAGTTCTAAGAGAAACAGAACATAAATTAAACCTTCAGAGATAAGGAAGGCTTGATACTAAGTTGCTTGCATTTTTGTAATGATTTATATTTAAAAAATGCTTTTATTTATACTGGATAATTAAATTATCACAACCACCTGGGGATACATGCAGGCTGGGTATTCCTGTCCCTATTTACTGATGAGGAGTCAAAGAATTAAAGAGGTGAAGAAACATGTCCAAACAAAAACAGATGGAAATGGTGAAGCAGATTCTCTAGGCCAGCTCTAGAAATTGTTGCGGAGAAAGTAATTTGAATGCTTTTAAAATGCACAGAGTTCCTCCAGCTCTTTTGGTCTCACAACCCTGTACTACCTTCCTGTCCTCTGATAGCTTTGAGTTTCTAGGTTTGCAGTGATAAGAGGGAGTTTAGGGAAGAAACAGGAGCCGCATTCTCCCTCTCTGGCTACCATTGCTGGCTGATGACACCCACAGTTGAGAGGCATTGTGTGGTTCCCATGGGTCTGCCCCCTGTGCCTTCACCTAACATTGTCATCAAGGGACAATATTTTAATTATTATAAAACATCTGGAATGGACCAAAGACACTATTTCCATACATTAGGGACTTCGTGCACTTTCACAGAGATTAGACAGCCTACGGAACCGCCTACTCCCATCTTTAACTATTAGCTTCTTGAAACCTTGGATGACAAAATGCCTACCGCTCTCAACAAACAGATATATTTTGAGTATTTAAACAACTTGACCTAACCTTAGGAAGCCATTAACTCAGATTTTGGACTCTCAAGGTCAGAGCCAAGGTTTTATTTATTTTGGGTCCATAGTACGTGAGCAAAAATTGGTGACCCCTACAGCAGTGTCATTTTCACACCTGATCCACTCGGCTAATGGGCTGAGGCAGTCTCCCTTCCTTGGCTCTGAGTACCTGGCCATGGTATTTTTCTTATCTGATGGATGGGAGAAGCCCAGAGGTCAGGGAAAGCGAAGACCTCCTGCTCTCGTTTCAGCAAATCTGTATGAGAAAACTCAGAGAAGTCAGGCTCAGTGGGAAAGGAAGGATGACCTATCTCATGGTTGTGAAGTGGTATTATTTCCTTATTTAAAATTAAAAAAATACATACGTATTTTAATATTTTATTATTTGTTTTTGGCTGTGTCAGGTCTTAGTTGAAGCACCTGGGTTCTGGAGTTGTGGTGCATGGGTTTAGTTGCCCTGCAGCATATGAGATCTTTGTTCCTAGGTGAGGGATCATACCCACATCCCCTGCGTTGGCAGGCTGATTCCTAACCACTGGACCACTAGAGAAGTCCCTAAAGTGGTATTTCTAGATACTTCTAGCTGCAGTTGGTGGTAAACAGGTATTAACTTGCTAAGGAGGCATGTCAAAGGCGGCCCCGGATCTCCTCTCTCCCTTTTGCCCCAGGGCCATCAATAGGATAAATATCTTATAGGCATGTTTCTTTAGGTCCTCTAGGCTCCTTGATGCCTGGCAGGAAGTCTAGGAGCCTTCTGTCTACTCAGGAATACAAATAAGGGACTCCTGTAGGCAGAAAGATATTTGTTCAGGCTGAAAGTGGACAACTTGCTAGGCTGGGATGCGTGCATGCTAAGTCACTTCAGTTGTTTTCAACTATTTGTGACCCCATGGACTGTAACCTACCAGGATCCTCTGTCCATGGGTTTCCCCAGGCAAGAAAACTGGAGTGGGTTGCCATTCCATTCTCCAGGGGATCTTCCTGACCCAGGGATTGGACCCATGTCTCCTGAGACTCCTGCATTATAGGCAGATTGTTTACTGCTGAGGCTGGGGAAGGCCTGCTAATTAATAGCACTGGCCCTGGAAGAGGGGTTTCCCCTCCTACTCTTTGCCAGGGCTGCAGGGTCGGGGAGAGATATAAGTGCCAGCTCTGCGGGCTCAGAGGTCAATGGTATCATAACCTTTGGAAATTAAACTGAAAGATTGAGAGGAGGCAGTCCAGAGATAATTTTTCATACTCCCATAGAAGGAGAAATAATAACACATTGATCAGTGTTTCCCTGGGTTGCTCAAACCTGATGGACTGTTTGCTCTAGTAGTATCAGAATTTCTCTGGCACTTGAATCCAAATTTGTGGACCATTCCTCAGCTATTACCAACTGGACATGGAACAACAGACTGGTTCCAAATAGGAAAAGGAGTACGTCAAGGCTGTATATTGTCACCCTGTTTTTTAACTTATATTCAG
>NW_011495080.1:7169726-7177500 GCF_000754665.1 Bison bison bison | reverse complement strand
CAAAATCACTGCAGATGGTGACTGCAGCCATGAAATGAAAAGACGCTTACTCCTTGGAAGGAAAGTTATGACCAACCTAGATAGCATATTCAAAAGCAGAGACGTTACTTTGCCAACAAAGTTTCGTCTAGTCAAGGCTATGGTTTTTCCAGTGGTCATGTATGGATGTGAGAGTTGGACTGTGAAGAAGGCTGAGCGCCGAAGAATTGATGCTTTTGAACTGTGGTGTTGGAGAAGACTCTTGAGAGTCCCTTGGACTGCAAGGAGATCCAACCGGTCCATTCTGAAGGAGATCAGCCCTGGGATTTCTTTGGAAGGAATGATGCTAAAGCTGAAACTCCAGTACTTTGGCCACCTCATGTGAAGAGTTGACTCATTGGAGAAGACCCTGATGCTGGGAGGGATTGGGGGCAGGAGGAGAAGAGGATGACAGAGGATGAGATGGCTGGATGGCATCACCGACTCGATGGACGTGAGTCTGGGTGAACTCCGGGAGTTGGTTGGACAGGGAGGCCTGGCGTGCTGCAATTCACAGGGTCGCAAAGAGTCGGACACAGCTGAGCGACTGATCTCATCTGATCTGATATTTGAGCAATATGAGATTCAGAGTAAAGTTGTTTAGGATTTAATGGCCATGTATTCTAAATCTCTGTGTTTTTGTTAACACCCTGAACCGTCTGTCAAATTTTTGACGATCTCAACACCCAAGGTGTTTCTGTGATCTTGGGAACCGAAAGGTCTCACTCTTACTGCAGAACCATCTTCCAGAGTCAAGCTGCCTTCTCCTTTCATATATGGTAAATTTCTGAACATGTATATATACAAAAGTTTACAGTAGACACATATTATAGCGATAAGCTTTCTGACCCAGGGATTGAACCGGGTCTCCCGCATTGCAGGCAGATGATTTACTGTCTGAGCCACCAGGGAATCCCAGTAACCTTTCTACTCAAATGACAGCATTAGGCTATATCCAGGAGCTTGTCAGAAACAGAATCCCTGGTTCCACTCCAGACCTACTGAATCAGAGTCTGCACTGAACATGATTCTCAAGTAATTCACATGCCCAGTAAACTTTGAGAAGCACTGAGCTAAAAATATATTTACTAATTATACCTCACCTCAGCATCTTTTAGACAGGTGTTCTCCACCCTGGTTGTACATTAGAATCACCCAGGGATTTTGCAAACTACTGATGGCTTGGGTTCCACCCCAGACCAATTGAAACAGAATCTGTGAGCATTGGCTTATAAAGGTCTCAGCTGATACTAATGGACAACCAAGGCTGAGAGCACTTTAAAATTTTAGCTGCACCATTCAACTTGCAGGAGTCTTAGTTCCCTGACCAGAGATCGAACCCCGAACCACAGTAATGAAAGCACCAAGTCCTCACCATTGGGCCACCAGGGAATTCTCCCTGAGGACATTGTTTTGAACACAATTTCCAGTGCAATTTTCACAATGTTTTATCCGTGGATAAATTCTCCATGGATATCTTATCTTTCTGCACATCCAGATGATCTTTTCAAGGATGTTAGGACAGTAAATAGCTTTGGAGGATGGAGGTAATGTTCCCTCTGGAGTGAAGGAAACAGTTGTTTACTGTTCAGTGTAGTAGAATAATCATCATATTCAAACTGCATAAAAATAAAGACAAAGAAAAAATCTTGAAAGCAAGAATGGGGAAAATTACCTTACTACTTACAGAGCAACAAGCATAAGAATTACAGTGAAATTGTCAGAAACTATGAAAGCAAGAAGAGTGTGGAGTGAGATATTTAAAGTTTTAAAGAAAATAAGACAAACTTAGGATTCCTTCCCAGTGAGATTATCCTTCAGGACTGAAAGAGACTCAAAAAGGCTATACAGTCTTGAGAAAAGAACACAGCTGGAGATATCCTGCTCCCTGATGTCAAACTATACTACAAAGATCTAATAATAAAACAATGTGGTACTGGCAAACACAGACACACAGACCAATGGAACAGAAGTGAGAGCTCAGAAATAAACCTATATGTGTAAGGACAATTTATGACAAAGGAACAAAGAACATACAAAGGAAAAAGGATAGTCTCTTCAATAAGTAGTGTTGGGAAAACTAGATAGTCACATGAAAAAGAATGAAAGAATGAAACAGTGGTCTCGCTGTCTTACACTGTACACAAAAGTTGACTCAAAATGGATTAAAATGTAATGTAAGACCTAAAACCACAAAATTGCTAGAAGAAAACATAGGTAATCTCTGGTGGCTCTGATGGTAAAGAATCTGCCTGCAATGCCAGAGACCCGATTTCGATTCCTGAGTCCGGAAGTTCCCCTGGAGAAGGGAATGGCAACCCACTCCAGTATTCTTGCTGGTAGAATCCCATGGACAGAGGAGCCTGACTGGCTACAGTTCATGGGGTCACAGAGTTTGAAATGACTGAGCGAGTAACACTTAACACTCGACCTTGAAGACATGTAGTGATATCTCAGTAACGTTTTACGGATCTGACTCCAAAGGCAAGGGAAACAAAAGCAAAAATAGACAAATGGAACCATATCAAGCTAAAAAGCTTCTGTATAGTGAAGGAAACTGTCTTACATTGAAAAGGCAACATATTGACTGGAGAAGGTATGTGCAAATCATATATCTGATAAGGGGCTAATACCCAAAATATTCGGCTGGCCAAAAAGTTCATTCAAGTTTTTTGTAACATCTTAAAGGAAAACCTGAATGAACTTTTAGGCCAACCCAATATATATATATATAAAGAACTCATATAATTCAACAAAAAACAAGCAACTTTGATTAAAAAATTGGCACAGGACCTGAATAGATATTTTTTTGAAGAAGGCACACAGATGGGCAACATGCATGAGTAGATGTTCAACATCACTAATTATTAGGGAAATGCAAATCAAAACCACAATGAGAGATCATCTCCCATCTATTAGAATGGCTATGATTGAAAAGACAGGAAATACCAGATGTTGCAGAAGGTGTGGAGAAAAGGGAATCCTCATACACTGTCGGTGGGACCATAAATTGGTACAACCACCATGAAAAGCAATATGGAGGTTTCTCAAAAAAATGAAGACTGGACTTACCATTTGACCCAGCTATTTCACTTCTGTGTATTTATTCAGAGAACATGAAAACATTAACTCAAAAAGATACATGCACCTCTGTATTCATTACAGCGTTATTTACAATAGCCGAGATAAGGAAACAACCTAAGTGTCCATTGATGGATGCATGTATAAAGAAGATGTGTGCATACAAAATGGAATATACTCAGACATAAAAAAGAGAAATCTTTCCATTTGCAACAACATAGATAGATATTAAAGGTATTATGAAATAAGTGAACTAGGCCAGAGAAAGATAGATACCAATGATTTCACTCATATATTGTATCTGAAAAATAAAACAAATGAACAAATAAAACAAAAATAAACTCATAGAAACAGAGATCAGATTAGGGGCTGCCAGAGGGGAAGGAAGTTGAGAGGTGGGTGAAATAGAGGGAATGGGGTCAACTGTATGGTGATGAATGGTAACTAGATTTGTGATACTTATTTTATGGTATATACAGATGTTGAATTATAATGCTGTACACCTGAAACTTATATAATAATTAAATGGTTTAGTCACTAAGTTGTGTCCGACTCTTGCCTACCTATGGACTGTAGCCCGCTAGGCTCCTCTGTCCATGGGATTCTCCAGGCAAGAATACTGGAGTGGGTTGCCATTTCCTTCTTCAGGATAATAATTAAATATCAATGTTAAAAAAAAGAGTGAGGGGGTGGCAAGCAGAGAGGCAAAAAAAAAAAAAAAAAGAGGAAGGGGACTTCCCTTTAGGTCCAGTGGTTAAGACTCTGGGCTCCCAGAGTGCAGGGGGCACTGGTTCAGTCCCTGGTTGAAGAACTAAGATCCCGCATGCCGTGCACAGCCTGGCCTAAGACATCAAATAAATAGACAAAGATGAAAGTTTCTTTAAAAAAAAAGAGTGAAGAAGAAATACTTTTTCAGACAAACAAAATCTGAGGCAATTCATTGCAGCAGGCCGGCTCTGCAAGAAATATTTTTTAAAGTTTTTCAGGGAGTAGGAAAATGACATAGGTCAAAACTTTGTATCTATATAAAGAAAGTGGCAGGAATAAAAGAAGGTAAAATAAAATATTTTATTTTTCTTCCTCTTAAGTGATCTAAAAGATAACTTTAAAAATAGTAACAATTAGATTACAGTTTATGGATATGTGAAACAAACTATATTTCACCAATGTTATAAGGGGCAAGAGGAAGAAACTGAAAATATTCTAAAGTACCCACACCACATGTGAAGCCATGTTGTTTGAAGGCAGACATAGAATAGTTAAAAGTGTACATTGCAAATTCTAGGGCAATTACTAAAATAATTTTTAAAAGCAGCATTCTTGATACGCCAAGGGAGAGGATGAAGTGGAATTCTTTGAAGAAAGAAAGTCGCTCAGTCGTGTTTGACTCTTTGCGACCCCATGGACCTGGTTCCTCCATCCATGGGATTTTCCAGGCAAGAATACTGGAATGGGTTGCCATTTCCTTCTCCTGGAGATCTTCCCAAACCAGGGTTTGAACCCAGGCGAGAGTTGGACTATAAAGAAAGCTGAGTGCCAAAGAATTGATGCTTTTGAACTGTGGTGTTGGAGAAGACTCTAGAGAGTCCCTTGGACTGCAAGGAGATCCAACCAGTCCATCCTAAAGGAGATTAGTCCTGGGTGTTCATTGGAAGGACTGATGTTGAAGCTGAAACTCCAATACTTCGGCTACCTGATGTGAAGAGCTGACTCATTTGAAAAGACCCTGATGCTGGGAAAGATTGAGGGCAGGAGGAGAAGGGGACGACAGAGGATGAGATGGTTGGAGGCATCACTGACTCAATGGACATGGGTTTGGGTGGACTCCGGGAGTTGGTGATGGACAGGGAGGCCTGGTGTGCTGTGGTTCATGGGGTCGCAAAGAGTCGGACACGACTGAGCGACTGAACTGAACTGAACTCCTGCGTTGTAGGCAAACACTTTACCATCTGAGCCACCAGGGTAGTTCTTTGAAAGGCTCAATTAAAACAAGAGAAGGTGAGACTTCTCTGGTGGTTCAGTGGTGGGTGATCCCAATACAGGAGGTCCTGTATGATCCCTGGTCAGGGAGTTAGATCCCATGTGCCACAATGAAGAGTGTACATGCCACAACTAAAGATCTTGCAGGAAGCAACTAAGACCCAGCACAGCCAAATACATAAATAAATATATTTTTTTAAAAAACAGAGAAGGCAGGTAAAGAGGGGAGCAAAAGAAACGAAAACAAGTATAACAAATAGAAAACGGTTACAATCATGGTAGATACCACTGCAGCTATGTTGTTGTTGTTCAGCTGCTCAGTCGTGTCCTACTCGTTGTGACCCCATGGACTGCAGCAAGCCAGGCTTCCTTGTCCTTCACTGTCTCACGGAGTTTGCTCAAACTCACGTCCATTGAGTCCATGATGCTATCCAACCATCTCACTCATCCTCTGTTACCCCTTTCTCTTCCTGCCCTCAATCTTTCCCAGCATCAGGGTCTTTTCGATTTAGTCAGCTCTTCCCGTCAGGTGGCCAAAGTATTGGAGCTTCAGCTTCAGCATCAGTCCTTCAGAGGAATATTCAGGGTTGATTTCCTTTAGGATTGCATGGTTTGATCTCCTTGCTGCCCAAGGGACTCTCAGGAGCCTTTTCCAACATCGCAGTTCAAAGCATCAATTCTTCGGCAGTCAGCCTTCATTATGGTCCAACTCTCACATCGGTACATGACTACAGGAAAAATCATAGCTTTGACTATATGGACCTTTGTTGGAAAAGTGATGTGTTGGCTTTTTAATATGTTGTCTGGATTTGTGATAGCTTT
Organism: Bison bison bison; assembly: GCF_000754665.1. Taxonomy (NCBI): domain Eukaryota; kingdom Metazoa; phylum Chordata; class Mammalia; order Artiodactyla; family Bovidae; genus Bison; species Bison bison. The sequence goes on along the minus strand of NW_011495080.1, from coordinate 7,171,599 downwards.
TCTTCCAAGGAGTGACTGTCTTTTAATTTCATGGCTGCAGTCACTGCAGTGACTTTGGAGCCCAAGAAAACAAAGTCTGTCACTGTTTCCATTGTTTCCCCATCTCTTTGCCATGAAGTGATGGGACCAGATGCCATGATCTTAGTTTTTTTAATGTTGAGTTTTAAGCCAGCTTTTTCACTCCCCTTTTTCACCTTTATCAAGAGGCTCTTTAGTTCCTCTTCACTTTCTGCCATAAGGGTGGTTGTCATCTACGTATCTGAGGTTATTGATATTTATGCTGGCAATCTTGATTGCAGCTTGTGATTCATCCAGCTATATCAGTAATAGTTCACTCCAATGATAGTTCAAGTAATATTGACTCCAACTATATCAGTAATAAATTTAAATGTGAGGCAATGGCACCCCACTCCAGTACTTTTGGCTAGAAAATCCCATGGACGGAGGAGCCTGGTAGGCTGCAGACCATGGGGTCACTAGAGTCGAACACGACTGAGCGACTTCACTTTCACTTTTCACTTTCATGCACTGGAGAAGGAAATGGCAACCCACTCCAGTGTTCTTGCCTGGAGAATCCCAGGGATGGGGGAGCCTGGTGGGCTGCCGTCTATGGGGTCGCACAGAGTCGGACACGACTAAAGCGACGCAGCAGCAGCAGTCTAATACATCAATTGAAAGACCAAAATTATCAACTGGATAAATAAGATCCAACTTTTAAGTTACCTGCAAGAAACCCTCTTTAAATATAAAGGTTCAGATATGTTAAAAGTGTAGTGATGGAGAAAGCTGTTCCATGTTAACACTAGTTAAAAGAAAGTTGTAGTAGCTGTCTTAATTACAGACAAAGTGGACTTCAGAAAAAGCAAACTTATCAGGATTAAAGAGGGGCATTTTATAACAATAAATAATTTAACTTTCCAAGACTATATAATAGTTCTTAGCATGTTTGCATTTAACAGTGTTATAATTAATGAGACAAAAACTATAAAACTGCAAGGAGAAATAGACAAATCTGCTATCTGGTTGGGAATTTCAAAACTCTTCTTTCAGTAATTTTTAGGTTAATCAGGCAGAGAATCAAAAAGAATATGGTTGACCTAAACAGCACCATCAGTTGACTTGGTCTAATTGACATTTATGGAACACTTCATCCAACAGCAGATAAGCCACATTCTGGGTCATATACACGCAAAAATCTCGTGAATTACCTGGTGGTCCTGTGGTTAGGACTCCATGTTCTCACTGCCAAGGACAGAGGTTCAATCCTGGATCAGGGAACTAAGATCCTGCAAACCATAGTATGGCCAGAAAATTTTTTAAAAACTTAAAAAATTAAACTAGAAATCATAGATTTCAGGTTCCCTACACTCAGGATTCCTCTCCTATAATTTGATGTATTACCTGGGCAGATGTCACTTGACTCTCTTTGTATAAAACAGGGCTCAGGGAATTGGCACTAGAGCTGATATTACCCTGAGTAATAAAATCCTTTGTGACCCAGGGTTTTGTGTCTTTTGCTGGCGCCCATGAAACAGTGGCAAGCCAACTTAATTTGAAGTTGGGGTAAAAATTTGGCCTTTCAGTGTCCTTGACAACATCTTTTATAGTTTTAATCTTTTCCTGTCCAAATCAATACCTAGCTACCTGGGTTATGCAATAAGTGTCCAAGTGAGGCTATTTGTTTCCAGAATGTTTATTTCCATTCATGTTTATCTCAGTTGCATCAAGTCTATCTCCACTGTTTAATCATTGGCACTACAATTTTCAGTTTGTTATTTTCCATTTTTACAAAATGTGGGCAAAATGTACAAATGATGCCATTTGGATGAAATCAGGTAAGGTGAGGAGATAAATTGCAGGCACCCCCCCCCCC
>NW_011495080.1:7169102-7169626 GCF_000754665.1 Bison bison bison | reverse complement strand
AAAAGAGGCTGAATTCAGCACATACAGGAAGTGTTACTATGCAATTGGTGTAAGTCAAGGAGAGCATGATCCTTGACCACAGTCCTTCAAGGTTCATGAAGTAAACATGGACCCAGAAGTAGTCTTAAAAGTCTTGATCCTAAGGCCTTCCATAGGGGAAGATGGTTCTAATGCTACACGACAAAAAGGAGCAGTGAAGATTCAATATCTTGACCACACATTGGATTCCAAAGGCAGAACCTTGTTGCTGTATGCTGTGCTATGCTAAGTTGCTTCGGTCATGTTTAACTCTTTGTGACCCCATGGACTGTAGTCTGCCACGTTCCTCTGTCCATGGAAGTTTCCAGGCAAGAGTATTGGAGTGGGTTGCCATGCCCTTCCCCAAGGAATCTTCCCAACTCAGGGATCAAACTCGTGTCCAGCTTTGGCAGGCGAGTTCTTTACCACTAGTGCCACCTGGGAAGCCCGAAGCTTGCTCATAGCAGTGCTCAAATAGCTCCCCCCCGCCCCCCCCCGCTCATAAT
>NW_011495080.1:7163221-7169002 GCF_000754665.1 Bison bison bison | reverse complement strand
CTCTAGTATCTGTCAACAGTGATTTAAATAAATTTTAATTAAAAAAAACACAACTCAACACTATGTTAGAAAAGAGGTACTCATAGAAATAAAGGCATGACAGTGTGAGATTTTTCAAAATCAATTAGTGCCAGATCATTAGGCCAGCATTCTTCAGATTTTTTTTTTACCCTGCACTCCTACAATTAAAAAGTTTTTAGTACATCACACCCAATATATGTAATTACATATCTATAAATTCTGTATATATACCATTGTATTATCATGTATTTTATAAAATACAAAATTTGAAATAAAAAGTATGAGATAAAAATATACACTGCTGCTGCTGCTAAGTCGCTTCAGTCATGTCCAACTCTGTGCGACCCCATAGAGAGCAGCCCACCAGGCTCCACCGTCCCTGGGATTATACACTAGAAGTCATTAATTTCTTCCTTTCTCCCCAGTAGGAGTGAACGCCTAGCTTTGGAAATCATTGGCTTTGATTGAAGAAGGCTTCTATAGCTTTGGAAATCATTGGCTTTGATTGAAGAAGGCTTCTATAGCTTTGGAAATCATTGGCTTTGATTGAAGAAGGGTTCTAACGCACGTCTCTGATTTCCCTTGAGCTTTCTAATAGCTTCTAATAGTCTTGTAAATGAATTCTTGCCTCTTCAGCCACACCAGGGGGTGGGCAAACTACGCCTGCAGGCCAAATCTAGTTCCACTTAGTTTTGTACAGCTCCAAAACTTTTTTATAGTTTTAAATATAAGAAAGACTGTTGGGTGAGAATACTTACTCTGTCTTGCCTCATGCCCTCCCCCACCCCTCCCCGCCCTGCCAAAGACTGAAATATTTACTATTTGGTCCTGCTGGCCCACAGATAGGGAAGGTGTCTGGTCACCTTGCCTTTCTTCCACACAGTAGGGTCTTCACCCGCTCCTCCCAGGGCTATATAGTGGGCTCCCTGGCTGTAGGGGTGGTCCCTGGCTGCAGATGCTTTTCCTCCAAAGAGTAGGAAGTGGGTTCTTGGGTGGTGGCTGCCAACCCTCTGCCTCACTGGGGAGCAAGCTCTTTGTCCTGTGATCTGGGACACCTCATCATCATTTGCTGGTGGTCCTGGTGTGGCCAGACCCTCAGCCACAGTGCGATGAGACCTGTGGACTGAGGGCCAGGGAATGTCACTGGGCAAACCCTCTCCCCTTCAGGGACTGAGTGGAGATGGAATAGAGCTGGGGTCTTCCCATTAGGTGGCTGAACTGGTAAGGCAGAGGGAGGGTGTACTGCAATAGAGAGGAGGCCAGCTGGGTGCCTAAGTGGAGGCAGCCATGCAGCAGAGGATGACCCAAGAGCCTGTCATTAACTGCTGGACCTAGGTTTGGGGATGGACACCAATTCTGGGGGAGGGGAAGGCAAGACCCTGATATCCAAGGATTATACTCAAGTATGATACCATGTGAGGTCTCTGACTGTGCGTGATAAGAAAGGAGTCCAGTAACTAAAAGTGGGGAGCAGAACAGAGCAAAGATTTAGGTTCTGAGCTTGTGGATGCAGAGCTGGTAGATGCAGGCAAGAACAAAGGCCAAGAAAGAAGGGTTTGTTTTCCTAGGCTTTGGGCAGTCGGTAGAATGAGTGGATCAACATAATCAATCAATAAGTAGGTCCTGGGCAGTGCCTGGGCTGTATGCAGATGTCCTGGGGTCAGACAGATGGAAGACACAGCCCCAGCCCACGATGAGCTTGTCTCGTATTAGACAGATTCTTGTGAAGAATTAGAATTTATATGGTGTGTGATGTTAGAGGGAGGCATGAGGTATGATTGGAGATATGGTTGGTCAGCTACAGCTTCCCTTGTGGGGATGATCCCAGTGTGGGATTTTTCAATAATAAAGTTGATTTAGAAACTCTAGGCTAGAGCAGCCTTAACCCACTTTATGGTGGGTCATTGTTTTCTTGGATTTTCAGTTCTCAATTTCCTTTGAAAGCACCTGTTTGGCATATTTCTGAAAGGTGGGATAAGCCTGTTTTGTGTTAATTAAATCACATTTTGAGTGTCCTGGGGGAGTTATATTAAGCGACTGTAGTAAATCCTCTTGTTAGTGAAAGAATCCTTTTGTACTGTGAATAATGATACTCGAGTTTTTCTGTTTTTTAAGATTACATTTGATGTATTTATTTCCATTAAGCACCCAAGGAGGAATTTTGGAAATTAAACATAATTTAGTTTGTGAGTTTTATTTGGAAATGTTGGAGCACCTCACATGATCTCTGGAGATCCTTAGGGAGGTCTCTAACCAGAAGTGGGAATTAATACTTTTAATGAAGAAAAGATCCAGGGCAAGAATCAGATTTCCTACAACCTCTTCACCCTGCCTTGGATGGTTAACTCCTTCATACTCTGCCTAACATAGCTCAAATTCCAGTCTCTCTTTTTTTTTGTTTTGAGCTTAAATTTTTGTGTGTGTGGTAAAATATACATAACATAAAATTTACCACTTGAATTGTTTTTAAGTGTATGGTTTATTTGCATTTAGTACAGTCACATGTTGTACAACCATCAGCACCATCCATTTCCAGATCTTGTCATCTTCCCCAACTGGAACTCTGAACCCATTAACCACTAACCCCTGTGATCCTTTACCCCCACAGCCCTCAGTAACCACCATTCTACTGTCACTATGCATTTGACTGTTCTAGGTATCAAATGCCACTTCTCAAACTTCATTTTTACTTAAATCAGTTTTACAGCACATGGTTTAAAGAGTCAAGTAGTTCTACAAAAGTTGTAAAAAGCAGCTAAGTCCCGCTCCCCGTTCCTTCTTCCCACATCTTGCTCTCCAGCAACAACCCAATTGAATTCTTTTAGCCTTGACATTCACACCCATAAACCTCAATGTGGTGTTTATATTGCTACTTCTTGCTTTTTTAAGTTTTAGGCATTTTCTATTGATTCCTCACTATGAAAAATAAGAATTTAGCTTTCCTATATTACCTTTAAAATAGGTTTTACTATGAAGTATTTGTACAAGAGCCTGTGTAAAACTTTCATTGCCTGTTAAAATTAACTCTTTTACCCACCATTCAGCATTAACAAGAACAGACACACCTGAGAAGCCTCTTTGCACTCCCTTCCCTTCCCCAGATGAAACCACAAATCCATGATAATAATTTCCTTCCTTGCCCTTGTAATATCAGTGTGCACATGTTCCTGGACAATATATTGTTCTGTCTTACCTGTCTGAACATATATAATGGAAACACACAGTGTGTGTTCCAATTTGGCGTCTTTCACTCAACATCGCTGTTTTGAGGTTTGTCTGCTGGATGCATGTAGCTGTAATTGGTTCATTTTCTCTCCTCTGTTGTATTACAGCTACGTCTCCATTTTAGAAATACAATCTTGGACGTAAATCTTGCTGCACAGGCACAAGAGTTTCTTCAGGGCGTATAGCTGGGTGTGGAATTATTCGGGTGTAGGATATGCGGCTTTGCTAGGTAACAACTGTGTTCTGAAGTGATTTCACCACTTTAAAGCTCCACCAGGAGTGATGAGAGGTGCTCTTGCCCTCAACTCTTGGTATTGACTGACATTTAACTCTTGACAATTTGGTGGTATGATATGGTAATTTCACTGTGGTTTTAATTTTCTTTTCCCTGATTACTAAGTATAATTTTCATATGTTCATAGATCATTTGTGAGTCTTCTTTTGAGAAATGGATTTTTGTGTTCTTTGCCCATTAAAAAATGATTCACAGATGTTCTTTTTATATCATGGATATTGTTTTCCAGTTTTATATATTACCAAAAAATCCTCTCAGGTTGAGGCTTATTTTCTATTCTCTGTTGCAAATTTCTTAATTATAATATAGTTGATTTTACTCATTTTTTCCATTTATGGGAAACTTTATAGTTATGTTTTTTATTTTTTGCCTTTCACATCTTATTTAGAAAAATTATTACCTATTCCAATGTCATAAAATATTGTGTATGTTGTCTTCTGAGAGTGTTATAGTTTGTCTTTTACATTTAAGTATTTTAATCTACCTGGAACTGATTTTTGTATGTGGTAGGATTGAGATTTAATGCCATTTTCCTCATATAGATCTATGTTTGTCTCAGCAACATTTACTAAATAGTCTTTCTGTTCCACAATGATGTGGAGTGCCAAGTCTGCAAAAAAACAAAATTTCCAAATACGCTTGGGTTTGTTTCTATTATGTTCTGTTTATCTGTGCCAATACTATGCCATCTCAATTACTATAGTTTTGTGTTATTTTTAAATTTTTACTTATTTATTTATTTTTGGCTGTGCTGGGGCTCCGTTGCTGTGTGGGCCTTTCTCTAGCTGTGGCAAGCAGGGGCTACTCTCTAGCTGCGGTGCTCTGGCTTCTCGTTGCAGAGCACAGGCTCCTGGGCACATGGGCTTCAGTAGTTGCAGTTCTCAGGCTCTAGAGCACAGGCTCATATAGTTTTATAATATGTACTAGTGTCTGATATAGAAAGTTCTCCTAATTAGTTCTCTAGGATTAGTCTGACTCTTCTTATGGCCTTTATTTTTTCATATACATTTACATCAGCTTATGAAGTTGTGTGGGCTGTTGGGTTTTTGATTGGAATTATATTGAATCTCTAAATCTATTTGGGAAGGATGTGATTTTATGACATTGAAATTTCTTATCCTATGATAAAGTATATCCTCAGATTTATTTCAAATTTTAGCATTTTTCAGTAAAGCTTTATAATTATCTTCAGGAAGGATTGCACATTATTTGTTAGAATAATTCATAAATATTTTTATATGTTAAAAATTCTTGGGAAATTGAAAGTAGTAGTGACCCTCTTCAGAGAAGGCAATAGCACGCCACTCCAGTCTTGCCTGGAAAATCCCATGGATGGAGGAGCCTGGTAGGCTGCAGTCCATGGGGTTGCGAAGCGTTGGACACAACTGAGTGATTTCACTTTCACTTTTCACTTTCATGCATTGGAGAAGGAAATGGCAACCCACTCCAGCATTCTTGCCTGGAGAATCCCAGGGATGGCAGAACCTGGTGGGCTGCTATCTATGGGGTTGCACAGAGTCGGACACGACTGAAGCGACTTAGCAGCAGCAGCAATGACCCTCTTGTTTCTGATAATGCGTTTTGCCTTGATGTTTATTTTTATCTTATATTAATAAAGCTACAGATATTTTCTTTTGGTTAACATTTACCTGACGTATCTTTTCCCCCCCACTTTTGACTTTTAGTTTCTTTAGTTCTTATGCTTTAAGCATAGCTCATGTGAACACATATAGCTAGGTTAAAAAAATCTATTCTGATAATTTTTGTCTTGTACTAGAGAGTTAAAATAATTTACATTTAAATTGAAATATATATTTAGATAAGTTTCTTCTTTTTATGCTCTCTTTGTCCTACTTTTACACTCTGCCTTTTTAACTTTCCTTTCTCATCTTTTGATTTATTTTCCCCCCAGTATTTTATTTCATCTTTACCCTTTCTACCTGTTTGGAAGTTACTGCTTTAGCAAATTGAACATACATACTTAATCTAAGTCTAGAAAATTATCACTATCTACCCTTTCTTCCAACAGTTCTATGTTAAAACACTTAAACACTAACTCTGATTATCTACTTGCAAGTAACTTGCTTTATTGTGCAGGATTTAAAAGATTGATGTTAAGCAATCCAGAGAAAAGTATTTTCCAAGAATTCATAACAATAAGTAAGCCTCTACGTGAGTCTGTGGTCTAAATTTATGCTAACTATGCGGTCCAAAATAACTCAAGCAAATAATTTAGAGTG
>NW_011495080.1:7087559-7163121 GCF_000754665.1 Bison bison bison | reverse complement strand
TGCCACCAGCAACTCATAAAAGTAAATACAAATCCTCTCTGGAGGAACTCAACTTCAATCTAGGCCTCAAAGGAATTCCACAGATAAAGGTCCAAAGGAAATGACTGACTCACAGATAAATGGCACAAGAAAACAATGCACTTTGAATAAGAACCAGCAGAAACAATATGCAGTAGACATAGACTTGCCGTCTTCAGATACTGCAGTTATCTGACAGATTCTAAAATTACTAAGTTTTATAAGTTTAAAAAAACAAACAAGAGGTTCTAAAATAGATAATAATTGCAAGTCTTTTGGGCTCAAAAAGAATCAAATAGAACTTCCAAAAAATGAAAAAGAAATACCATATTGTGTTGACTATAAAATAAGATTTTAAGATGCAGCATAATTTTATGGGCCATCAAAAACACTGCCAGTTATCATTCAAGATGCCACTGATTATAAGATGCTCCTGGACTGCAGGGGTGTTTAAAGCTGAGAGAAAAGTTGTTTCAGAATTGATGAACTATATAAATTGAAAGTTAAAAATCTAGCAGATTGATTAAATTACAGATTAAGCTCAGCTGATAAGAGAATCAGTTAACTGGACTAAAGAAACAATATTCAACGTAAGTAAATTATCCAGATTGGAGCCCAGAGAGACAATGAAATAGAAATATGATAGAAAGACTACATCTTAAAGGATAGAATGAGAGCACAAAACATATACCTAATAAAATTACAGAAGGTAATAGATTGGGTAAAAGCCAATGTTAAAAAATATAATGACTGAAAAATTTATGAGAATAGTGGAAAGATAGCTATCCCCAGGTACAGGAATCCAATCTCAAGCGGGATAAACCAAAAGAAATTTGTACCTAGACACATTATTGTGTATCCGAAGAATACATGAAGATAAAACTGCAGAACATCAAAGACAAAGAGGTCTTCAAAGCAACCAAAGGTAAGATCACATACTAAAGAACAGTAAATAGACTAATTGATTACCTTTTAACTGTGAAAGTGGAAGCTAGAAGACTGGGGGATAATGTTTTCAATGTGTTGAGAGAAAAACAATAATCAACCTAGAATTTATACTCAGTGAGATTCTTTCAAGAATTAAAGCAAATAAAGAATTTTCAAACAAATAAAAACAAAGAGCTTTTTTTTTTTTTCACTGAAGGAAGCATTTAAATATATACTTCAAGTAGGACGAAAATGACCCTAGATACAAGGTATATTCTTCTAAGAAGGAAGATCAAGAACAGAGTTGAAAGACCTCTACTCATCATGGGAAAAGTTTGCTTACCTCTCATGGGTCTTGCTTTTACTTCTTTTGGGATCTGTGGATTCTTACTTTTATGCCAACCCAGTAAGGCATTAAGAAAAATTGTATTAAAAATATTTTATCTAGCATTTTACTAATTTAATTTGGGCAGGATTGGTCGGGTATATGGCAGGAGGTGAAAGTCCTTTTAACAACTTCTTTAGAGTAAGTCTCCCTGCATCTTCAGTCTATATGGAATCTATGTTACCTGTCCTTCTGGCACATTGTACCTTCCCCTTGTAACACATACATCAGCTATATTTTCACGTTTATTTGTATGCTCTTTCAGTTGTCTACTTACCCCAATAGAAACCTAAGGGCCAGATCTGTGTCACTCTATTTTATTTCCACACCTTAGCAAGTGCTTGGCCCATAGTAGGTATTCAGTAAGCACCTACTGAGTAAATAGTGTCTACTTAATTAGACATTATCTAATGTCTAACTAATGTCTACAAATAAAAATTAATTAATGAGTAATTAATTTTGAGTGAGAAGCGGGTGTTAGGTATTAAACACAGCTGTGTGTGTCTGCTTCAGATCCAGCCATGGAGTCAGTACTTAGGGCTGGTGAATTCCCACAGAACTGTGCCGTCTTATAATACGGCACTCATTAGCCACATGTGGCCATTTAAATTATTTAAATCAACTAAAGCTAATTAAAAACTGAAATTCCTCAGTCATGCTAGCCACTGGTGGTTATCCTATTGGATACTGCAGACGTAGAACATTTCCATTATCACAGAAAGTTCTATTGCATGTGCTGCCATAGAATTCTCAAGAATTCTTAATTGTGCCTCTGTCTCTCTTTTGCTCTTGCTCTCGATCTATCTCTGTCTCTTTCCCCACCCCTAAAGCAAGTGCAGGGGTTGTCTTATTATTAGTGACTTATAATGATGCTTTTGAACAAGAAGATGCTGGGTACTTTGGGTGACTAGTACCATCCCACTGCTTTTCTTTTAAATTCCTGAGCTATTGTTTACTAGTATATTCTTTTATTCCAAATTTCTACTGACGCTGAATGTTACTTAAGTAGAAAGCCTAATTGCTTTCTTTTCTAGGTCCTTAAACTCTTTGCTAATGTTTCAGTCTGAGAGTTCTCAAAGCCAGGGTTCTAGGAGAGTTTGGCATGTCTGAACAGCTGAACTGCGAGATAATGGAGTAGGTCCGGCGGGGTGTGGGAGCAGGGCATTCTCTCAATAAAAGAGCTCTCCTCTCTGCACACATGGCCGGTTAATTGGCCATTCTGGGAAAGCATGGATGGGGAGGGGGGCTTCTGAGAATCGCCGGTGACAGTTAAGTGGCCTTTTGTTGACGTCCTCTGCTGAACAACTTTGTTGGATTTAGTCTCTGCCTTTCCTCCACCTCCTGCGGGTTTTCTGTTAGATTCATCATTTACCATTCAGGCATCATCTTTCACTTTCTCCTTCTAATACGACTGCTTTGTACGCTGGACTCTGCTTTATTCATACTGTTCCCAGACCATAAAGGGGGCTGTGTGGGGCTTCAGCAGACTGAGAAATTGACTCTGCTCTCTGTTGAGAACTATAATAATGACTGCAGTGACCTTCATGTCTAAGTAGAAAATGCACTACCTATCCTGGCATAATGGTGACCACCTGAACACAGCGAAAAGGGACCCTTCACTGAATTCCTTCTCATAGAATAGACATTTCCTTTGTTCCTCGCTCCATTTTCTTCTCTCCCCTTCTCTCCACTGCAGCTAGAGTCCTGACCTAAGATGCAGCTGTGACTAAGAGCTAATGCTTTGAGATAATAAGACATTCTATTTTGCAGGCTTTGCCAAGCCAATTCACCCAAGTTGTCTCATCTAATATCCCCCAGAAAACCCTGTGAGGTAGGGAGGGGAGATATTATTAACCCTATTTGACTGATGAGTAAATTGAGACTTAGAGAGACTAGGTCAGTTGCCCCGGATCTTTTAGACAGGAAGTGAGTACCCAGCTCTGTGTCTAAACCTGGTGTTGTTTCAATGGCGTCCACACCCTTATGTTCAAGGATCATATGTGTGAGTGGATGGGGAGGGAGAAGGAGCACAAAGACAGGATTAGCAGGAGACTGGAAAGGAGTGATTTCTTTGGGCCTATGGCTTCTCTCAGCCTTTCTCTGGAGATGGAGGATTCCATATTCACGAGAGGCTAGCCCAGTAAACCTCTGGGAAGGAAAACAGCTAAAGGCCTTGACTTCCTCTTTCCCTACCCCTGCCCCCCACACCTTCCCAGGAGAGGACTCACCTAGAAGTGGGGAGGGACGCCCCACCTCTGGAAGGCCTGACGTGGGAGTCCCAGAGAGAGCCTAACGCACGTCCTCTGCCGGGCCTGCTGGCTTTTAGGTACTCTGCTGTCCTGAGGCCTGGCCATGCCTGTGTGCGAGGAAAACCCCTGAAGTTCGCCTGGAGGAAGAAGCATGCAGAGTTCCTCTGGAGGAGGCGTGATTCGCAGGTTGTACCCTGTGGGCAGGCGGACACTCCTCGTCTGCAGCTTTATCCTGGCAGCAGCTTTGGGCCAGATGAATTTCACAGGGTGAGTGGCTGCTCCATAGTGGTAGAGAGGATTGCCAGGAGTTGGGTGACTTGGTGGCCCAGTGGGACCTGATCAGGGCAGAGGGATTCAGGATTTCATTTCCCATCCTGAACCCACTTCTTACTCCTTCACCTCCCAATTTTGCATGTGAGGGCAGGACGCGCAAGTGTCTTATTATTCCTCCCCAAATCTAGAGTTCTTAGTCTGCATGAATCCCAAGAATCCAAGAATCCCCTGAAACCGTGTGTAAAATTTTGTGTATCTACTTTTCTCCAGTGTTCATAACTTTCCTCTGATTTTAAAAAAGTCATAACCCCCCAAAGACTGTGTTCCTAATGTGTGGGTGTGGTATTGTCCTTTGAGTAAAATTAAGTATGAGTATTACATACCAGGCCCTCTACAGACATGATTTCTCAGCCTTCCAAAGGCCCCGCAAAGTGAGCACTCCATAGTATTTCCATAGTGGAGAAGAGGAAACGCAAGCTTAGAGAGGGGGGTTCATCATCCAGGGTATCAGAGCCGGCCAGGGAGGGAGCCATGGCCATCCTGGCTCAGACCCCAAAGGCTACACTATAGGCTGCTCAGTTGCCCCGGCTCCCACCCCTCCAGGGGGATGGGGAGGGGCTCAGCTTCCCCCTGTGAGGTAGGGTGAGATTCATCTCTTCCATGTCCTCCAGCTCTTGAGAGAAGGCAGTGGGGTTGGGGCAGACATGGCCTGGATCCTTATATAAAGAGTGCATGGGGCCACTATCGGTACCTCGACTCCCTGTATCTATCCCTTTCTCTCCTTCATTCCTCTTTTTTCTTCCTCCCTTCTCCACCACTTACCCGTCCTGTTTCCCCTGTCTGGGCAGTGGGTTCATCAGCAGAACTGACAGGCTTTATGGAGTCCCCCGGTGGTCTATCTTTGGGTCTGGAGAGACCCCTTGGCCTCAGACTAAAGGAGTTTGGAGCTTCCCAGAACCGCAGGTCCTTCTGCCCAGGGGTCCTCTCGCCTCCCAGCTATCCTGCCAGGTTCTCTTTTCCACTCTGCGTCCTCCAGGCTGCACAGCCTTTGAAGAACCCCTCCGAGAAGCTCCCTCGGTCTCCTCTGTGTCTTTCCAGTGACCAGGTTCTTCGAATCCTGGCTAAAAATGAGAAGCAGCTTTCACTTCTCAGGGATCTGGAGGGCCTGAAGCCCCAGAAGGTGAGGAATCCGCGGGGCTTGGGGCCATGTCCTCTCCTCCCTCACAGCGGCTTGCACCCTCGGCTCCCTGTCCCGTTCCCTCCACCCCAAACCTGGCCCTCTGGGTATGCCTGCCGGAGATGACAGCACAGGGGGAGAATCAAGCGCGGCTTCTCTTCAGGAGAGGCTGGGAACACTGGCCCAGAAGGTGGGGCAGCCCTGCTTGGCTTTCCCCTTTGCCCTGTAACGGAGGGCTGCTCTGAAAATGGCTGGAAGGTCCTAAAGCCACGCGAGAGGTGCATGAGTCTCTGGGTGGGAAGCCATGCCACACGCACTGGACACATCTGCTTCCCGACTGAAGTGGCTTAGCTTGGCAAACCTGTTTTATTTGGGCTTGTCCCTCAGCCCGAGCCCTGGTTTCTGAGAACGTGTGTCCTCCACAAGTATTCCACTGGGCAAGACGTTTTCTTCAATATAGAAGGGTTTGGTCTGAGGGCTGTTGAAACAACCAGATATTTCTGGATGTGCCCCAAAGCCCACCATCCTATTTGTGTGAGTGCCCCTATCAACCAGGACTCAGAACACTTTACAATAATTCTCTCCATTTTACAAAATGAAAATCGGACAGCACAGGGCTCCGGATCGGGCCTCTCCTACCCCTTTGGGGCTCGGGGGCAGTGATGTCTCCCTTTTCTCCCCAGTGTTCTTGACCACGTGAATGTCCCAGATGATACGCTGTCTCACCTTTAGAAAACTATTGTGGGCTCTTTGGATCTGGGTGAAGTTACATGGAGTGAGTGAGGCTGGGAGACAAAGGTGCTTAGTATTAGGGAAGGAAACTCCATGACCTGGGGATTTTGTTTGTCTCCGTCTTTCTGCTCTGCCTTAAGGGTTTCATTTTGGAACCGGGGCCCTTTCAACTGTATAAGAGAAGATCATTGGTTCTGTAGGTGCCTGCAGGATGTTTGGTACACTTGCCTATTGTTTTTTTCTCCTTTGTGACTAAGGTGGACTTCTGGCGCGGCCCAGCCAGGCCCAGCCTCCCTGTGGACATGAGGGTTCCCTTCTCTGAATTGAAAGACATCAAAGCTTACCTGGAGTCTCACGGCCTTGCTTACAACATCATGATAAAGGACATCCAGGTGAGGTCCTGCCCCAGCACTGAGGTTGGGGGGTCTCACCTTCACATCCCTTGCAGGTTTGGGCCCGACCTGGAGAAAAAATACCCAAGGTTAAAGTGGATGTTTTCTTTCTGGAGTTTCATCTGCATTTTTGTGAACCTTCCAGGAAAGGAATGAAACCTCACACTAGTCAAAGAAAATTTAAATCTAAGAAAGATCTTTCTAAAAAATTTAAATGTAAGAAAAATCCAAGAAAGAGTTCATAATTCACAGGTCAGGGTAGCTTGTGGAGTCCTCTTCAATGAAAAAAAATTTTTTTAACTTTATATAGTTTTAAAGGTTGCTTTCCACTTAGAGTTATTACAAAACTTATTGGCTGTATTCCTTGTACCCTACATCACAGGGCCTATCTTACACTCACAGTCTATACTCCCCACTCTTCTGCCTCTGTCTTGCCCCTTTGCACCGCACCAGCTAACCACCAGTTTATTCTCTAGATCTGTGAGTCTGTTTCTCTTTTGTTATATTCACTAATTTGTTGTGTTTTTGAGAGTTCTCTTATGGAGGAATCTATAGTTCGTGGCAAAGGAGAAGACAGGGAGAAGGGAGACAGGAGGGGGCAGCTCAGCTGTCTCCTGGGCATTGAGGGCAGGGAGGGCTCTTCTGGACGGCTCCCTTTGCGTTTCTGACTGTTCCTTCCTGTCCCTGTGTGTCTCACCCGTTCGATAGCAGGGAATTCCTTCACTCCAGAGAAGCAGGAAGAGGTGAGCGAAGCCGCTCCTGTGAACCCTGCTGTGGTTTCCTTCCTGTCGCCTCCAATGCTGGCTCTCAGTACCAGGCGTCTCTCCTGGGCAGGACTCTCCCAGAAAAACAGCTCTGGGAGAAGTGACTACAGACCTGCCCTTGGTTAGGGCGAAGGGAGACTTCATTCCAGGCACCCCATTCTCTCCCCACCCTCACTCGTTGCTGCATCTTAATGGCATCTTTTCTGAACATCATGAAATTCTGTTTTAATTGATCTGTCTTCCAGAATACCCTCAAGGAGCCTCTTTCCTAAAATGATTCTTTTGGGGCACCACTGGGTTAGACTTCTCTGGCTGCAACCCTCTGCAAATGCTGCTGTGTACCTGTAGATTTGTATACACACAGGTTCCTGCCCAGCCATGTCATGCTGCCGCTAGTCTCCTCTACGGGCTCTGAGTGTGGGAACACACAGTCCCCGGAGTGTACACACTCTCCGCCTGCCAGGCGATAAACGCATTAGGTGCATTCCTTTTCATGCAAGGACAGGGCTGGGGCACTGTGGTCCATTCAAAGACCTTTCCTCCTCCTCAGGCACATCTGTTTCCTGCTTAACATCTGGGAGTAGGCTCTTTGTCCAATTAAATCCCCCACAAACAAAAATGGGGAAACTCGCATAGACAATAGAGGCTACCACATCAAAAAATTCAGTGCTCAATCCTCATTTCTCACCTGTGCCTGCATTTAAAAGTTTTCATTTCCATGCATCTGCCCTGCCCTGGAGACTCTGCAGTATTTGGCAAACAGATATGAAGAGGTCTCTAAACTCTTTCTGTTGATTCATGTATCAGGAGTGGCCCCAGAGGCACCTGGGAGTCTCCCTGAATCATTGGCTCCTCTGGGGCTGTCCTCTCCTGTCACCCCCAGCCCTGGATTCCCTTTAAGGATAGGGAAAGGGGAGCTTTTTACTGCCTCTCAGTAGAATGCCCTGGACACTGGGCGCTAACCCAGTCAGGCAGGATTTTCACCAGCAACTTGCTCTGTCTGCAATGCATCAAGCTCTGATTGTCGTACTTGAGATCACATTTTGGCTTCCAGGAAGCTGGGGCTGGGGGGAGACTGCTGTGTTGAGTTGATTTGTGGTGATGATGGGGGAAGGTGTCCATGAGGAGGGAAACTCAGAGGCGTTAACAGAAGGGAAGGGCTTTGCACCCCTCAGGTTGCTGGCCGGCAGTCTCATGTTTTAGTTATTGATGGACAGGACTGCTAGCTTTCTGTCTTCTGGATCTTCTCACCCCAGTGTTTGGCATAGCGTCTCCTGCACGGGACCCTCAGTAACTGTGTGCTGAATGAATTGCTCAGAGAGACCTGATTAATATATTGGTCTTTGTCTCAAGAGTCCCCTCCCCAAGCCCCTCAAGGTATAGAATCATTTGCCTTATCTGTCTTTATACCCCAGCGTCTACCATAGGGCCTGCCATTTAGGTAGGACTTAGTAAATGGCTGCCCTGGTAGCTCAGCTGAAAAGAATCCTCTTGCAATGCAGGAGACCCCGGTTCGATTCCTGGGTCGGGAAGATCCCTTGAAGAAGGGATAGGCTACCCACTCCAGTTTTCTTGGGCTTCTCTGGTGGCTCAGACAGTAAAGAATCTGCCTGCAATGCGGGAGACCTGGGTCCAATCCCTGGGTTGGGAAGATCCCCTGGAGGAGTGCCTGGAAACCCACTCCAGTATTCTTACCTGGACAATCCCATAGATAGAGGAGCCTGGTAGACTACAGTCCATGGGGTTGCAAAGAGTCGGATATGACTGAGTGACTAAGCACAGCACAGCACTAGTAAATGTTGCCTCACTTAATGGTTGTGAGAAGGAAAGGAAGGAGGGTGTGTTTGCTGGTTAGTACCAGGCTGAGAGAAAGTGTGAAAAACCCTGATCCCAGCTTTCACCTTGGCCAGAGATACTGGAGATTTTTGAGGAAGGGAAGTGCCCCCTACTCCCTCCTGTCTTGTGATCAGAAAGATGCTTGAGATAAACTAGGCGGACTCATTCTTTCCGCCCACAGACACAGAGATGCCAACTGTGTGCTGGGTATTAGGCAAGGTACTGGAAAAACAAAGATAAAGAAATCCAGTCCCTGTATCCAGGGGAGCTGGAGTGCTGTGGGGGTGGGGAAGCGGAGGGGAGTAAATCAGTGATTACAATGGAGTGGATGATGCGCTGATGGAGTGGAGCAGGTTGCTATGGGAGCGAGTACAAGAGGCACTGCATGGTCGCTCTGAGGCTCTGAGAAGGCGGCAATTACGGTGTGGCTGAAGAGCAGGAGAAGGGAGGGCCGGGGAGGGGAAGGGGCCCATGATTGGCAATGAGGCCAGACCAGAGCACAAAGGGCACCCTCCACCAGGTGAAAAGGTTGAGAGAAAATCCCGAAAACCGTGGGGGAGCCTTTGGAGGGCTCTGACATGATCAGATTTGCATTTAAGAAAAATCCTTCTGACAGTGACAATGTTGACAGTGTTGAGTTGGGGACAGGAGCAGGGAGAGACTGACAGGCAGGAGGGTAGTGAGGAAATTGCAGTGGGCCAGGAAAGAAATTATCTGATTTTGAGTGAGCTCTATTTGCATTTAATTTTTCTTCACCTCCTCATTCTTTTTGGCCCTTTGGTTTTTTTCCTTTTTTTTTTTTCCCTGGGATGAGTCACCATGGAAAGGCTTCACTTGAGCAATCAGCTCTGTGGATTTTAATGGCTTTTTTTCTGATTACAAAATTAATAAATATTCATGGTAGATAATTCGGAAAATAAGGGAAAGCACAAAGGAGAAAACAAAAATCGCCCATGCTCCGAGCACGCTCTAGAGTAAAATACAATTTAGTGTAAATACTGCTTGGCCAATTTTCCCCTCTCTCCTGGATCATTCCCATTAGCATACAAATATAGAGTTATTTCTCTCATCTTAAAAAGGTCCTCTCTTGATCCCTTCCCCCAACCTCCAGCTATCACCCCACTTCTCCTCTTATTCCAAGACCAGAACTCCAGGAAATGTTGACTCTACATGCCATCTTCATCCTTCTTTTTGGGTAAACTGTCCACCGCTACCTTCACCCTCGTTGTCATACACAGCGTCACACACAGCTCCCAGGTTCCCTCAGCAGTCAGCTCTGAGTGTGCATCGTGCTTCCAGCTTGTAGCCTGACCCATCACCCTCTCCTCTCTGGACTTCCAGGACATCGCACTCTCCTGGGTGGTCCCATCTTCCTGGCTGCTTCTCTGCACATTGTTCTCCTGTTTCCCAGCTCTGTCCTTCGACCTCTTCTCTGTCCCCTCATCCAGGATCATGGAATTGAATACCTTCCACCTCCTGAGCACTCCCATGTTGGTAGCTCCAGCCAGCCTCTCATATCCGAATTGAACTGAAGGCTCACATCTCTGACCATCTACTTGGCATTTCTACCTGGGTGTCTAATGGGCATCTCAGACTTCACAGGTACAAACCCAGCTCCCCTGGCCTGCTCCTCCACAGCCTCCCTCAGTGCAGCAAATGGCAATGCCGTCCTCTCGTCCCTCAGACAAGAAACCTGGAGTCATCCTTGACTCTTTTTCTCACATCCCCCAGACAGTTCTTCAGTTCAGTTTAGTCACTCAGTCGTGTCCGACTCTTGGTGACCCCATGGACTGCAGCACACCAGGCTTCCCTATACATCACCAACTCCCAGAGTTTACTCAAACTCATGTCCATTGAGTCGGTGATGCCATCCAACCATCTCATCCTCTGTTGTCCCCTTCTCCTCTTGCCTTCAATCTTTCCCAGCATCAGGGTCTTTTCCAATGAGTCAGCTCTTCACATCAGGTGGCCAAAGTATTGGAGTTTCAGCTTCAACATCAGTCCTTCCAATGAACATTCAGGACTGATCTTTAGGATGGACTGGTTGGATCTACTTGCAGTCCAAGGGACTCTCAAGGGTCTTCTCCAACACCACAGTTCAAAACCATCAGTTCTTCGGCACTCAGCTTTCTTCACAGTCCAACTCTCACATCCATACATGACCACTGGAAAAACCATAGCCTTGACTAGATGGACCTCTGTTGGCAAGGTAATGTCTCTACTTTTTAATATGCTATCTAGGTTGGTCATAACTTTCCTTCCAAGGAGTAAGCGTCTTTTAATTTCATGGCTGCAGTCACCATCTGTAGTGATTTTGGAGCCCAAAAAATACAGTCTGTCACTGTTTCCACTGTTTCTCCATCTATTTGCAATGAAGTGATGGGACCTGATGCCATGATCTTTGTTTTCTGAATGCTGAGCTTTAAGCCAACTTTTTCATTCTCTTTCACTTTCATCAAAAAGCTCTTTAGTTCTTCTTCACTTTCTGCCATAAGGGTGGTATCATCTGCATATCTGAAGTTTTTTATATTTCTCCCAGCAATCTTGATTCCAGCTTGTGCTTCATCCAGCCCAGTGTTTCTCATGATGTACTCTGCATAGAAGTTAAATAAGCAGGGTGACAATATACAGCCTTGACATAATCCTTTCCCTATTTGGAACCAGTCTGTTGTTCCATGTCCAGTTCTACTGTTGCTTCCTGACCTGCATACAGGTTTCTCAAGAGGCAGGTCAGGTGGTCTGTCCCACAGACAGTCCATTAGCAAATCCTATCAGTTCTCCCTTCTGATAGTGAGATGTAGAGAGATGTATCTTGCAAATTCTATGCTAGCACCATGGGTCAATACCCCATCAGCCCTCACCTGGATTATTCTAGTAGTTTCCTAACTGTTCTCCATGATTGCACCCTTGCCTCTTTATTGCCTACTCTCAACACAGCAGTCAGTATGCAAGTCCTGTTATATCAGTCCTCTGCTTAAAACCCTCTGTGTCTCCCCACCTCATTCACAGTAAAAGCCAAAGTCCTTAAAACTGCTATAAGGCTCTACATGATCCATGTGCTGCCCTGCACTGCTGACTCTTGCTTACTCTGCTCCAGGCACCATCACCTTCTTGACATTCCTCCAGCTTGCCTGAGCTACCCTTGCCTCAATGCCTTTGGCTAGGATCATACCTCAGGGCCTTTGCACTGCTGGCCCTATATTGCTGGAATGCTGATTCTGCAAATATCAGCATGTGGCTCACTGCTTTTAAAACTTGACTCACATGTCAACTTTTCACCTTATGTTAAGTTGTGCCCTTCTCCCACATTCCCCCAGTTCCCTCCCTCACTTTTCTTCTTGGCACCTACGGCCTTCTGATATCCTCTGTGGTTCACTTCTTTGTCTGGTTTATCGTCTGTCTCCTCTACCAGATTGTAGGGCTGCATGAGGGCAGGCAGTTTCGTTTTGTTGACTGCTGTGTCTTCAGTGCCCAGTGTGTGCATCACAGACATTACTCTGCTGAATGTGTGTGCATGCTAAGTCGCTTCAGTCATATCTGACTCTTGGTGACCTCATGGACTGTAGCCCACCTCTGTCCATGGGATTCTCCAGGCAAGAGTACTGGAGTGGGTTGCCATGCCCTCCTCCAGGGGATCTTCCCAACCCAGGGATCAAATCCGAGTCTCTTATCTCTCCTGCACTGGCAGCTGGATTCTTTACCACTAGTACCACCTGGGAAGCCCAGTCTGCTGAACAGAAGAGATTAAAATGTGGGAATTGTGTTGGCTGGGGTCTGGGTGGGTGGCAGCTCTAAAGAGGAGAGGAGGACAGGAATAGGTGAGGAAAGGAAGGAATCATGGGCAAGCTCCTGAGGGAGAGGCAGAGGCTGGCTGCCTGGGGGTGAGGGTTGAGGAGGGTCCAGGGGGTGGGGAGACAGGGACAGAAGGGCCAGCCCCTCTCTTGGTCCTGCGGAGGGCAGGGGCAGGGTCACCCAAGTGACCACTGATGCTCCACTTACTGTCCAAGTCCGGCAGACACCAGGTTTCTGGAGGAACCCAGGTTTCCTGGTCATGCCCTGTAATGACTATTCCACCACAGAGTCCTGGAGTCACCTCGAGAGTTACTGTTATCCTATTGTCCCTCGTCATCATAGCTGGCATTTACTGTGTGCTAGGCAATGTTCTAAGCAGTTTACATGTATTCACCCTTCTAATCCTCACAAGAACACTTCAAGTATGTGTGAAAGTACATGATAACATGACCTCCATTTTATGAAAGCTCAGAAAAATTTGTAATTTGGAGACCAAGGCACAGAGAACTTAGTCATTTGCCCATCAGTGACAACAAAGGATTTAACCTGAGATAGCCTGACTCCAGGCCCTGGACTCTTTACTCTTATGCCGTCTGCCTCCTTAGTGGGTGTCACTGTTGTTCATATGGTGTTTTAACTTTGCCTTTAGGATAGTGAAGCCCCAGTTCAGTCTTGACTTCCGAAGGGTTCATTCTTACAACCCCAGATCTGTACCCTCCCAGCCCCACATCCCAGCATAGGCATGGACTGTGGTTGCTACCAGCCATGCAGCTACCACTGCAGATGTTAGGCCTGCAGAGGAGGTCAGGGGTGGGTAAGGAGAAGTGACTGCCTTCTTCACAGAGCTGTGTTAGAGCCGTCTCCTGTCCCCCACCCACCGCTTCCGGGAGCTGCTTCCATTTCACGTCTGCGGTTGGAGAGAGCTGTGAATGCAGATTCCTTTCAGGTGTCATCTTCACCTTTGGGGCCCTCAGTCTGCTCCCCCCCCTCATCTTGGAGGTGCACTTCTTAATGTCCCCATCCTTCCTTACAACTGTCATAAATTAATTTACACTAAGGTACTACTTTTTCTGTCAGGTTATGGCTTCCAGGAGGCAAATGGCTTACTTCTGAGTCTGTTTTTTTCTCCAAGAAGCCTGACAGGGCTGTGGTGAGACGAGACTGCATTCTTAGATCTCCCGTCCCCTTCCTTCCCTTCCCTCAGCCCTGTGAAGGGAGCAAACATCTGTGTATTTTTCAGGCCAGGACAGATTCATGTTCCTGGAATCCAGGGCCCAGCTGTGAGGGCTGAGCATTTCCAATTTGTAAGCGGGTGTCACATCCATTCACAAGGCTGTGAGGGTGTTTGGAAAGTTATTTGCAGTTGGGTGCCGACTTCCCATTTGCCTCCAAGCTGTTGTGTAGAACAAAGGACAACCTTGTGTGAACTCTCTTCCTGTGGGTGTCCCTGGGCTGTGTAGGAAGAACTGGGTCCTCCAGTCCTGTCTTCTCTCTCCTCCATCTTCACCCACCATCTCCACCCCTAGGATGTTAGTCCTTTAACTTCATGGTGGTGGGACCAGCATGGGACAGAACCGGCCTTGACTCCAGGTACGTCGGCCCGACCTACTCTTTCTGCTGCTCACTGCAGCTGGTTGTGCCTGGCTCATGGTGCCGGGCACACGTCGGTCATGGGGGCTGCTGAGATTTCCGTCGATTATCTGGGAAGAAGACAAATTTCCTTTGTTAGGACTTCCCGGGATGGTGCTTGTGCCAGTGAAGATTGGGGCTCCCCCAGCCATCTCTCTGCAAACCAGCAATCCCTGCTTTGCCCAAGTGGGAACGTCCCCAGCCCAGCCAGTTTAGCTAGAAAACATCACAATTATAAATGCCACATGTGTAGTTGGTGCTCAAAAAGAAATAAGCCCCCAAGCTTTGATTTCCACTCCCATTTTTAAATTTGTGCTTTGAGGATTGTGAGTAAGTTGACAGGGGGAGTGGGGTGAGAGTGTTACCCGGCAGTGACCTCGGCCTCAGCAGTGGGGGATGGAGAGGGGCTGTCTTCTAGCCCTGGGACTGGAGACTCCATGAATGGCTGCTCCTTCATTTTTAGACATTGGGGCATTTTTGCCTTTGTTTTAGTATTTATTCATTTAGAAGATTTTACTTATTGAAGTAATATGAGCACGCTGTGAAAAATGTAAAAATAGAGAAAAGGAAAAATTGCTTAAAATCACAAGCTTTCTATCCTAACAATAATGTTAGCATTTGGGTAAATTTTTTTGGCATTTTACTGTCTTGTTTTCCTATGCTTAGGGTATTGCCTTTTCATTATTTTAAAGCACTTTTAAATTATAAGAATAGTATGATGGACTTCTGACCTGTTGTTAGTATTTTATACATGTGCTTTCTCTTTCTCCCTCTATGTATACACATACACACACACACAGATACATAGATGTATGTGTGTGCGTGTGTGTGTGATTCTTATTTGCCTTTAATTTTGCTAGCCAGCTGGCCTTAAGGGACATAGTGCTAGAAACTAGGATATCTGGATTTTTATCTCATCTCTGTCCCTTGTTAGCTTTGCTGTTAAGTCTGTTTATCTCTCTAATTTGATTTATCTCTAAAACATGAATAGTTAATTCTTGCCCTGTCATCAGGTCATAAGATTAACTGGAATGATGAGTATTAAGATGCTTGGTAAACTAAAAGGCCCTGGCCTGAAGCAAGGCATCATCAGGATTTACTTGTGACCCAGAGGTGCACGGACTTTCCCAGTGACTCAGTGGTAAAGAATCTGCCTGCCATTGCAGGAGACACAGGTTCAATCCCTGGATGTAGAAGTTCCCCTGGAGAAGAAAATGGCAACCCACTCTACTGTTCTTGCCCGGGAAATCCTGTGGACCCAGAAGCATGGTGGGCTTCAGTCCACGGGGTCGCAAAGAGTCAGACATGACTGAGTGACTACGCAACAACCACAGAGGGGCAAACCAGGGTGACTTTGGGTTGAGGGCCTTTGCTTTCCCTTTTGTTGCAAAGAGGCCCAGACCCCTCCCACGCTGTAGTCATCGCTGAGTCCTGGGGTGTCTTCATCCCTGGGTGACAATGTAAGGGTATGAATTTAGGATGAAGGGCACCTGCCCATTTCACTGACTTCAAAAGTGGGGAAAATGCCCCGTGATGATGTGGGAGGTCAATTCAACTCAGGCACTATACTGCCCTCTTTGAGGGAAGTACCACAGAAGGGCTGAGAGCCAGCTCCCAATTGCCACTCAAGTAAGGATGCTGCTTTGGCTCATCTGTACTTGTGTTTAAGAGGCAGTTAAAGTGGTGAGTGAAAGACTATTGGCACATTAGGTAAAGTGGTTTGGACAGGCTTTTCAAATGGCTTGGATGTCAACTGTCAGGGCTACTTCCTGGAGTAGAGTGCATGATGTGGGCCAGGTGAGCCCTCTGCTCTCCCAGGGGTCAGTGTCCATAGTTCAGCTTGGGCTTTCGCTCAACAGAGTGTTCACAGAGGGCAAAAGCAATGTTGGCAGCCACCCATGAGCATCTTTTCCAAAGCCCTTTGGTATTTGTTATTACATTTTATCCTATTGAAATGGGCAAGGCAAGTCCCGATTTTCAAGCTGAGGAAACCAAGGTTAAGGTTCCACAGCAAGTTAGTGGCAGTGGCAGACTTAGGACCACATTCTCCAGACTCCTTGACCCATCCATGCTCATTTGGGAGAAGGCAGGGTGAATGCCAGCTTGCCAAGCAGAAGAATCACCCCGCAACCTGGCATCTCCTGTTGCACAGCTCACACTCATGGCGGCTCATTCTGCTGTGTCGACGCTGTCTTTGTGCAGCCAGCTGAGGCACGGCCCGGAAGTGGCATGCCTGGCCCAGCCTCGCCTTCCCTTCCAGTATGTGCTTCTGCCTCCCAGGTGCTGCTGGACGAGGAGAGAGAAGCCATGGCAAAGTCCCGCCGGTTGGAGCGAAGCACCAGTAGCTTCAGTTACTCCTCTTACCACACCCTGGAGGAGGTGGGTCTGCCCCATCAAGCTCTAGACTCTGCTGTCCTCTTGGACCCTCGGGTTGTCCAGACTCAGGGCTCTGGGGCTATAGGAGACTGTGAGCTGATGCCTAGAAAGTGTAGAGCAGACACTGGGAGAAAGTTATTGATGTCTGAGATAAATAATCCTGCCTTCAAGAACCTTAGAATCTAAAAGGGGCAGGATGACTAAAAACAACACTGCAAGGACTATGAGATCTGTAAGTGGATTGAAGGGGTCAATAAAATGGAAGTAAGAGAAACTTCCACCAGAGAGAGCCTTGCAGGCTAACCCTAGGGGACTGAGTAGGCTCAGCACATGCTGCTCTTCCAGGCAAAGGCATAGCACTGCATGGAGGTGAAAAGTCTGGGAATCCAGGCTGACCACAGCTCCTGCCTTAGACCCGGGGGTAGTCTTTGATTTTTGCAGTTCTTTTAGATCCTCAAGGGAGGTGGGAAAGCATTAAAGAAGGTGGTAAGATCAGGGAATGAGAATATTCAGAGAGACCCTGGGGTTTGCTCCCTCCCTGCTTAACTGCCCATCTGAGAAACTTCATTCCTTCCAGATCTATACCTGGATTGACACCTTTGTAACTGAGCATTCAGATGTTGTCTCAAAACTTCAGATTGGCCACAGCTTTGAAAATCGGTCCATCCTTGTTCTGAAGGTAAAAGCTGGGAGTGTTGACTACCAGACTGTACAGTGAGTGCCTCAGGCATAAGACTGAGCTCGTGTGGGGTTGTGGCTGGGTGGGAGTCAGCCAGTCCGTTTGGGGAGAGAGATGTGTACACTCCTGTCCTGAGGTGATGCACAAGCTTTGGGATGGTGGTGTTCAGGGACCCACCCCTTGTAGGTGTGGACAGTTGGCAGTAAAGTGAACCAGGCAAGTCCTGGGTCAGGAATCTGGTGGGAGGTTTGTTAAGGAAATGGAACTGCAGAATGGCAGTCATCACCTTGAACTGGGATGTGAGTGTGAGTGAATCAGCATTCTTCCTGTTAACTCAGCTGCTTCATCTGGTCAATGGGAAGAGAGGTACACAGAGGCCTCATTTACAAATGACTGAGGCCCTCTGGCTTAGGCAGCCCCGTGGATAGGCCTGAGTCTATGAGGAGACCTTCTAGCCCTTCACAGAGCCCACTGGAAACAGGGTTCCAGTAAGCTTGGCGGCAGCAGTGCCCTTGGCCATGAAGGCGGCAGGAGCGGTGGAAGTGTGAAGCATACTGGAAAACAGTTCTTTGTATGTGCCCTGAAGGGCACTCGAGAGTGTGGAGCATGCAGGTCATTTGGCACGCAGCTCTCAGAGAAGGCAGACTCTGCTGTCCTCACAAGTGCCCTGGGGGACTCTTCTGAAGGGTCATTTGGCCTCGGCTAACGTGGGACTTGACTTCACCTGTGCCTGCTTTGATTTCTCCTAAGAGCTGCCTGTGTTCTCTCTTTAATGTTGTCTAAGCTCTTGCTACTCAGGGTGGTCCCTGGACCCACAGGAGCAGCATTTCTGAGAGTTTGTTAGAAATTACCAACCTCACCTTCCAGATCTACTACATCAGAATCTGAATTTTAGTAACATCCCTGGAGGATTCACGTGCCCTTGAAAGTTTGAGAAGCACTAGTCTAAAACACTTGCAGACCTGGGCAATTCTGTGCTTCTGACTAGATCACTTTGCCCTGCAAGAGCATCACTGTGTTGCCAAGGTCTCCACATGTGTGCACTTTCCATGGGCTCCTACACATGTACCTGCACATATGACCCCCCTCTCAGGAACAGGGAGCCACCCCAGGCACTGAAGATACATCTGGGGCCTCCTTCTAGGCAGTCTGGGGACAGCCCTGTAGCTGTTGTGGTTCAAACTTGTGTGGGGCCTGGTGCTTTTCCCCAGTTCAGCACTGGAGGTTCTCGGCGCCCGGCCATCTGGATTGATTCTGGAATCCATTCCCGGGAGTGGATCACCCATGCCACCAGTGTCTGGATTGCCAAGAAGGTCAGCATGGACCATGGGGGCTGGGATGAGGTGGAGGGTTGAAGCTGCTCAACTATTTAAGGGCACCTCCAGTTGAAAACTTACTTGGTTTATCTGACTTGGGGTGCTTTCTGCACACCTGCCCTGTGGAACAGCCGCCACGTGCTCTGGCCATTTGCAGCCCAGAGCCCCCACCTTCTAGTTGTTGAAAATCCAAGTCTTCGGTTCTGCACAAGGATGAACCTGATGACCTGATGCCATCCCTGCCTGTAGCCAGTGGCTGTATGGGTATCCTGCTCTGCTCTGGAGGGGAGCCCGCCAGGGCCTCCTGTCCCTCAGTCTGTACCCACTCAGCCCTTTCTTGCAGATTGTCAGTGAATACAGCAAAGACCGCATCGTAACAGATGTACTGAATGCCATGGACATCTTCCTGGAGATTGTCTCTAATCCCGATGGGTTTGCTTATACCCACAGTATGGTGAGAGCACCTAAGAGGGAGGGGCTTAGGGATCAGGGTCAGCTCTGGGGGGAATGGAGCAAAGAAAGATCACAGTGGCTTTGGGATGCTTTGCTGAGGTTCCCTGGGGATAGACCCTTTGGGGGCCCCTTGCAGAGTCTCCATGAGGCAGGCTGGCTGCTCAGGTGCTGTGGCTGCAAATGTTGCCCTCCAACTGCCCAGGGAAGTCCACTGTTATTTGGTTGTGCTCAAGCCTCTCACCATACCCCAGCTTTAACCACAAAGCATTTAATCTGCAGCCATGGCTCAGTATGCCAGCCCCATCCTGCTCTAGAGATTGCTTCCTTTCGTCCCTCCCTGTCCCACCAGACCCGCTTCCTAGGATGTCAGAGGCTCCCACCCAGAAAGGGCTCAGTGAATGAGTCACCTGCCTTGCACTTTTTCAGAACCGCTTGTGGCGGAAGAACAAGTCCACCAGACCAGGAATCTTCTGCATTGGTGTGGATCTTAACAGAAACTGGAAGTCAGGCTTTGGAGGTACCTCAGTCTGCTGCACCCCAGGGGCAGGGCTGGAGAGAACTTGGTCCTTGGCACATCTCCCACACAGATTATGTTGACGCATAACCGGGGAGGCAGAGCACTTAGCTAATGCGAGTGAGTCATGGCAGGGACAGGCGGGCACATGCCTAGGATTGGCTGTGATATATGGGGAGAGGTTGCATATGTCTGTTAAATGTATACATATGCTAAACCTTCGTGGGAAACAGCTCCTTGAATGGGGACTAACTGCAAGGATCAGATCCTAAATATGGCAGAGAAAGGCTTAAGGAGGTTCAAAGTAGTCTTGCTTGTTGTTCAAAACCCAGGATTTATGGTGCCCCCTGAATATCTCTAGCCCTTCCTTGAAGGGAGCATGCCACAAGAAAAGGTCTCAAAACTCATTCCCTGAGAACTGTGACCCGAATTTTGCCCTCTGGGGAGGCCAGGACAAAGGTTTAAATATAGAATAAGCTAGTTTCTTATCATCAACACTGACTTAAACCTGGCTTTTATTTTCCGTCCAATTACTTTATGACCCTGGGCTGTTGTGTATCCACAGGGCCCTCTGATCCTAGGGAGGAGTGGGCAGCTTCCTCCTGAGTTCCCTTGGTGTTCTTCCTTATCATCTCTCTTGCCGTGCCAGGGGCATAAGGACCACATGGGGAAACTGAAACAGAGACCAGTATGTGAACCCTGCGAACGCAGCAGCTTGATGGGTGGGATGCTGGGTCTAACCAGGACAGTCTCCAAAGCAGAGGGTTGAATAGGCATAGCCCTTGGCCTCCAGATGTGGCTGCCACACTATAACAGGAGTCAGAGTTTAGCTCCACAGGAGACAGTGCTATTGAAAAACGGATCTGCAGACCTGTTTGTTGGCTAACCCAACAAGGCAGAACATTCTAGATCCAGATGCCCATTGTTTCAAAAATCTGGCTTCTTTGAATCCGTTCTGTGAAAATAAGGATAGCTCTGAAGTCTACAGAGCAAAACCAGTCAGCCCACAGTGTAGGGGTCGCCTGAGAATCTGGGTTGTACTTGTAACTGCGTGTGTAAGGAAACACAGCTGTGTAAAATTAGGCATTTCCATCTCCAAATAACCAGACATTTGTCCCAAGAAAGCATCCACGTGGGCCCCTTACAACTGGCTGAAGTGAGTGCCTATCTACCCTGAGACAGACTGGCTAGAAGAAAGACAAATTACCTCTTAAAGAAAATATCTTTTGTGGGTTTCACCACAGGGGGGAAAAAATCAGTATATACACAATGTGGAAAAAAAAGTGGAAAAAAAAAAAAAGCCCAGAGGGGACAAAAAGCTCCCATAATCCCACTGCCCAAAGATTACTGCTTTTAATAATTTACCATGTCCTTCCAGCCAGTTCCCCTTCCTACAAATTACATTTTTGAGAAGGAAAAATAAATAGCTAATGAACCCATTAGCAGGTACTTGTGAAACAGGCAGGCTCGGAGGACTTTGTGAATGTCAGAGAGAGGCAGGCAGCTAATTCCCATTTGGTCAGGGGAAGATTAGTTTATTCTGCTTAGCTCAAACCAGAACTAATGGCCTGAAGTGTTTCTCCATATTTGGGCAAAGCCACCTGGTCGTTGGCAGGGGAACCGCTCTCCGTGCGTGGGCTGCAAACGCAGACAAAGCTCGCAGCCTCCCCCGCTCCGCTCATCTGTTGCTGCTTGTCATTCATCAAGTGCAGCAGGTGCAGGAGCTCCCAGCAGACACAACAAACAGGGCCGCTGTTGCTGGGCCAGCTCCAGCCCACCAGGCTGCTCCTACCCCTTTGCTCCCTGCAGGCACACCCCCTTCCAACCAGGGTCAGTTCTCACCCCCTGCGAGGTCCTGCAGACCAAGAGGGGATGCGCTTCCAGGAGACAGAATTGCCTCTGGGCCTGCCTGTGGCCAGAAATAGCGAGTATCTGGTTAGTGACTCAGGCAGGAAGATTTTGTTTATGACTTTATTATTGCCTTAATTTGATTTCTCATAATGAGTAATCTGTAGATCATCCTTCCCACCTATACCGCCCTCACCTGTACCCTTGGGGAGGACCTGTTTGCTGCAGTCCTAGAACAGCATCTGAACCAGTCCATGGGCAGCCACCTAGGTCTGCAGCCAACTCACTGCCCTGCGGGTCAGGGGCGTGCTCTGGCATCCTCAGGAGGCTTCAGAAGTTGGGCAGCCCCTGGCTTCTGACCGGGCTTCTGTGCAGTCATTTCAGGGAGGAGAAGTGAGAGCAGGGCCTGGGATGCTCCTTTCATGTGTTCCTAACCCCCAAATCTTGACCAGCCCAGCCTAGCCCTCCACCAACTGGCCACTGGGGAAGAGAGGAAAACAAGAGAGGAAGAAAAGAGATGGGGAGCGAAGAATCTAGTAGGAGATGGGAACAAATTAAAGTAGAGGAACAGTTACTCTTTGCCCTCCTTCCAACTTAGGTCCCCATTCAGAAGAATTTTCAAGGGTTTTTTGCATCTGTGCTTCCCAGAGCAGTCTTAGGCAACTATGGTGATCTGTTCTCTCTTTCCCCAGCTCCAAGTCCATGCTGTCCTTGGGTTGGCACAGCTTGTGCAGACACTATATCTGAGCACTCAACTGACCCAAGCCTTCCCCGTGGAAATGGAGGGTCGGGAGAGAAGGGTCAGCTCACAGGGGTCACTGCTCATAGGGGAAGCCAGGCTGGAGACCTAGTGGCGACTGCTGAGGCAGGCCTGACTTTCTAATGGAACCACAGTCAGGACTTAACCAAAAGACAAGCTAAGGGAACACTCTGCAGGGCCACAGAGTTGCTGAGTTGTGGTGTGGCAACACTCCTCTGATGTATTAGACCAGGGCATGCAGCAGTAACAAGCATCCCTCCAAGTCTCAGCGGCCTAACACAGTAAAAACTTTTATTTTTCACGTATGTAAAGTCCACTGTGGGTAGGTAACCCTCCTTGACAGCTGTCTTCCATTGGTGACAGAGAGATCCAGGACACGTCTCCGTTTAGAGGGTTTTATTGTTGTTGGTTTAACCACACAGAAGAGAGTATCAAGAGGTCATACTTGCTCTTAGCCTCAAACTAGAGGTGACCTATCATTACTGCTCACATTCTTGTTGGTCAAAAGTAGCCACATGACCTCAACCAAACTGCAAAGAAGGCTAGGATTAGAGAGGAATACAGAATATTTGTGAGAGTCTTTCCGACGCCTGGGAATTTGAACCCTGTGGGTGCCTTTATTCTACTTCCAGGAAATGGTTCTAACAACAACCCCTGCTCAGAGACTTACCATGGGCCCTCCCCTCAGTCAGAGCCAGAAGTGGCTGCCGTCGTGGACTTTATCATGTCCCATGGGAACGTCAAGGCTCTGATCTCCATCCACAGCTACTCTCAGATGCTCATGTACCCCTATGGCCACTCTCTGGAGCCTGTTTCAAACCAGGAGGAGTTGGTGAGATTGGCTGCTTAGGGCTTGGGGGAGGCATCCCACAGACTCTCAGCTGGCCCTTTGGTAGGGAGCAGGGTGGGGGTGAGAGGCTTGTTCTCACATGTGATCAAGTTCGCAGCTGGAGATGCTGTGCTTCCTTCCCGCAAGAGCCATCTACACATTCAGCTTCCAAGACTCCTAAGTCCCTGGTTCACAGCAGCTGGTGAGGGTGTGGGGGAGTGGGGACCCACTGCCTCTCACTCTCTGGATTGAATCTTGCAGTACCATCTTGCCAAGGATGCAGTGCAGGCCCTGTATGAGGTTCATGGGATCGAGTACATTTATGGCAGCATCAGTACCACCCTCTGTGAGTGAGCCGTCCCCTGGCTGCTGCTGTTGCAGGCGCCACATCCACCTGGGCTCAGGCAGGTGCAGGCTCTGCTGGCTGGCAGGCCTGGTTGGCCACAGGGCTGTGCCACAGATCCAGCGGGGCTGGGCCAGAGCTGATTTCCACATCTGAGTACGAGGGTGAATGGTGGTACCTAGACCCAGCACCCACTTCTCTGAAGCGTTAATTAGTGCACAGCTCCTGACGGCTGGCTCACTGCGATGCCCCGTAGGCGTAAATATCCCAAGTCTGGTGGCCTCCAGGAGCTTTCATTTTGCTAGAGCAGAGCATGCACTGGGTGAGCAGGGTGTGGCCCGGGTTGAAGCCCGGGCCAGGAAGCTTGGTGTGGTCTGGGATGGGTGGGGGTTTGGTCTCCAAGGCACACTGTCTTTGCAGGAAGCCTCTGTACCTTGTGACCACACCCCGTTCTTCCTTTTGTCCCCAGATGTGGCCAGCGGGATCACAGTTGACTGGGCCTATGACAGTGGCATCAAGTACTCCTTCAGCTTCGAGCTCCGGGACACGGGGCGCTATGGCTTCCTGCTGCCAGCCACGCAGATCATCCCCACGGCCCAGGAGACATGGATGGCCATTCGGACCATCATGGAGCACACACTGCATCATCCCTACTGACAGAACTGCTGAGGGGAGAGCCAGAGGAGTGGTTTTCTTTTCCGAGGCCTGGGCTCCTCCTGAAACCCAAGTTATGGATCCCTTCCCCATCCCTGCCCTGACTCCTTAGGAAATAAAAACAAATTTGAAGAGGCTTGGTAGCTTCTGGTGCTGGCTGACACCCCTTTGGGTTCAGGAAGGTACAGGGGCCTTGAAAATGCCTCTTGGCCTTCTAGGTACCCAGGAGAAAGGCAAGACTAGCAGGCATTCCCTTTTCTCCTCTTATAATGGTCTCGGGGCCCCAAACAGATAACACACTCCTTGGAGCTACTAATATCCACATCATCCCTTTGGCACTTAAATGTTAAGAGGACCCTGGAAGGGGCAGTGTTTGATCTGAAGGAGTGGATCTCCAGGGGCAGCGTTTCTGGCACCCTGAGTGAGAGGTGGGTACAGACAGGTGACCTCCTCTTCCTGCCACTTTTCCCATCCTGGGTAGGGAGGAGTTGCCCATTTTGGAGTGACCTGTTCAGAGTCCCCCATTTCGTCACCCGGATAACAAAACTGAACAAGTCACTGGTTTGTGACCTACTCTTCCTGGGCACCCTCAGATGCTCCCTTGGTCTTGGGAGCAGAGTTTCAGCCAGTCAGAGCCAGTATAGCAAAGCGCTGTACATCCAGAGAGAGAGAGATCCTCTTGTTCCTCACCACAGTCGTCATGCACTAAGAAGTTAGTCCAGGCAAGGCCATTTACTAAGAAAGCACTTTATCTCAAGGAGAGACTCTAAGACACAGATGAGCTGCCTTCTACCATCCTCAGGCTGCTTTGTCCCTTTTGCGTTACCCCATCACTAGGGAGCAGGGATAGTGGGTCTGTTTGCCCTGCCTTCAGGGGCAAGCAGGTACCACCAAGAAGAGGAGGTCAACTAGAGAGCTGAGTGGGGTTGTGTAAGTCTGAGGCAGAAAGCAAGACCTTCATTTACAAGGGCCAGACTTTTGTTGTTCTTGCTAAAGGATTGTGGGTACCAGAGAATGGATACATGTATGTGTATGGCTGAGTCACTTTGCTGTGCCACTGAAACTTTCACAACTCCAATATAAAATAAAAAGTGAAAAAAAAAAAACCAGAATTGTGGGTACCCATGAGTCAGCCCCTGCAGGACACAAAGAATGCAGGGTTTTACAGACAGGGAAGAAAAGGGGGTATGGTGGGAATAAGAGCAAGTTCTGCTTCCCACCCAACCTGTAGAAGAAGACAGAAGCTGGACCAGTTAGTGGAAAGAGAGCATCAGTGGTGATCAAAGCTCTAGGTATGGGCCATGTCCAATATGGCGCCTGAGCCAAAGATTAACAGTGGCTGATAGGGGGTCTGGACAGGTGGTTAGAGGCAGCCATATGGCTGGGTACACATCAGTAATGCAGCTGTTGAGAGCTTTGAGCAAAGAAATGAGAAGGTTGGCATGTGAGAAGGCCTAAGGTAGAGGCAAGAAGGCTGAGCTGATGGGCCATGCAGCCAGTGGCCGTGATGGCATGGTGGGCATGCCTGTGTCCAGGGCCAGCTATATCTAGATCATCTCCAGGAAAAAGGCCAGCGACAGAGGAGGAAAGAGTCCTGACTCGGGCTAGAGTTCCCCTAAAGAGACTTGAGTTTTTGTGTGTTTTTTTTTTTCAAAGCTGGAAGCGGCCTAGAATTTCCAAGCTGAATTTTTCTGCTATTAACAGAAACCCGAGGCTGTGGGCTAAGTTAATATAAGCTATAGATAAATAAAGCAAGTCATACTTTTGCACACTGGAGTCTGTGATTATAACTTTCATGCCCTTTGCACAAATATTTTTATTTCAGCCTTGAGGGGAGGATATTCCTGGTGTATAGACTCATTAATAAGCTCAGATAAGGAGAGCGTGATTTGGAGAGGTTTTAAAGGTCATAAAAGGCCACACAGATGGAAAGTTGGAGATCTGAACTTGGGTTTGTCCAACTCCAAACCCACCATGTCACCATTTGTCTTAGTGTGGCCCAGGGCAGAATCTGTAGGGAGTCATTTAACATAAAGGTGGCTAGATTCCACCCCCAGACTGAAACAGACTCTTTGGGGTGGGCCCCCAAATTCACCTTTTTACCATCTTGCCCAGAAGATCTGAGGTTTCTTAAAGGCTGAGGACCTCTGATCCCTGCTCCCCTGACTCCCCTGACTTGAAGGAACATGTTCAAGTCTCCCAGGGACTCCTGGGGCTTTGGGCCTCCTACTGTCTGCTGCTATTAGGGCCGAAGGTGGCTACAACACTGGGGAGCCAGTCACCCTTCTCCAGAATATTCCCAGGGGCTGCCTTGACCCTAGCCTAGTGCAGCGTAGTCTGCAGACCACAAGGATCAGCATCACCTGGGAGCTTGTTGGAACGGCAGGTTCTCCAGCCACCCCAGCCCTCCTGAATCAGGATCTCTGAGGAGGGGACCCAGGTGATGCTAAAGCCTAGTCAGAGAAGCACTGTCCTAGAGGCCGCAGATATGGACTCTGATGGGCTTCCCAGTAACCGTGAAAATAATCAACTGTCTTCTGGCACACACTACACACCAGGAATGTTTCCAGGGATTCAACCCATTGCCTCCTCACAGCTCCAAGAGGTAGGCTAGTACTGTCTTTCATTTTCCAGAAGAGGAAGCTCAGACTCAGACTGGACGTTGGCTTTTAAAAGGCACACAGCTACTGAGTGGCAGGCCTGGGACAGGCCTGCAGGTCACCCTAGTCATGCTCGAAGCTCTTCAGGACCAGGGCCAGGAACTCATTCTCACAGCCACGTTGGCAAGATCTCTGTGCAGCCAACAGGCCCTCTGAAGTTGAAGCTGAAACGGCTTTCCAGAGGGTGGTCTTCTTAAAAGGTAACTTTCCCCTTAAAAATCCTTCAGTGACTTAAAACCCACCCAAGGTATTGCTTGGCTGGCCCTGCGAGGTGGCCAGCCATGTCTCACCTTTGTTTTAATGCCTTATTCATCAGCCCAGCCTCTCCAGTTTTCTCTCTGTTCCTTCAGCTCCTTCCCAACTAGAGGCCTTGCAGGTGTTGCTCCTCCTCATCTGCAATATTGTGTCCTCTTCGTCTTCCTTCATGTGTCCCGCTCCTTAAGATTTCCCCTTCAGTATAATTTCCTCACTAGTCCTTCTCAGACCACCCACTAGAAGTAGGTCTATCATTTCCTTTTCTCAAACCTTATTTATTTCTTTGGGTAAACTCCGGGAGTTGGTGATGGACAGGGAGGCCTGGCGTGCTGCAGTCCATGGGGTTGCAAAGAGTCAGACACGACTGAGTGACTAAACTGAACTGATTAATTTCTTTGACAGCAGTGATACTAATTGACTTCTTTATCTGTGGTTCTGTCTACTGCTATTTGAGAGCCTATGAGGGTACTGACCATGTCTGGGTTATTCCCTCTCGCTCGGCTCCTGTCAGGCACACAGTAGGTACTCAGTATTGAAGGGGTGTTTCTTCTCCTCCGCCTAGTGTGGGTTTAGCATAGGTGACAGAAACCCATCTTGCTGCTGCTGCTGCTGCTAAGTCGCTTCAGTTGTGTTCAACTCTGTGCAACCCCATAGACGGCAGCCCACCAGGCTCCCCTGTCCCTGGGATTCTCCAGGCAAGAATACTGGAGTGGGTTGCCATTGCCTTCTCTAATGCATACATGCATGCTAAGTCGCTTCAGTCGTGTCTGACTCTATGCGACCCTGTGGACAGCAGCCCACCAAGCTCTTCTGTCCACGAAATTCTCTAGGCAAGAGTACTGGAGTGGGTTGCCATTTCCTTCTCCAAACCCATCTTACTGTGGCTTAACCAGATGAAGGTTTTGTTTCTCTTAACAAGTCATCTGAGGTGGGCAGTCCAGGGCTAGTTCAGTGTGTCCATGATGCGTTGGGGACCCTGACCCCTCTGGCCTGTTCTGTTTTGCCACTCTGCGATCCTCTTGACCGCTAGTCTGTCGCCATCATATGACTGAATTCCAGACAGGAAGGGTAAGGGGCTGAGGTGACTGTCCATGAACTTAAATGTACGTCTTATTGGCTGGGACAGTCAGGTGGCCAGGCCCACCTGCAAGAGAGGCTGGAAAGTTGCTTCCTAGCTGGTCACATTGCTGACCCTCCCCCCAGACTTGGAGCTCTGCTGGCAAGGAGGAAGGGGAGTATGGATATTGGAAAGGCAGCCGGCAGACTCTGCTGCAGCTTCTCTGAGAGGGCAGAGGATTTTCAGGGACCTCTGAATCCATTTCTTTGCTCTAGCTCATCAAGTGACTGACTGAATCATAAAGCCATAGAACTTTCCAGCTTAAGGAGTCCTTTGAAAGTTTCTAATCCAACACTTTGCTGTTATAAAGACTGGAGGCCTTTGGATCATCCGACTTATGCAAGACCCCACATAACCCTAATGGCTGAGAGAAGCCAGGGACCGTCCCCCGGGACTGAGGGGTCTCTTCTAGGAAGCCCAGGGTGTGATGGCGGCGGGGCCTGGGGTGCGGTTTAGGTTTATCAAGTAAAAGCTCAAGACTTAGACATGCAAGTTTGGGAGCTATTACAGAATAATCTCTTTTTCATAAAGCTTGAACTGCCCCCCACCCCCCGCCGCCCCATTTCTTAGGTATATAATACTAAACAAGACTTTTTCCCCCCTGCATTCTGCTTGTTTTTTTTCTCCCAACAGACTGTCCTTTTTTGGTATGTTTTTCATCCTTTTCACCAGAAAAATTTATGAGCATTTATTTGAAAGAAAAAAAACATTGGAAAAACTGAAGGGAGAAAGAGCGATTATACATATGGAGAGCTATAAAGAACCACAGTGAATGTGCTGTGGTTATTGCTTTCTTAGAAAAACAAACTAGGCAGGCAGTTTGGAATGTGAAAGAGTCCTGTGTGAGGGCAGCGCGGGCGGCAGGGGCCGAGGGTGATGGGCTAATGGCTGGGGTCCTGGGAGTCCAGCGAGGTGCTGTCCACTTCCCCCTCCTCCTCCCTCTCACCTCTGCATGGCCCCGACAGGGTCAGAGAGAAAATGACTTTACTGAAAGATAAAGTAAAAATTTTAAAAGCTTCCTTAGAAAAATAAGAAGGCCCAGGCAGCCACACAGTACAAACTGAGGGAGAACCCAGCTGACGTGGGACCTGTCAGCGCTTGACGAACGAGGCCATGTTCCTCTTGCTGGTGGGGTGTGTGTCCTGAATAACAGCTCCAGCCTGTTTGCCTTTGGAGGGTCCATCCTCCAGGATGCAGGGCCATCCTTGGGAATGATGACACGGTTGCAAATCTATTCGTTTGTCCATTGCTAACCTCTCCCCGGGGTCTGCACTCGGCCTCTTGCTCTGTCCTAACTAACTAGCTTCACCAAGTTCTGTGATTCTCCATCTGCACCTCACCTCCTTACCCATCAGCCCACCTCCCTGAATTCCCCCAAACAGAGTCAAAACCAGGGGTAACGTCTCACGAAATTTTCCTTGGGAACACAGAAGGGAAATGCAATGTAGAAAATAAAACACCTAAATTGGATGCTGGAGATTGCTGCCACTGGAATTCAGAGGTGGTTTCCTCTGCCTGTTCCTATTTTGCTGGGGCAGCCCATCCTGCCCGCTAAGGATAGGAATGCACCCCCAAGTGCTCCCCAGCTCCTCTTTCAGGCTGGGTCAGGAACATTTTTCCTTGTGCACTTGGGGCACCCCCGCTCAATGTCGCTCTCTTCTGCATCTCTGTTCTGAGATTTGGGCTCTGATTTTGACTTTTTTTTTTCTTCTGATTTTTCCTAAAGACCCACTGGAGTGCTTCTTTCTGCAGGTGACTCTTCTTCCAAAGAAAATTTCTGCCTCCATTCTAAGGATGAACACTGCTAGCTATGTTAAAGTGATAGCTCCATAACGTGAAAGCAAACAAATAGTCTCTACTGGGCACTCAGTTATGAAAGTAGAATTCAAGGAGGGCTGCTGATGGACCTTTTTCTTCTTGTCTTCCGTGCCTCTCACCAAGACCGCCCTCCCTAATACAACCTTAGCAGGACGTGGTCCCTCTCAACCTACACTGCCCTGGGAGCACTTACCCACTGAGAACTCCAGGGCCCCTCTGTCTCTATTCTGACCTTCCCACAAACCTGGCAGACCTCTCTCCACTCTGCCCAGGGCAAAAATGTAAATGTCCTAGAATCATAAAGGGTCACAGCTGTAAGGGACTGTGGAGATCATTTTGACCAACTCCCTCATTTCGTAGATGAAGAAACTGAGGTCCAGGGATGTGCAGGCACCTGCCCTAAATCATATGCTGGTTTGTGGCAATCACTGTACAAAGCATTGCTGTCCCATTTTTCTCTCTTCTGAAGTTAGACAGTGTCTGTATTAGGTGGGTTCTTTTTTAAAACCAAAATTTATTGGAGTATAGTTGATTTACAATGTTGTGTTAGTTTCGGGTACACAGAAAAGTGGATCTATATATATATATATCTCTCTCTCTCTCCACTCTTGTTAGATTCTTCCCAGTACAGACCATTGCAGAGTATTGGGCAAGGTTCCCTGTGCTTACAGTGGGTTTTTATTAGTTATCTATTTTATAGCTAGATACATTTTTCAATCACGTGTGACAGAAAACCAACCTGAAAAAGCTTGTGGGAAAGAAGTAGAATTTGTTGGCTCATCCCTAAAGCTGGGGTGGGGGCAGGGTGGCTCCATCCACCTGAGTCACGTGACCTCAGAGTTGGGAAGGGTGGACCTTCGGGGAAAATGAAGGTGCTGTTATCAGCAGGAGGAGGATACTGGGTGGGCAAATAAGAGATGTCCTTTACAGTCCACCACTTGGCTGCCCCAGATTCCCATAGATGTCTCTTCCCATGCACACTGTGTTAGCACGTACAGCCTTAAACACACCTGCCAAAGGGAGACAGCTGCTGTCTCATGCATTTACTGCACCTAGCCACTCTTGACTGCACCCATTGTCTTCTCTTCCAAGATCTCCCTTGTCACTGGCCCCCTTTGATCTCTAAAGTGGACATGGGGGACTGTGTCTCCTTATGCTGCTTTAGCAACCCATTTTCTAGGTTTTGCTGTGGGGATCTCTAAGCATTGTCTTAGAGCTCCTATTGACCATGCTTGGGTGTTTTCTGGCAACAGGGCTACCATGGATGTTTGTCCAGCTTGTGCACTGCAGAAAGGTATTCTGCTTAGGACAAGGAATGATGTCTGTCCAGAGCGGGAGGGCTGTCTTTCTCCATTTCCCGTAAAGGCTCTCCTGGGCTAAAATTTATTGTCTTCTGACAATACAGGTACTTTAAAAATACCTGTATGCTTACCTTAGTCAGTGCATCAGTTAGAATGCTTTTTACAGGAACAACAGAAATCCCAATTAATAAAAACAAAATGTATATTCTTTCATATTATACAGTCCAAAGGTGGGGCAACAGACTGGACAATGTCCAGAGAAAGGTATCTCCTTCTCAAGAATGGGGAAATGTTTTCTAGAAGTTTCCTTGCTGGTTTCCCCTCATATCTCATTGACGAACCTGGGTCACATGCCTACCTCTAACCAATCACTTGCAAAATAGAATGAGATTCTTTGAAGACTGTCTTAGACCAATCTTAGAATTTGGGCTTCCTTTGTGGCTCAGCTGGTAAAGAATCTGCCTGCAATGTGGGAGACCTGGGTTCGATTCTTGGGTTGGGATGATTCCCTGGAGAAGGCAAAGGCTGCCCACTCCAGTATTCTGGCCTGGAGAATTTGCAGAGTCAGACACGACTGAATGACTTTCATTTCACTTTCAATCTTAGACCTTATTCCTAAGCTGGGAATGGGGTGATTTGCTGAGGGGTGGCACCCACATACACTCTGGGTTTGCTCAGCCAGCTCAGCAGCAGGAAGGAGGGACACTGAGTGCACTGAATGCCGGTCGATGTGGTGACAGCAGGGCCGTCTGTTTGCACTCGGGCACTTGCCCAGTGGCTTGTCCTTGAGTCTAGATGCCAGCCTGTTTTCTTTCTCATGCGACCAGGTCTTGGTGCTCTGCCTGTTCCCCCAGCTTTCAGCCCAATGGCCCTCATCTTTGCCCTCACTCCGGACTGATGTGAAACGTGCCCGTGGGTAGAAAGGCAGAGCTGTGGCTCTCTGCCCCGGGTTCCAGTCCAGCAAATTGGTCTTTACCAAAAGGCAATGTTCAGCATTTGGAGGGACCCCAGAAATTAGGCTTAACCTCTACCTGAGACCCACATTCCTCTGCCACTGTGCTCTCAGCTTGCTGCTCAGTGCTGACCCTAATTTCGGCTTGTGGCACCCTGCCTTACTGCTCCCCCCTTTCCAACGGGCTTGTCTTTTCTGAAGGGAATTCACAAAAGACCAAGAATTAGCCAGCACCCCCTTCAACATGGGTAGTGTGCATGAAACATTAAAAACTATAGGGCAGCTTTTGACTTAAAAAGAGAAATATTGTTTTCATAATGCAAACTAAAGAAAGGCTCTACAAAACCTTTCCTGGGGCGGGGGT
Source organism: Bison bison bison (assembly GCF_000754665.1). NCBI lineage: Eukaryota > Metazoa > Chordata > Mammalia > Artiodactyla > Bovidae > Bison > Bison bison. The sequence continues at coordinate 7,130,708 of NW_011495080.1, read as the reverse complement.
GGGGGGGTGGGGGTCTGATTAGAACATCTTGAGAGCCCTGTAGGATACTTAGGAGATGAGGGGGACTATGAGGGATGGGTGAGACATGGTTCCTGGTATCAGGAAGTGTATAGTCTCACTGGGGAGACAGAAATAACACTTTAGGAATGATTAAGGAGAAATAAATGTGTGTTTGTGTTCAAGCACCAAACAGTGTGATAAACATCACTTCCCTGCCCTACCTGGCAAAATCCAGTCATCAAGACCCAGGTCAGATTTCACTTTCTTGGTAAAGTCTTTGCTGGACACTCTTGGCTGGGTCCACAGTTCTGAGTCCACAGCCCTCCTGGTGCCTTTCACACCACATTATGGAAAATGCGATGCTCAGGTCTCCTATAGCAAGGAGAGCGGCCCAAGGAGTGTCTTGCATATTTCATCCTATCTTGATGACAACTTCTTGGAGACCTATTGGAGAACCAACACGTTGGCTGGTTGTTTCTGTCTTTCCCACTAGATCTCTGTCAGCATCCTAACAAGTCATTGGGGAGCCTAGTGGCCCGATGGTCCCATCGCTGTGGTGTGACGAGGCCACGTGTCCCCTGGGCTGTTCTCAGCTGGTGACCGAGCACAGCACAGCTCTAGTACCAGCGTTCCTGTCGGAGACAGGATTCCCTGAGCTGCCGTGTTGGCTCCAAGGTTCCGCGTAGGCCTGGCTGAAATGTCCTCAGAACTGTGCTGCTGCCTGAATTCCTCCCACCCAATCTGCCTTCTGCTCCTCTCCCAGATGTCAGTTCTGCAGCGAGTGAAGGCTCTTCTCCCCCTCCCCTTTATCTCTCATGGGTATGTCTCCCCATGAATGTCATGCGTGTTTAATTCTGTCTCGGTGACCGAAAGCATCTTGGAAAACTTGAGAGAATACAAGCAAGTTGGTTACTTCTGTGTGCCCCATCAGACCAAGTTCCATGAGATCAGGGGCCCATCTATCTTGGGCATCATATCAGGGTGGAGCGGAGGACCAGGCCCAGAAGGATGAATGAGCAAAGAGATGAGCATTCATTCAGAGACGGGACAGAGAGGTGGGAGAGAAGCCAGAGGAAGCTTCAGGGAGGAGGTAAGATTTCCCTGGGGTGTGGAGGCCAGGCAAGGCTGCCAGAGTATAGAAAGGAACAGTCTTCATGGAGGCTCAACATCTGTTGAGGATGAATTCAGTGCTTTATCACCTTCCCGGAGCTATGTTCGGGAGAGTTGTCGGTAAACACAATGGGTCCCTCTGCCTTGGCCTAGGAAATTTGGCCAGGTAGGGGGTGGGCTGGAGAGGCAGAAGGAACAGATGGAAACCAGAAAGGGCCGCCTTGGCTGTTTCATCAGTGCCCGAGCCTGAGGCCCTGACGCAGACCAGGGCCCCCAGATGCCGCGAGGGAACCGCTTGACCCCTGCGGATTAGGGTGGATTTGTGTTAGATGTCTCTTCAGTGAGGTCAGCATCCTGTACGCTGTGCAGTCCCCACAGGGGTCTGGCCCTGGTTCCCACCATCACACTTTCTGCTCAGAGGACATCTGATTACAGCTCCCACCGAGGGCAACCCTTGATTCCCAAAGCCCTGGAGCGGCAGGGAGGGAGGGGAGCTTCTGCTCCTGTGTTGTGGCCTGATTCCCACAAGGCCGCCGAGACTGGTGGGAGTGGGGCTGGGAAGTTTCCTTCCCAGGGCTGTGCCCTTACAGGTCAGGCGACCCTAGACAAAACCAGGGTGGTTGAGGAGCCAGCAAGTCTGGCTCCCAGCTTGCTCTCTTGTGGGAACAAAAGAGCTGGCGTTCGGGAACGTGGGAGAAGGGGACACCCCACACAAGGCCCCAGCTGGTGCGGCCAGGCTACAGGGTCCCGGCTTCTTCTCCATTGCCGGGTCAGTAACAGGACTGGAGGATCTGTGGGCAAGCAGGCTTCCAGCTGGGAGGCCTCAAGCCCTAGCTGACCCTCAGGCCCAGGCTGGGCCCTCATGGCCAGAGGTTGAGCCTGGCTTATCTCTCCAGCTGCCCTGTTCCCTGCCACTTTATCATGGAGGGTGGGCCGGTGTCAGAGCCCGGAACTCCCCTCCCTGCTGCCCGTGGGAGAGGGCCCAGGTGTGAGTAGAAGGACTACGCTTGGGCTTAGCTGGGAGACCTCTGTCCTGGGAGAGTTTAAAAGGCCCCAGGACCTTCTCCGCGTCAGCTGACCTTCCCAACTGACTACAGCATGCAGGGGCTGCTGATTTTGAGTGTGCTGCTGGGGGCTGCCCTTGGCAAAGAGGACTTTGTGGGGTAGGAGCATGGAGAGGAGGGGGTGCTCAGAGGAGAGATGGGGGAGCATTCATCCGCCAGCCAGCGCCTGGGGGAGATACATGGGAAGATGGCCAGAGGGTAGCAAATTAGCACATCCCAGAAGGCAGGCTGACGGGGGACCAGGGCTGAGAAAGGGTCCAGTCTCTCAGGACAGCCTCGTGAGCCCTGGAGAATCTGAGCCCTGAAGAGGAATTTTCAAAAGAGGAGGCAGGAGGCGGCCTGGCGGTCTTTGGAGAGAGAAAGAGTCTAAGCTGGGGCGGTGACAGCAGCAGTGTCTAGAAGGTTCCAGGGAGCCTAGGCCTCCCATTGCTGGGATCCCCTGTGCTTCCCCTGCTTGGCCCAGCCCCCCTGCTCCCGCCTGGGGAGCGTGCATGGCCGTAGGAGCTGCTCAGGCCCTCAGCCTCCCCTCCCGCTCTGCCCAGCCACCAGGTGCTCCGAATCACTGCCGCCGATGAGGCCGAGGTGCAGACGGTGAAGGAGCTGGAGGACCTGGAGCACCTGCAGGTCAGAGGACGTGGGAGCAGCCCTGAGGCCCCAGGGTACCTCTGAGAGCAGACGGGCTTGCCCCAGACCTCCACCCACCTGGGGCCACCTGGGACCTGGGCTCTTTCTCCCCAGCCACCCAGGAATGAGCCATGGGACCGATGATCCCTGTTAGGATGTGATTTAAACCTCCCAATTCTGGAATCTTGCTGCCTTTGCGCATCTGAACAAAAGGGCCTCCCCCACCCTCCTCCGTCCCAACTTCTAGTTCTTGTCTCTCCCTTGTTGCCTCCAAGCCCCTCCACTCTGCTTCCTGGGCCATTCACCTGACCAGATGACTTTGTGCCATGCCCAGGGGTTCCCTTCATCCTCTTCCCCTCATATTCATGCCCTATCCTCAGTTATATGGGGAATTCTGGCACCAACGCTCCCTCCCATGGGTGCCCTTCCCCAGCCTGCAGTGACAGTGGCTTTTGTCTTCCCCAGTTGGACTTCTGGAGGGGCCCTGGCCAGCCAGGCTCCCCCATCGACGTCCGAGTGCCCTTCCCCAGCCTCCAGGCTGTTAAAGTTTTCCTGGAAGCCCATGGCATCAGATACAGGATCATGATCGAGGACGTGCAGTCCCTGCTAGACGAGGAGCAGGAGCAGATGTTCGCCTCCCAGAGCCGGGCCCGCAGCACCAACACATTTAACTACGCCACCTACCACACCCTGGATGAGGTAAGGGACCCCGGGAGGGCACTGCTCCCCACAAGCACCAAGCTCTTGGTCAGACTGGCAGATCACATCAGGGCCAGCCTGGATGTGTGTGGCCTCTGCCCTGTCTCCACACTGCCTGGAGGCTCTGGGTTGCAGCTGCTCCACATTCAGGGCTCACAGCAGGCTCGCTCAGGGAGCTGCTAAGCGAGGCATCCAGGCTCCCTTCGGAAGCCATGAAGGCAGCCTTCCCTCCTCTGCCCCTTCAGATCTATGACTTCATGGACCTGCTGGTGGCCGAGCACCCACAGCTTGTCAGCAAACTCCAGATTGGCAGAAGCTATGAAGGCCGTCCCATCTACGTGCTGAAGGTAATGGGTGCATGCCAGTACATGTATGTGGGCACTTCCTCAAGAATGGATGCCCGCATCTGTGCATAAGCCCAGGGTGACAGAAAACACGGTTATACAGACTCCGTGTGTAGCACAGGTGTACACACACCTGTACACACAATTTAAACTTTTAGGTGACTCCCCTGTTCCCAGTAAGGTGGCACATTGTGCAAAGTATCCCAGAGTTGGGTAGTCCAAATAAAATGTTTTGCTCGTGACCTTCGACAGAGCTATGTGTGGGCCTGGGAACACGGTGGGGCCCGGGAGTCTGGCCAAGTCATGTTTGCCCCACGCTACCCACTCCAGTATTCTTGGGCTTCCTTGGTGGCTCAGATGGTAAAGAATCTCCCTGTGATGCGGGAGACCTGGGTTTGATCCCTGGATCGGGAAGATCCTCTGGAAAAGGAAATGGTTACCCACTCCAGTATACTGGCCTGGAGAATTCCATGGACCGAGGAGCCTGGCAAGCTACAGTCCATGGGGTCGCAAAGAGTTGGACACAACTGAGCAGCTTTCACTTTCACTTGAGCTGAGGGCAGGAAGCTAGGCTCTGCAGGATCCCTGTCCAGACCCATCTCCGTCTCCCACCTGAGTGATGGCCCCTCAGATGGAGCTTCAACCTGGGGTACAGAGACCAGACAGCCTAGGGTGCACTCCCTTTCTGGGGGGCGAGATGGGGCCCCAGCTGAACTATTTCCTGTTCTTCTCATCCAGTTCAGCACTGGGGGAAGCAACCGTCCAGCCATCTGGATCGACTTAGGCATCCATTCCAGGGAGTGGATCACCCAGGCCACTGGGGTCTGGTTTGCAAAGAAGGTGAGCCTGGGGAGGTGAGGGTGCTCTCAGCTGGTGGTGCATTGGTATCCACGGCCCACAGGAGCCCTGGCCCCTGCCTCCCATCTGGAAGCAGAGGGAGGCTAAGGGCAGGCATCCATTGGTCCAGTGCAGCAGATGCATGGCCTGGCCTGCTCTGCCCCTCTGCTCCCTAACACCGCCCTCCCCCTGATCCCAGTTCACAGAAGACTATGGCCAGGACCCGAGTTTCACCGCCATTCTTGACAGCATGGACATATTCTTGGAGATTGTCACCAACCCTGATGGTTTTGCCTTCACCCACAGCCAGGTATAGCCCTTCTCCTGTTCTTGGGGGAAGCGGGGCAAGCCTCTGTCCTCTGAGCCCCACAAGCTACTCTCCCCTAATCTCAGCCCCTAGAAGTTGAGGGAAGGACAAACAGACCTTTTCTCCTTGACTAGGGGTTCTTGACCTTGGCATTCTTGACAGTCTGGGCAGATAATTCTTGGTGTGTCGGGAGCTGTCCTGCGTAAACAGCATTCTGACCTCCTCAAGCCCCCAGATGAGACAACTGAAAACATCTCCAGCTTGTGGGGGACAGAACTGTCCCCAGTGGAGACATACTCCCCAGAAATTATTTCCTGCTTCTATTTTATTTCTATGGGACAACTTGCGACCAATCAGCTATGTATGGGGTTGGGGGAATGCCACATGCCTTCTTCACTTTCCACCAGTAGAACCCTCTGCCAAGTGCCACCTATCATCTCCTCCATTTTCCTTCAGCCAAGAGCCTCCTTTGCAGATCTTCCTCCCTGAAAACCAGTTGTAAATGGTTTCTGATCCCCTACTGTGTCCACACCCAAGCTCTGTGTTGATTGTGACCCCTATGGGGTGGCTAACCATTTTCCTCTCTCAGAATCGATTGTGGCGCAAGACTCGATCTGTCACGTCAAGCTCCCTCTGTGTTGGGGTGGACGCCAACCGGAACTGGGATGCCGGCTTTGGGAGTAAGGCCCAGTGTGGTTTGGGGAGCAGGGACGGGACCCCCAGAATGGTTTTTTACCATCCTTTGTCCTGTTGCTCCACCCTGCCCCTGCCCCTGCCCCTGCCATGGGGGCACGTGGGGAATGCCAGGCCCTCCTCCAAGGTACTCAGTGAGGAAGGTGGCCTCTGAGACCTACTTGCCAGTAAAAGGAAAGTCCTCCCAATGGATCTGAGGTCTGAAACCCATCCAGGGGTTTTCTAGTCTAACTTCAGCCCCTTCCGTCCGTGGTCACTGCACTGCAGGGAGCAGTCTCACATGAGGACCCTTCTTACCTCTCTGGGTGTGTTCATCAGCTCTGTCCAAGTTTGGCTGGGGAGGGAGGCCCAGGACCCCCAGGTTATAAAAGGCCTCTGCCCTTTCCTTATCCAGGGTGGGGGTTAGGCCTCGTACATCTCACCTCGTGCAAAGACCAGAAGCCCCTGGAAACCAACTACTCAGGTATAAAGAATGCCAGCTCTCCTCTCTCCCCTCCCACAGAGGCAGGAGCCAGCAGCAGCCCCTGCTCGGAGACTTATCATGGCAAGTACGCCAATTCTGAAGTGGAGGTCAAGTCCATCGTGGACTTTGTGAAAGACCATGGGAACTTCAAGGCCTTCCTCTCCATCCACAGCTACTCCCAGCTCCTCCTCTATCCCTATGGCTACACAACACAATCAATCCCTGACAAGACTGAGCTGGTATGTACCTGAGGTCTGCTTGCCCTCGCATCCCAAAGGCAGCTTTGGGCGGGCCCATCAAACCTGCTGAAGGCACGAGGGCCTACGCTGTGCCTGGCACCCCTTTCTCCCACGGACCCCTGATGGCTTGGGAAGACCAGCAAGGCTGATTAGACTCTCCGCCTGGGAAGCTGAGGCACAGAGTGCTTCAGTCACTCTTGTCACGTGACAGAGGAAAGGGCAGGGCTGGACTTTGAGCTAGGACCACAAGTTCACACTTGGAGCTGCAGAATGACCAAAGGGCAGTGACGTACCAGCCAGACAGCCCATAAGCTCAGAATCATAGGGCTTCTGAGTTCCTGAGACTGACCCTGCAAGGCCCAGTGGGCTCCATGCTGTCTGTTGGGGGTGGGCTTCTGCAGGGCGTGTGCTCCTGGGTCACCCTGCCAGCCCCCAGGATACCCTGGCACTGTGGTTATGGGGGATCTGGGGTTGCTGGCCGTGACAAGTCATCTTGCTTGGCGTTTTCTCCAGAATCAGGTGGCTAAGTCCGCTGTTGAGGCCCTGAAGTCTCTGTATGGGACCAGCTACGAGTATGGCAGCATCATCACAACGATTTGTAAGTGTGCACGGTCTCGTGGGTGGTCCTGGGAGGAAGCTCAGTTGACTTTTCCTGCCTACGGGAGTGTCTCTCCCGGAGGAAGTAGCCAGGGGTGCCCCAATGTGGGGAGCATGGACAAGGAGAATGGCCCTGGCTGACTGTTGGCTTGGTGGGCAGCGGGCCCTTTCCTGACGTGAACTCTGCTTTCCTTGATACCTTCAGACGAATACTTCAGTTCCTCTGAGAACTCTTGTCCCCTTATCTTGGGGTTAAATCCAGCTTCATACATGGAGCAGGTAGAGAGTTCTGCTGGCCTTGTAGATCCCCCAAGAAATTCAACTTAAAAAATACTTCTCCTCCAATGCCCATCTATTATAGAATATATTTTATCTTTGCTCAGCTTACTTATCCATGCAATGTATCAAATAGAATTAAGTCAACAAATGTTTATTGGATACCTATGATACACTAGGGCTTGTTTTGTGTGCTTGAGATACAGTTGGGAATAAAATAAGCAGACTTCTATTCTAGTCAGGGACAGACAATTTATTCTAGACAATAAACATGAATAAGGAAATGATATTGTGTGTTAAGTGATCAATGCTAAGGAGAAAAAGAACTCCCAGGACAGGGTGAGGGGACTCAAGTAATGGGGGTAGAAGTGGGACGGAAGCAGGAACCTCAGTGAGAGCAAAATTTGGGCAAGTGTTGAAGGAAATGAGGGATGGAGCCAAGAGGCTATTTGAGGAAGAGATTCTAGGCAGAGAAATCTTCTAGAACAAAGTCCCTACCACGTGCTCTGGGGTGGTGTGCTTTGGGAACAGCAGGAAGAGCAGAGACTCACTGGCTGCAGCAGAGACGGGTCGGGGGTGGAGGAGGTTCCGTAGGGCCCTGGGGGGATACAGCAAATTTGGGGTTCACTCTTCAGGGAAGAGTCCTGAAGAAGCAGGGCACAGGGACACACGTCTGACTTCCTGCCCCAATTGCCCAGTTTTGGGGGGCAAGTGGGGTCACCATCTCACCTCTGGCTGGCCTTGTTTTTGGACTGTTTAGAGTTTGTTTGGAGACTGTTTCAACCCTGAATGAAAAGGTTTTTGCTTTGTTCAGAGTGTTGTGGGGTTCAATTCTGACCTGGAGCCACCTCCTCCTCCCCAGCCCAGTTCCTCAGGAGCTTTGTTTATCTACTGCAGAGCTGTCTGCCAAAGACAGCCGAGGGCTTCTGCTATGACTCTGGCCCTTTGCACTTTCCCCCTGCAGAGCAGGACCCTGGGGGACAATCCTGGTTACCCAAGTGGGCAACTCTGGAATATGTGGGGGCTTGACCCAAGCTACTATTAGATGGAGGCGGCTTTCAAAATCATGGGAGCTTCCTTGCACACCCTAGTGAGAGGAGAACCATTGCTGGTCTGCCTCTCTGGGCCTCTTGGACTGCAGTCTTTCAGGGGAGCTTCTTGGGAGGAAGCCAGGCTGCTTGGTCAAGAGCCGGAAGGTAGCAGAGGCTGACTCCAGTCGACACTGCATGAGGCTCTCGGCTTGGGACTGTTAGCTTGGCCCATGCAAATATTTTCAAGTGAGTGACCTTGTTCTGCCGGTTCTGCTCCTGCCACAGACCAAGCCAGTGGAGGCAGCATTGACTGGTCCTACAACCAAGGCATCAAGTACTCCTTCACCTTTGAACTCCGGGACACGGGGCGCTATGGCTTCCTGCTGCCAGCCTCCCAGATCATCCCCACAGCCCAGGAGACGTGGCTGGGGCTTCTGACCATCATGGAGCACACGTTGAATAACCTTTACTGACCCAGCCCTCCAGCACTCTTTTCCTCCTCCTCTTCAGCCCTACCCAGGCAACCAAATAAAGTCTGAGAGTACATGGAACAGAATGGACTCTCGTGTGGGGATGCATGTGGCATGTCTGTCTTTTCAAGCTGGGGCAGAAGTAATTTAGTTCCTGCAGATCTCAGTGGAAATGTGTGGGTGGTTGGACTAGATGACCCTTAAACTTCCCTGCATTCCAAGGTCCTGTGAAGTTGTATCCAAGTGGCATCTGTTTTAATGAGACCACCCTGAGCTCAGCTCGTCAGTGGGGTGATTTGTTCATACCTTAGGAGCAAGCAGCAGCCACAGCTGCTAACCAAATGCCCAGCACCCCGCCGTGGTAAGGAATTCAGCTTGTACAATAGTCTAGCTAGTTGGATCCATTCATCTACAAAAGCAATAACCCTGAGTATGAAATAGAATAATCCTGGTGGTCACTGCTTTCCCAGATGGATGTCACAGTCAGGCAAAGCTTTCTATACAGCAAAATATGGTCTCCCACTCCTGAACTAAATTGGAAGAAAACAATTGCGTTAAACGGAATCATTTAAAGATAAAAAACAAACACCAATCCCAGGGCATTTTTATTAATTGAAGTTTATCGCAAAGACTTTGCCTTTAGAGACAGAAGTAGTTTACTTCTCACTGCCACACGCTTTCTAGCATCTCTAGTACACTGTCTGCACCCCGTCTCCTCTCCCACCTGCCACCGCTCCTGATCATTTGCAGAATTTCTCAAACGTAAGACTCTCCTCTTGATACATCGCCTCCTCAGCGCCTAGAACTTGGCTTCCCTCCTTGGGCTTGGTGATTCTGGTGTCTGCGATATCACCTTAGTGGCTAGCACCACAAACACGTAGCATATATCTCAACTTTTTTTCAAAGCAAGAATCTATATTCATTTCTTCCAGATCTCTTAAGGTGTGACTGTGGAGTAGGGAGTCAGTCCTAAGAAGTTACTGGGAAGTTGAGGTAGGGGGATGGCTTGGTAGCTCCCCAAACAGGGGAGCTGGGGTAAGGATGGCAGCCTTTCCCTGTATCAGCCAGACAAAGTACAATGCTTCCAACTCCAGTGACTTAAAAATTTGTGTCTTTTTCACATACAGTAGCCTGAAGTTCAAATGCTTTTTTTTAAGGGCCCATTAAGGAATTTTCATCTTGGAGTTTTTAAAATAATCTTTGATATTCTAAAATTAAGGTATAGTTGATTTACAATATATATATATTAGTTTCAGGTATACAAAATAGGGATTAAAAATTTTTATGTATTACACACCATTCATTTTTTATTTTAATATGTTTTTCTACCAAACATTCTGAAAAATAAAAAGGATGAGGCTGACTATACATATAGTACACACAAACTTACACATATATAAGTTTATGGGGCAAGGTGAAATGGTGTTTCAGTCTTTACAGAAAGATGATCTAAAGATTTTATAACCCTTCCTTCATGTTATCTTTTGGGAAGCATTTCCCTTCAATTTATGTAGATAAGCTGAAACCCACTGTGATGGCTCAGCAAAAAAAAAAAAAAAAAAAAAAGACAAGGAAAAAACTGATCTCACTGCTTAATACAGACTGATAAATGAAAAAATATTAAGTTAGCAAGATAGTGTATCCTCTTATTAAAACTGGATTACTTAGGGATCCAGGATAGAATTGCTTAATCTAAAGTAAACTGTATTCCCTGATAGCAGAGGCCACTTGGTTTGGTATTCAGTCTGCAAAACCCTCAGAAGTACTTGACATACAGATACTCAATAAATATTTGTTGAACAAATGTTCTCCACATTTACTAGAAAACTTTTCATTTTTATAGTCTGTATTTTTGTAGGCTTGCAAGTTATTTTGAATTTTTCTGAGCTGCAATTTAGAAAGTAATGCTCTGAACAAGTAAAAGTATTAAGAAAGCTGAAAAGACAAGAAGCATAGCACCAGAATGAAAATGCCACGAGGGCAGGAACTGTGCCATTTTGCTCAACACTCAGTTTCTAGTGACTGGCCAAGTACATGACACGTATCATGCACTTAATAAATGCTTCTCAAATGGAGACATGGAAATAAATTAAAATTTTTTAACTTTATACTTTGCAGATACATATTTTTATAAATCTATGCATTAAAAGTTTTTATTTTCTAAATAAAACAATGCTAAAAGAGAAATGATAATTTTAGAAACTCATACAGCATATATGAAAAATTATTAATAACCCTGAGAGGAAAAGAGCCTTTATAAGTAAAAGGGGTTAAAAAAAAAAAGACTTAACATTTCAAAAGAAAAATAGAAGATTTCTTCCCCGAAGAAGAAATACAAAAAGTTGATAAGAGAAAGATACTGTTTCTCTGGGCAATTTTTTTTGTACATTAAAGAAAAATATATTATTTTTTTCCCCATCAGATAAAGAATAGAAAGACTGACAATTCAGTATTATCAAGAGTATGAAGAAATAAGACCTGTCATATACTGCTGGTGGGAGGATAAATTTATACCACCTTCCCAGGGGGAATTTGGTGATATAAATAAAACATTTCAACATATTGCTGCTTTGACTCAGTAAGTCCACTTGGAGGAATTTACTTTATAAAAATTCCCTGAGAAGTTCAAATAAACACATGTACAACATTGCAATAATAAAAATTTAAATAAAATAGAAAAGAACCTAGATAGATACCAGTATTAATATGGATATTACATGTTTACATAATGGAATATTGGGAAGCCGTTGTAGTCTGTGATTGATATGGAAAAATGGTCACAATATACTGAGTGAGACAAGCTGGTCACATGATGGAAATATTCTAAAATAGGATTGTGGTAATGCTTGCTCAACCCTGTAAATTTACTAAACTCCACTGAACTGTATCCTTCAAATGGGTGAATTTTATGGCATATGATTTGTATTTCCACAAAGTTTTTTAAAAAGCAGGCTATAATATAGTATATGGAGTATGAATCTCATTTTTGTTTGGAAAACATATACCCACTATGCCTGGAAGTAGATATTCTCCAATAATAATAATCGTGGTTACCCTAGGTGATGGTTTTTCCTCTTTACACTTTTCTGAGTTTCTTGCAATGAAAGAAGCTACTCAAACACACCAGATCACCTGTGGGTAACGTTACCTAGTATCAACTTATTATCAAAATCAAACATCTATATGACCGTCTTAATTTGTGCCCAGATTCTTTTTCATAATTTGTCTAAAGTCATTTCTTCTGCTGTCGCCCTGAACAAGGTAATTGTCTTACTTTTGGAAAAGTTTATATTCCAGACAGAGCTGGAAGTAAGTGCCCTACCAAGGGCAGGGTACCAACATCTCCTTGTTGGGGCCAGAGGTGGTGCAGGTGACAAATCCCAGGAGCCCTTGCCACTCACATTCAATTCCTGCAGCAATCTGGGGAATTAATTAGGCTAATGCCTATTCTCCAGGAGTTTTCAAAAATCTTTATTTTAAAATGAACTCATTTACTCCATTCTTAGACCCTTATCCATGGCTCTCAGTGTGGCCTGTGAAGCCATCGGTGGTCCATAAGAATCCTTTGGGTGGTCTTTTGAATTAACACCAAGATATGTATGTCTAGCTTTGGCCTGAAGTTAAAATTGAAATGTCACTGAACACAATCCAGATATGACCTCACCAGTCCCTCATCCAGTGCAGGGCTGTTCATCATCTAAGTGATTGTTTTGCAAGGACATGTGGGACTAGGTGGATTTGAAGATGCAGATGGATTCTTGCTCTAAGGACTCTAAGGTCAGAAACATCATTCTGTGAACACACTGAGACCCAGATGCTCCTTACAGGAAACTGATATGACCAACCAAAACATTCAAACTGGCCAGATGAAGGAAGAGCTCTGAGAAAGAAGCACAGAACACCCGTCAAATCTGAAAAAAACTGTCAAAGGGTAATGAATTCTCCCCAAAGCTTTCAGGATCCATTTGGCAACTCAAACTGTGAGCATCATCTACCAACCCCAGAGACAAAGACGGCCAAATGTTTACTGCCAAACTAAAAGAAGAAAGTTAAAAGTCTTCTTTGTAACCACAGTGGTGTGTTCAGCTACATTTTTAGAGGACTGCAGTGGAATGAGAGCTCTGCTCACACACGGACAGAGGTGCAGAGGTTTGCTGCTGCTTCCTCCCATGAAGCCTAGGCCTGTAACCATGAGCCAATTCACACAATTTATGTTTCAGCCTACATCAGAAACATAGCCACAAAGGAAAGAGAAGATCGGACACAAATCATATCAATATGGTTTTATTGGAGAGTTCAACCATCAGGAAAACAGCCTACTTTCCCCGTACAATCTGTTGAAAAGCCTGTAACTCCCCTTCCCTAAGTGATACCTCATTAGGGACACGCTGAGAACCAAAACAAATCTCAGAAACCCTGGGGCACCTGTCTTCAAGACAGGTCACCAGACACAGACAGCGGTGGAACGGGGAAATTCATGGTCCCAGAAGCACATGCTTCTGTCCCTGAACTCTCACTGCCCTTCGTGTAGGTAGAGGAGGAAGGCTTTCAGTGGAATCTCAGGTAACAGGGAAGGGAGGGAGGCGGACAGCCAAGGGAAAGTTACATTTTTGTTGGTGAACTGGAGGCATGGCCAGGGAGAGGGTGTTGGGCCCACCCAGAGGGGGAAGCCCAGAGCAGTGCAGTTTTCTCAACCTTCCAGCTCAGTGACTCAAGGGCAAGTTGCTTAATTTCCACTCGACCCTTAGTCTCTCCCTCTAAGAACGGGGGCGCCTACCTTGTAGGGATGTTGGGATGGTCAAATGAGTCAAAACATAAAATGAAGACTCTAAGAATACTACCTAACACATAGTAGACGCCCCATAAATGTTTATAAGCATAAATACCTGGAAATCTTTAAGACTTGAAACCAAAGAGAAAGTAAAACCTGCTCTCAGATGGGGAGATGGTGTATAACCCGTAGCTGATGAATTCTGAAGGCTATGCTGAGCCTGAGGGGACCGTGGAAACAGGCAGACTGTAGACAGCCAGGGTAACAGTAAAGGTCCTCACAGCTCCCCGGGCACCTCCTGCAGGGGGTAATCTACAACTCTCAGAGTTACGAATGCCTCGCCTACGAAAGGACGTCCAAGGGGACAAGGGTAACAGCCTTTCCGGTCTCCAGAATGGCAGGCCAGGGCTGGGTGACCGCCACGGTGGGCCTGACATCCCAGACTGCAGTCCTGACGGATTTCTTTAGCTCACTTATTCACATATGCTTATTAAGGGGCACTGTCACGTAGCTGGTGATTTTTACCTTCTAGGAGCTTACAGTCAAAATAATTTTTAACAATGTAGTCAATCAGTCCGTAGTGTCTAGTAAGTGACCTCTGTTGCCAAACATTTCACCAGGTACCTCAGGATGTTATGCATGTGAAGAGAATCTGAGTCTGCCTTCGGAACAAAGAGGATCAGCACCAGAGAGTGAGGCCGTAAGGGGATGGGATGGCGGGGGAAGGAGGCAGTAGAGTTCTGTAAACACATAAAATCAGGCACTGAATCCCGTTCTGCCAGGATTCAGTGCTGACAAATTGCCACCATTACACATTTTATGCCATAACTGACCTGCGTGCCGATTTAAGCACATGGCAATAGCAATTTCAATAATTACTGCAATTTTAGGAAAGTACTACTACCCAAATGTATTTTGAACACTTGGGAAGCACAGTGTGTCCTGTTTATTGTTTTCATAGGAAAAACATATTAATTTTCATCAAAAAAATAATTGGATAGAAGATAAGCATATCATCATGCTCACATAAACTGATGTAAAATACACATTTCTGATGTTTCTTGAAAAAAGAAAAAGGAGAGTATCATGGGAGTTACAACTTTGAAAGAACTGTGAAAAAATAAAAGCACATTATAGATACTGGGAGTATTTTAGAACTGGAGAAAGAAAGGTTCTTAATGATTATCTTCAGGATAGAACAGGAAGGGAGTCATGGATTTAAATCCAGGTGGACAGAAATTAATTATCCCCCCTAAAAAAGTCAGAGAACATAAAAGACAGAATCTACAACGAATATATAACGTGACAGAAACCAAAACCAACACAAGAAAAATTGCCTACATATTTCTTTCTAGCCCAGGACTCTGACTTCACTTATATTCCACAAGGGAATTAGAGAAAAGAAGTTTTGTTTTGTTCTGTGTTCTTGGTGAGTAGCCTAAAGTCTTATGAATTTTTGTATAATCTCAATAGCACTGCGGGAAAAATCCCTCAGCAACTAATGAACTCTATTTGCTCTCTTTTAATTCTGACTTATACCCTAGTCCAATATGATTGTGCTAGTTCTGACTTTCTACTAAAGGTGAAAAATAAAATTACTTTTAGGCCATTTAAATCATTCTATGTCTTTCAGTAGACTAAACCTGACATTACAGCCCGAGATGTTCTTTTTGTACTCGAATGAGTAATGTTGCCTTCTCCTCCCTCTTCACTTCTTGCTTTCACGCTTCCCTCCTTCCTCCCCTCCTTTCCTTCTTTAGAGTACTGAATGTATTAGTTAGACTTTGACCATCACTGTTGCTCAGACAGAGGAGTAGCTGTACTTCGAGCAAGCATTTTCCATCCAGGGTGTCCTAAGTTCCCAGGCAAGAGCAGCTCGCCAGCCTCTGCAACACTGATGAGAGTCCCATGGTATTGTGTTTAAGGTGGCCATCAGTCCCTGCTGGGCATGGAGAGAAACCCAGACCTTCTAACTGGAGAGCTAAGGTCTCCTGCCCTAACTGGAATGATTTCCTGATTCATTTATACAAAGAAACTAGGCGTTCCTGGGAGATACAGCAAAAAGAAGTACACTTTCCAATCACCCCAGGCTCATGTGACTCCCCACAGATCATCTCAACAGAGAGGGAGAGAGAAGTTGGCAGACTTCAGCATATTAATAGCAAACAACAAATTAACAACTATGTACTTTAATCGTCAACATTCATAATTGCACAGAGTATCACAGATCACTTAAATAATACATGTCAGTTAATCTAATGAAGAAACTAGTCATGCAGAACATTCAGAGCAATACCGTGAGCGTGTAAAAACTGTCTGCGAGTGACACTTAACACAAAAAGTACAGAATGAGAGCAGGTCTTTGAGGAGCAGTTATATAAAACCCCTACCAACAGGCAAAGCACTATGGAGAGACACACGTCAGTACAGTCAACCTGCCAGGTCTCTCCAGTAAACGCACAGCAACTCTAATAGGATCGGCTACACTGACTGTGCACACACACACACAGCCATTTCAAACGCTCTAGTGTTGTGTGGTGATGGGAATGCAGAATAGGAACAAAAGGGGCTACCACTCACTTGTAAAACTGAATCCAGTGGGGGAAATCTAGACTCCTGACTAGTTGACTTGAAAATGGAATAAACAGAACTCTGTCACAGAGAAAAAAAATTTCTTAAAAATGTATATGTGTCCAAAATGGCTGAAAATCTTGTCCATGCTAGGGGAAAGTTGAATGTGGAAAAATTTGCATTAAAAAAAATCTATGCTGTAAAGAAAATAAAAAGCCAGAGCATTTTGGCATTAGCAAAAGGCTGAACTTAGTTCTCAGGCAATAAATTTATGGGGAAACATGACAGGCTCCTCATTAAAGCTTTGTGTACGTTGGCTGAATTTTATACAAGATTCTTGAATCTTATGGAAAATTGGGCACGGCCTGACATCTGAACAATGTCCCTGGTTTGTTTGATTTCTAAAGCATCGGAAAATGTTGCACTTTGGAAATCAAGTAGAGAAGAATAAACACACTAAAATAGAACTGGGCTGAATCTGAAAGTTATTTTTCCATATGTCTCTATAAGATATTTATTACCTTTATTTCTCCTACAAATACAGCTTCCCATGCTGGAAATACTGTGATACCTTTTTTTTGGTGGTGAGAAAAAGAGTCCTGTTAAGACAAATCTTCCCCAGCAGCAATAACCACCTAAGGATAGGCAATTTTCAGCTGGCTTTTCAGAGGCTGGTTGCCATGACAAAGAGCACAATTTATTCCTCAGTCCCTTATCACAACTACAGATCACAGACCATAAAAATTAACAAGCCTCTTTTTCCTTTTCCTGATGATTTCAGAGTTCCTCATCCTTACCTGAGGTCTTTTGTTCCCCCAATTAAATGGAATGAATGTCAGTCATCTAGCAATTCAATTAATGCCGATTCAAAATTCTGGCCAAACAAGAATCTATAATCACAACCTCCTAATCACAGCTCAGTCATGAGAATGAAAAGTAAGCAGGAAATTGCACTAATTACTCAATTAGACTAATACTGTATTTCTAAGCAAGGATTTCAGGGGTTGTCAGCTCTGACAAAGGGCTGTGGAGTCGTCCTCACCTTGTGTGCTGGTGGTGACCCAACCAAAGCCAGTGTTTTCAAGGGGCCATGATTTCTACCCATCTAATATGAATATGCCTGAGCTGGATAATGGAAATTTACAACTAATAAACCAACCACAAATGAGGGGCGACTCCAGGGGGCTTCAATGAATGGCTCTCAACCCAGCCCTGTACAGTGGATAGGGCTTTCCCATGAGGGTGGCTGAGCACACATCATCACCTGTGCTGGCCCCAGAACATCTCGTGAGGGGGAGCTTCGCACACATGTGAGAGCGGCTACTAAGTCCTAACTCAGTAATGCTTACAGGTATCGGCTTCCAAACTCAAGACAGAACGTGCATCGGGTGGGTGCTGGGCAAAAAGCTCCTCAGCCAGCGGGTCCACACCTGATGGAGACCCTGGTGGCGGCTCTGAATCATCTGCACCCCCAGGGGCAGCTTCTCAGGCTGCAAAGCCTACCTAGAGAACCTTCGTGAAACCAAGAACACTGAGTGAAAAAGAACTGGCTGGGAAGGACACACAGATGTGCCTGAAGTAGTTACAAAACAATGCAGGACACAGACCAAAACAAACTCGACCTTATTTTTTAAAAAATGAAAGCCTAAAAAAATTAAGACTTTTTTCCTACTCAGTTTCAGAGACTTAAATATTCTGTAAACAACAGGGAGGACACTAGAGCCTGTCATGCCTCTGGTTTTTGTAAAAATCCTTCCCAAGCTGGATGTGGGAAAGGAGTTGGAGATAGGAAGAGGGCCTGGCACACATGCTGAGGTCTTTGCAGCAGTTTCTGAAATGACCAACTTGGGAACTGCTCGGGGTTCCAAAAGGAGAGAAAACATTTATTTGACTAAGGCAGACAAGGTCCTTTACTTCCAGGGTTTACCTTGCAGGTGGCCACTGCCCAGTGAGCGGGGATTCTGGTGGCTGGCAGGGCCCCCGGCAGGCAGGTTCTGACCGCTGCGGGTGCCTGGAACCTTGGCATCTCTTCCAGAAGCGTTAGCTTGGCTCAGCCGGCCTGGAGGAAGCAAGAAAGCAGGGAGCAGAGCTGCAAAAATGATTGCAGAGACAATCTGCCAAGTATACTTTTAAACTAATGAAGTCTTATGCTACACACCACTTTTAAGCTAATGAAGTTCTGTTCAGCATCTTCTTTAGGTTAAAACTTACTCTTGAGCCTTGAGATCAATTAGAAGGTGGGGAAGAGGGTAGGGATGGAAGGAAACCCAGATTATTGTTCTTTCCTTCCTCTCCACTGTCCCAACCAACCTCGCCTATTCGTCATGCCTTCTCACTAGAGAAGGAACAGGAACGACTAGAGGAGAAAGAGAAAGCACTGTGTCAAAGGAAAGGCTGGAAGTGTAAGAAGCAGCAGCAGAAGGAAGCAAAGTTTTCCAAGAAGGAATCAAGGGCTTCCCCGGTGGCTCACTGGTAAATAATCCACTGGCCAATGCAGGAGACATGGGTTCAGTCCCTGGGTTGGGAAGACCTTCTTGGAGAAGGGAATGGCAACCCACTCCAGTATTCTTGCTTGGAAAATCCCATGGACAGACGAGCCTGGCAGGCTATAGTCCTTGGGATGGCAAAAGAGTCAGACACGACTTAGCGACTAAACAATGGTAATGATGAGGGGAAAGATGGAATGCTTTGTATTCCAAGAAGGAATCTGAATGCTTTAGCTTAGCCTCTCAGCTCCTCCTAAGATACCCACTTTATTTGACTGAAAACTTTTCTTTCAGTTGTCTGTGTGCAATGCCTAATTCTTGCCATCATCTGGGAGCACCTCCGCTCACTCATTTCCCTTCTCCTCACATAGCACCTGCATATTTCCCTCCCCCCTGCAAATATTTTAAGAATCTGAATATAAGAGATCAAGCTTCTCATATGATGAGGTTGATGTTCAAAGCTGTAAATCTCAAGTTCTACAGAAACATTATTTCCAAAGGTCAAAATATCTTACTAGGATTGTCTGCAGGACCCTGGTCCTCTTCCAGGTAATATTCTATCTTCTTTAGGTCTTCCGGGGTAAATCTCCATTTATTTTCAGCTGGTAGGGGTGGCACTTTGGGACTGGATCGTTTTCGGGCAGAACCAGGAGGAAGGGCCTGCTGGCAAGATGCTGGCAGGGAACCTGTAATCAGTCCTTCTGGGAATTTCTGAGCTAAGACTTTTAGACCTGGGTATGGAAGATCATCAGAAAAAGCACTGTTAGCATGGTAAGGCCAAGGCAAACCTGGAAAGGAGCCCACGTGTCTCCTCAACACAAGGACGGGAAATCTTTCTTAATTGCTTCACCATTAAGTAAATTACACCAGAAAATGTCCGTTGTTATGTGGGATTCTGAGAATTCCACCAGAAATTGCTTTGCTCAAGTCTTCAGCATTAAGGCTTTCTTACAGAACCATAAAGCAACATCATTCTTTCAGGAATTAGAAACATGTGCTGATTGAGGTAAGGGAAGTTTCACATATCCTGACTCCCTTCCGCCAGCATGTTTTTTTTCTATTTCCAGAATACTGAATTCTGAGCTCTGCAGGGGAGGGGAGGGGGGAAACTCTAGGAGTGAAGCAGAAGGAGTGTGAGTCCAAGTATTTGCCTTTTAAGTCCTAAGCAGAACATAGCCCCTCACCTCCAGAAAGCATGAAGAGGTTCTCAAATCCCCGCTCGCACATGGTGGTGGCCGCCTGGCTGGCCAGCCTCTCGTCGTCGTCATACAGGATGATGATCTTGCCGTGGGCATTTTTCTAACAGTCACATGAGTTAAGGTTTGACCACACTGAGCTAATGCTCCTAGACTATACAGAAATGCCGAAGGAAGGAAAGCAGTCAAGGTTTGCCTATCTTGAGTTCAGGGAGCACGGGATGACCCCTCTTCAGGGCATCCTGGATTTTTTTTCCTGTGCTGAAAACCAGCACAAGCTGGTATCCTTTTCTTGTGTGTGTGTGTGTACACATAACTCTCTCTCTCTATATATATATATATCTCTCTCTCTCCAAGATGGCACTAGTTACATACTGTATACTCTTTGGCCCTTTCATCTGTACAGTCCTGGAGAGCAATTATTATAAACTCCATTTACAGATGAGGAAACATAAAAACTTGAGTGCCCGGTGTGTCCACTGCAGCCTTACTGAGAACGGTAAAAAAGTGGGAACCGCCTAAAAGTCCAGTCCTCCAGAGAAGAATGATTTAGTAAACTACAGTAAATCTTAAGATCAGATATTTTACTGCACCAAAAACAGAGTTTATACAGAGCTTGTGTTAGTGTGGGGAAATTCAAGTAATAGGAAGTGGGGGAAGCAACACACTAAATTATATATCTGAGTATGACTTCCACTTTGTTAAAAAGACGACATAGAAGGCCGCCTGGAATAACATACACAAAAGATTCCCTAAGAGTTTCTTGTGCAGTTGTGTGGTTATCGGGGATTTCAGTTTTCTTTTTTATATTTTTCAGTATTTAAATTTTCTATTTGTACAATTTTTATGAGCAAAGCAAACTAAAATTTTAAGAAGAAAAAAATTAAAATAGAAGGAAAAAATTCAATCCTTATATTTTACTTGGGGAAAATGAAAAAAAAAAAAAAAGCTTTCTGGGGAAAAAAATGTCTTAGGACTAACTGTCAGTAGATCCTAACTGTTAATCTAACGTTTCTCGTCCAACTGCAGGACGGACTAGAAAGCAGCCTCAGCAATAGCTAAAGATCCAAATTCTAAAATATGCTAAGTTAGCTAATTAATATCGGTAATAAATTTGATTCTTACAATCCTTATACCACCCAACTCCTTAAAGTACAACAAAGGATACATACTCAAGAACATCATTTGAATAAGGGTTCATTGTTCTAGACAGAGTTGCAATTGGGTAACTGTAAGCTGCAAAGAGAAGAAAAAGCTTAGGAAGTTTGTAGTTCTCAGTACAACTTGGCTCCAATCCCTAGCTGGTTTAACATCTAAGAGTTAAACATATTTTCAAACTCACTAGTGATAAACCTAAATGCTTCTGTGAGAGAGAAGAGAACAGGACACAGTGAAGGACAGGAAGCATTCTGACATTTAGCCCTGGGCCCCTGATCCCTCTGAGAATTTCCCCAGCCTCTCTCAGAGCATGCGGTGGAGCCAACTCACAGGTTCCCGGAACCCCTCTGGCTAGCACTGTGCTGACCACGGGGTGTGGGTCGAGTCTGCCTGGGCTCAGGACCGGGCTCTGTTCTTGGGAGTGAGACACTGAAAAGCCTTTCTCTCTTACCTCCAACAATGTGGCACTGCTGGTAAGAGTCTCTATCTCGTACATCTAGCAGCAGGAAAGGGCAGTCGGGATAAGGTTTGTCTTTGGTATTGGGCTCTGTTTTCTTCACAAGCCCTTTGTCTAGATCCAGTTCCCCAACACCACTGATGACGCTGCAAGTGCAAAAGTAGGTCGGCAGACACTAGTCAGGGGTGGGTGGCTTAAAGGTCAAATGCGTTTCTTCAGAATGGCGACAAGAGTGCTCAATGTCTTTTCAAAAAACACTTCAAAGGAAAAGGAAAATGGATATGGGCTCTCAGTTCTGTCTCTGAATGCAAGGTACTATGGATGGATTCTTATTCTATCACCCTGGACACCAAGGAAGGGATCCACTGTCCATACTCACCTTCAGAGAGTGCATGTTAGGTCATTAGCATGGCAGAGGGGGCAGAAACTGTAGGGCACATGCTGCCTCCAGCAACAAGGGCAGCATTCAGAGAAAGAAAGAGGCGAACAGTTAATCCAATGGAATTTTGATGAGTGTAAGAAAGCAGAGCAAAAGGAAAGAATAAGGTTGACCGGACAGGAAAACTGAAGACATTTCTATGTATATTATATGTAACATAAAGTAACAATGGTGTTTTAATATATTTCATATACTGTGACTTATCCAGTATGTCTTATCCTCAATGTCTTTAATAGTTATCTGTAGTCACTTAAATTTTTATGGGTTATGAGGTTAAGGTTGAAGAGGCTTTTAGATTTTGTGGCATACTACGATTAAAATGAGGAAGGTTTGTTTCTGACCCATTTCTGAAGTCACAGAATTACCAAAGTTGCTTGCCAGGTTAATATAGGCAAAATGTGGCACAAACATGAGTTGGAGAAAACATGTGTTATGAGCAAAATGCCAAGCAGTGAAATATCTGCACTGGGATAAGAAGATGATCACTCTTCTGGTAATATGGAGACACACATGCCAAACCACAGGCTGGTTGGTCTGTAGCAATAGCTCCTCTCCCATCACAGCAAGTCGAAGTCTGCCTTTAAATCCAATGAAAAGCTACAACTCTATGCCATATGGTGCATATTTTGTTGATCAAAGAAGAAAAAACTATGTCATATGAAACTACATCCTCACGGAAGCCTTGTTCGTCTATCTTGTTTTGAATGCAATTTTAGAGTCCCTGCACAGAAGTAGTCATGAAAATAATAGTAGTGCGATTGACAAGAGCAGTGCTGTCCCCAGTAGAACTAGCTTGTCTGGTAGACCTGTTTTACCAGTAGAAGAGATGGATACGTGCAGAACATTAGTACCATCTTATAACCGACAGTGAATACAGGTGAGGACGTGCTGCACCGTGAAACTGCCCCGTGCATTGGAGAGCTGACATCAAGGCTGCTTTCACTCTCCTTTGCACCTATTTAATATCAGAGCACTATGTGTGGCGCTCTGTTTTTCTTCTGATTCTAGACAGGGTAATTATAAGCTGCAGCAGACAGAAAAGGAGAGGGGGGAATCATACTCTGAGTCAAAAGACAGTGGTTGTAAAACTGAGTCCTAATAGCAAACTTGCATATGTGAAAGCTCAGAAGAAAGGGGTTGAGGAGTGAAAATTAAAGCTCTCCTATCAATATATGCTTGCATTAACTAAGAATGCTGTGAAAAGATTCAGGAGGTGGCATTTATATATAGAGAAAATCAAATGGCTGGGATGAAAATGTGGGATTTCACGACACCAACCTGTTTCTAAGGTAATTAAATCATTGACATGGTACATAGATTAATGAAGGTAAAATGCAGTAAAAACATGAATCTGATAAGAGCACCTCTGAAGAGTTGAGCGGCTAAAGTCCCCGGCTCCCTCACTGTTTATGAACTGCACGGGACTTGGCGACTGCTCCCCAGGGCTCCCATTCCCGTTGGTCTTGGCAGTGATTTCAGCATCAGGCTCTGAAGTTGCAGAATCATTGTCTAAAATGAATAAATAAATAAATTTAACCTCAGAATTTGTATTTACTTGTTAGGTAGTTCCACTGAAAGTAGGTGGAGAAAAGGAACTCATATGATCATTATTAAACTGTTCTCTAAGTTCTAACATACAGATTCTCAAACTGTAGTCTGTGGACCCCAGGAGTCCCAAAGACCCTTTTTCAGGGGATCTGAAAGGTGAAAACTATTTTCATAATACTACAATGTTATTTGTCTTTTTTATCAAGCTGCAGTTTGCACTGAGGGTAACCATGGCAGTAACATTTTTTTAAAAGTCCCTGATAAAGTAGTAATCATAATTTTTATTAAATGTCCTCCTTAAATAACACATCTTTAAAATATTCTGTGTGATGAAATGGGAGAATCCACACACAACAAATTTGCTACATACTAACATCCCATTGGTGTTTCAAGGGAAAGTATGTGTGGGATTCGTGCTGCTTTTGCCTTGAACTCCACTTTTATGTGGAAGAAAAATTGACATGAAAACTATAGTTATTTAGGTTTGTGCATTTGGCATATATTTTCTAAAAGATGATCTAAGTGAATTTCTCATTTCAAGGAAAACAACCAATGGTATTTGTTGCAATGATTAAATTTTAAACAAAAATAGAATTTTGGAAACTATTTGCCACCAAGAGCTTGACTTCTTTACCATCTTAATGACTTTCCTGGTAAGATGGGTGTTGAGGTTAATAAATGTGACTTTTTGATATTGTGTAGTGAAATCTGTCAACATTTGGAAGATAACTCTTAACTCAGTGAAAGTAGTGAAAATGAAAGTCGCTCAGTCGTGTCCAACTCTTTGCGACCTCATGGACTATATAGTCCATGGAATTCTCCAAGCTAGAATACTAGAGTGGGTAGACTTTCCCTTCTCCAGGGGATCTTCTCAAACCAGGGATTGAACCCAGGTCTCCTGCATTGCAGGTGGATTCTTTACCAGCTGAGCCACAAGGGAAGCCCAAGAATACTGGAGTGGGTAGCCTATCCCTTCTCCAGGGGATCTTCCTGAGCCAAGAATCGAACCGGGGTCTCCTGCATTGCAGGTGGATTCTTTACCAACTGAGCTATCAGGGAAGGCCTCATCAGTACTTTCCAAATGACCAATGAATGATATTATAAAATTATGTATGAGTAAAAAATACATTCAGAGTTCAAAACAGACCAATGGGCTCAATGTAACAGGGTATGAAAAGTTCATTGATATGGTTTCAGATTCCACACTACAACCAACCTTTAAGAAGGTACCAGCTATCAAGTTTTGATGTAGTGTCAAAGAAAAATATTCATATTATATGAAAGGGCTATTAAAATGTTCTTCCTTTGTTCAATTAAGATCTGGGTGAGGCCAGATTTTCTTCAGGTTACTTCAGCCCAAAGAGTATATTGCAACAGACTGAATGCAGAAGGTATGAGATATTAGCTGTCTTCTGTTAAAACAGACATTAACATGACTTACAAAAAGTGTGAAACAATGTTATGCTTCATATATATTTTTGTTTTGGAAACACAGCTATTTTGCATAAAAATGTTATTTATGTTTGCAATGGGGTTAATATTATTATTTTTAAGGTAAATAGCAAATAAATATTCTTAAAATTCTATTTAAATTTTTAATATCACAAGTATTAATAGATATAATTCACAAAAACCAAAACTCTTTGAGGTCGTCAAAAATAAAGTGTAGAGGAAGACTAGTACCAAAAGGCTTGAGAATGTGCTGTTCTAACCAGTATAATGAGAGAATAAATAGAAATAGGAAGTGTAGTTATTAAAGAGAATATAAAATTTTAATTTGCATATAACATACCTAGAAACTTTAAGAGAATCCTATGAAAATAAGGAGAATATTCATAAATATGTTAGATTTTAAAATTAATCTAGATTGTAAGGTTAATTTAAAAAAATAAGCTATTTATAAAATAAATAAATACTGACAATCAAAATATTTTTTCTATATACCAGTAAGAAAATAACATGAAGAACATCTCATTTACGATAACAGCTAGTTACAAAATATACTGTCCTAGAAAATTAACCTATTAAAGAATGTAAAGGCCCTATAAAAACTGATAAGTGCTTTATAGGTCTTATAAAAATTTTACTTAGGGACATTAAAGAAGACCTGAATGAAGAGAGAGTGACATATTGTGCATGTTCCTGACTTAGTGATTAAAGTAAAGTGATGTTAATCCTTTCCTAATTTAATTTTCAGCCTTAAAACAAATCCCAATGGACTTTTAAAAAAAAAAAAGCTTAAAAGGATTTTAAAGATGAGAAGAAAAAAGATATATGTATATGTAATTCGGAGAATCTGCCTTTTCAAGTAGTCACATATATTGAAAAGGTAAAGGATCAAAACAGTGCAGTAGAACAATGGAAAATTACAAAGAACACAGAAACAAATCCTAGGAGATAGATATATATATATAAATCTAATGTATGTTAAAGGTACAAAAACCAGTAGGTAAGAACTATTAAATAAATAGTGCTGGGATAATCTGCCAACTATTTTAAAAAAGCAACCTTAGATAACCTCTTCTTATTTTGGATTTTATGACTCTAAAGCACCAAAATGAAAATACATCAGGCTAACAGATTTAATCATAAAAAATGCAAACCTCAAATATGTCAAAAGTCAACACAAAGAAAATTAAAAATCACAAATTAGGGAAAAAATCCATGACATGTGTAAGTGAGAAAAGGTTAATATACTTAGTTCATTAATATTTTAAAACTAGCTCTTTAGTAGAAAAAAGATTGTATGCACAAAATAAAAATGCAATCAAGATAAAACTGTTAACACGGAAAGGAAGCCTTCTTTGCACTCCAGAACTGCAGGCCATCAGGCCCCTTCCCCCAAGGGAACTACCTTCAAATATTTGTCTCCTTCCAAAAATGAAACAACTACATATTTTACATATATTTATTTCTCCTCTTCTTACATATCCAGAAAGACGCTATTCATACTGCTCTACACTATGGTTTGTTGTTTACTTTTTTTTTTAACTTAATAACATCAAGTAAAGATTTTTCTCATTTATTTTCAAGGCTATATTGGTTTCCAATGAATAAAGAGATCATAATCATTTAAAGATTTTACAAATCAGTAAGTAAAAGATGAACATTCCATTAGAAAAAAGCAAGAAAGGACATGTCCTCAAAAGAAGAAATATCTATGGCCAACAAATACAGACATGTATGCCAAGGCTTGATCTCGTTTTCCGATGAATTAAAACTAAAACTATTATATACCGTTCTTCATCCATCAAACTGGGAAACATTTACAAAAGTGAGAACTATTCAGCACTGGCTAGGATGGGGAGAAATGGGTCTTCTTATTTGTTCGGTGGGAATACAAACAAGTAGAACCTTTCTGGAGATAATGTGGAATCAGCGCTGAGCATCTTAAAACGGTTCCACCCTTTGACCCTCTGCAGCAGTTTATCTTCAGGAAATAAGTCAGAACCATATAAAAATTTATGTATTTACATTACAACATTCTCTCATAAAAATGAAAAATCAGAAAAACATTAATGGCCAACAATAGGAGAATAATTAAATAAATCATGGCATATCTAAAGGCTAGACATTATATGACAACACAGCCTTTACAATTGAGCTTTGAAATCTATTTAATAGCAAAGTTTTCATGATAAAATGTTCAATGATAGCAGTATAATACAAAACTATATACGAAGAGTATGGATTTGGGTGGGGAAAATAGACCAAAATGTTAATAGGGTTTATTAGTTATTTTAATTTTCTTCTTTATATTTTTTAACAGGTTTCTGATTTTCTAGAAATATATTTTAAAGCAGGGAAAAAATAAATATTATAAAAGGAGTTATTTTATTCCTTCAAAAACAGCCAATGTGTATACAGATACAATCTGCTCTACAAGCATTACTGAGTGAGTTATTATTCTGTATAGAGCACTAAAAACACTAATATTACTCACACATTATGGTGTCCTACTTTACAAGAGCCTATTTTGCTCTGCAAATTTATCTCAGAAGAGAAAATTGCATGTGCCCATATGTCCTGGTGTTGCAATCTCGACAATGAATTAAAGGACAAAATCCAGGTACTTTATAATAACCAGGTTAAAACTGGGAGTACTCGTATGAGGAGACTCAATTATCTCTATTACAAAGAGCCCTTATTTCTCTGCAGTGTGAGAGGCATCCGTCAAAAGATAAATTCCTGCCTTTTTCAGATTCTCTTTATCCTCCCTAACAAAAACAAGCCCAGGGAAATGACAGTTGAGTTGTACAAACCCAGTGTTCAGTCTTCCTGAGAAACTTGTCTTGAAATCAGAAGTCAAATTCCTGGCCTACATCAACCTTAACAAAACACATCCCCCTTCAACAAGCAGCCGCACACTGACAGCTGAGGACTTCAGGATGAATAAAGACCTTTGCTCTGTGGATTCTTTTCATGACAGTACACCTAAGAGGCTTTCTTTTCAACTTGGTATTTAAGAAAGGAGATCTGGTGCCTATCTGTCTTGCTAGTCTTATCTCATAACCCTCACTCAGACCCCAGCCAGACTGGGTTATGTGATTCCCCAAACACGCTTGGACTTCTCCGTGCCTTTGCTCAGGCTGCTCCTTAGCCTGAGACAGTCTCACCCTTAACTTGCACCTGTTGAGATTCCAGGCCCTGGAGGCCATGGTATGCACGTGCACACATGTATTGGGGAGGAAAATAACAACAGAAAGACAAGGTTACTCATATGACAGAAATTCACATGACTCCATGTAAGCAGAGCTGTGTCTTTTTCATCTTCAGCTGTAGTCCCATAGCACCTAACTCTGTGGCCTGTACATATACAGAGAGCAGTAAAAATATTTGTTTAAAAAATTAATTAGTATATTAAACACATTTAAAACATTTAAGACTAAAAATGTTACAACCAGTAAACCAGACAGCTTTTTTTTTTTTTTAAAGAAATAAGAATTAGCAAAGCAGCAGATAGCATTTCTCAGAGTCACAATCTAATTACAGACAGATACATCAAAGTCCCTGTGAACACAATAGCACAGGATCCCACAGTCAAATGGTCAACTTGTTATTTTCCCCAAATCCTCAATTCTCATTACCTTCTAGCCTTTGAATCTCCTCAGCTGTCACTTCCAGTGTTTGATCAGATAGGGACGCAACCTGGATGACCTGATAGAAAACAGAATGAAATGTGTAGATGTGTGTATGTTTGTCTTTAAACAGAGGCAATTCTGGTTTTAACAGAAGACGAGGAAATATCAATCAAAGATCTCCTGTTTTAAGAAACTGTCAGTGTTCCCAGTTGAAGACTAAATCTCAGGTCTTCTTACTTTGACGGCAGTAATTACATTACATTTTCTTAATTCCAGAAGAAAAAACTTGTTTAAAACATTACACAATAAACTCAAAAGACCAAAAGGATAATTTTGGACAAGAAACATAAATAAGGGTTTAAAACTGCCTTCATGTATATTCTAGTTTCAATATAACATGCTATTTCTTAAAAAAATGCATAACAGCATTGTATTAGAAATTATTCAGTGAAGAAATAAATGTAATTATGGATATATTGATTACAATGTTGTACACCCAATACATAGTTTTTAAAGTACTTTTCTGTTGTAGGAAGTGATAAATTAGGAGATTGTGATTAATATACACATACTACTATATATAAAATAGATAATTAACAAGGACCTACTGTATAGCACAGGGAACTCAATATTCCATAATAACTTATATGAGAAAAGGATCTGAAAAAGAATATATATACATATAATAACTGATTCACTGTGCTGTACACCTGAAACTAACACAACATTATAAATCAACTGTACTCCAATAAACATTTAAAAAATGGTACGTAAAATTCAAATTAAAAAATAAATAAATCACTTTTCACAACTTAGCTCATTAGACTAACATCCACCTTGAGTTGCATATCACTGGAACTTTTGTTTGGGGGCCAGAGAGACATTTTGTCCATAATTTTCAAATGAAAGAAGAAAGTGACTTTCCTAAAGTAACAAAATAGCCCATGGCAGAAAGACTTGGAAAAAAGAGTACAGTCATAGATGGGAGATTACCTGCTTTCCACAGAGAAATATGTCCAAGCAATAAAGAACCCAGAATTCTAGATTCTCATTATTAAGATAAATTGACAAGGAAAAGTAAAACTTAAACTACAAATTTGATGATTAAAAAGTAGAATTTATATTTTACTGTATAAAGTTCTTTTCAAAGAAAAAAAGTTTCATCCCAATTAGCCCTCTCATAGGTGAAATATAAAGAAGCAGAAGAAAACCCTCTGCAAACATTACTCAGAGTTGAATTTAGAAATACAGAAAGTAGCACAAATTAGATAGTCTTTACTCCAATGGAAGATCATTAAACTTACCAGCTGGGCAAAAGTTGTTACTTTTAGTCTCTTGAAAAGCTCATCTTTTTTGTATCTATAATCTGCAAAGCAGAACGGGACAAAGATTTTTCCAGGTTTATTTTGCTTTCTTGGAGGTACTAATTCTTTCTAGTCATCAAGAAATTTCATCAAGAAATGTACCAAAAAATGGTATATTTTTCCAGTTATCTACATGTATTTCCTTGCATTACCTCACTTGATCTTCCTGATACCCTCAGAATTAAATGTGGCAGGTGTTATATCATTTTTGCTTTGGCCAGGAGAAGCCTCCAGCTGAAATTCTAAGCTACCTTTTTGGGTCCAGCAATTTTACCTCTTCCCTTTATTTTTATTGGTCTACAACTATCCTTACTATGCTGTCTCTACTTTGACCTCATTGTATAGCATACATTTTTGTAAGTCCTTTAAATCCTTTTCAGAACAAGCAGGGGATAAATATCTGAATTTTACAAATGAGGACAGAGACCCAGAGAAGCTGAGGTGCCCTAGGTCAAAAGCTGGTAAGACATTTATACCCCAGTATTCTGTCTCTGTCCTAGAAAGAGAATAATTATTCCTGAGGTTACAAACTATGCTAGAAATGGAGGAAGACCTTTTTTTCCTGGAGTCAATACTGGGCACAAACTTATGACTGGTCCTGATAATCTCTTATATCAATTTTCCTTCAACTTTACTTCAATAAAAATCAACTTATTGCAGTTTTGCAATAGGAAAAAGTTCTGGAGATCTATTGTACGACAAAGTAAATATACTTAACAGTACTGAACTGTACACTGAAAAATTTATAATCAAAGATTTATAATGGTAAATCTTGTATTGTGGGTTTTTTAAAAACCAAAATTAGAAAAAAAAGAAAAATCAACGGAAAACATCAATATTTATTCAATGCTAGCTTTACAATTCTGAGACATAACTCAAACTTTTGCATCCATTTGTTAAACAGTTAAGAAATACAGCCAAACTCACTTTATTATTTGTCCCATAGAGGCATGTTAAAAGCTGGCCTCCCTAAACTTTTCTGAAGAAGACTTGCCAATTCTGAAGAGTTTCCAGCATGGAACTCCTGCCCACCCTACTCCTCACTCTTCTTCTAGTTTATATATTGACATTCTTGACTCCTTAAATACTACCTCATTATTTCAGAATTACTGAAGGTTAGCTGGGTAATTACTCAAGTCTCATAAACAAAGAATCCTAGCAAAGGAAAGGCTTAAAGGTACTTAATATTATTTACTTGGTTATACTAATCATTCCCACGAACTTTCCAAAACACCAGCGCACACCAGATAGCTACTTTGGAGGATAATGTGAGCATGGTTTACCAAACACCTTGAAGCTCAGAGTCGGGAAATGATAGGATCTTAAAAACATGCCTTCTCTAGGTACCTCAAGACTCTTTCTGATGAGGAACTAAAGCTTCTCTGTTCTAAAATGTCCTAAAGATAGCAATTTGGCTAAAAATTGATTTTTCTTCCTGGAAATTCTTAAAACAGTTTCTTCTAGATACAACAAGATAACAAACCCAGACGCAAAGTAGCTTCTGAAACACATCAGAATGCAGACCCGAATAAGCTGAGCAGAAGCTTTAGAAAGTGCAACTCAACTACAGTATTTCTCTCAGTTGCCATCAGCTTGCCCACCCAAAGTCATTTATGTAAATCAAAACGGCAATAAGTCAGCCAATGAAAATAGTCAATAGCTTTAAAAGGAGTTTGCACTGTGGCATTTATCCATTGCTATTCTTTTGGTATAGTTAACATAGTTGGAAGTACTACTCTAGTTCTTCACATTCTATGTACAAAATACACACATTAAAATCCTCTTTATATAGAAATCACCTTAAATAAGAAAACAGGCACTGCTGTTTTCTAATGATCGGCATTTCCAGCATCCTCTCATACGCACTAGAAATTGCACTGCACGTTTGAACCTGAACTCTACATACCTGGTTCTGGTTTAGAAGGACAGCCATCATGAGGACTTTCTGACATTATTACTCAGATAAAAGATTAAGCTAGACGCTTTACAGTAAGTCTTAAATTTTATAAAGAGGATAACTTGGAAAGCTCTGTCAGTCTGTCCCTGCAAGGGCGAACAGAGCTTTAAGAATGGAGCTTCTGCTACTGTAGCTTCTCCCGGACTCTATAATGGAGACAAACAATCCTAGTTTCAGATATGTTATCAAGTGTTGCTTCTCCGGTAAGTCTGGAGTCTAAGTGTGTCTCTCTCGAGTTACTGGAAGGACAGAGACCTAACTATCTAGGATGCTTCACACCGGGTCCAACCAGTGTCATCTAACCACCAGAAGCCAAGAATGGGCTTTGTGAATGGTCAATAGACACAGGGTGTCTATTTTCCCCAGGCAGAGTTGAAAGAATATTCAGATCACAAAGGAATTCTGCGTTTTCAGGGTTCTGTTAAAACGCGTTATTAGCAAAGGGAAGTTGGGCTCACACTGGAAGACAAATCAAAGGAAGTAACAGGACAAGGTTTGTGATTTCACAGAAAGACATGGCATCTAAGGTAATCTGAGAAAAGAGATGGGTTTAGGGTGTCACAAAACAAGGCAACATTCTCTCCTCCTTCTGACCCAAAAGAACACCTACAACAGAAGATGGGAAAAGAGAAGGAAATATTTTCCAAGATGTAGATCCCAAACCAGAATCTGAAGTAATTCTAGCTGGAGAATCAGCACAAAGTGTATGAAACAAGGTGAGTGGAACCTCCTGTCTTACTAAAAGGAAGCCCACAACTTCTGAAGAGGGAAGGTGAAGTACGCATTTTCAAGGACTCTAACCCACAGGTATTTCTTTTGGGAGATAAGCTCCATTTAAAGTTGATATATCACAGAAACCACATTGTGCTTTTATGAGGAATATTTTAAACAGGGTTTCAGCAAGCTGGGTGGCATGGGACAATTTTTATATGGGACAAATTTTGGTGTGGATGGGTGAGTTTACACTCGGCTACCTTTGCTTAGGCGGTGAAAAAGGCTACAAACCAGAACAGAAGCAGGCCAGTTGAATTTTGCACCCAGTGGATGAATTAAGGATGACAACAATAAAGTTTAGGTGAGTAAACAAGATTTTTTTCATAGTTTAAAAATTTAATATACACATATGTATGAATGTAAAGTGGAATATTTTGCAGATACATAACATTTTAAATATATAGCATAAATGTATAAAGTATAAAATATATAAGAAAAAAAGGATACTGTGATATTACACATTAAAAAACAAATGTCTATAGCATCAGTCCCTATAGCTGAATGTAGCAAATAACAGATTCAGCACGGAGCTGCTCCTGCTGCTGCTGCTAAGTCGCTTCAGTCGTGTCTGACTCTGTGCAACCCCATAGACGGCAGCCCACCAGGCTCCCCCGTCCCTGGGATTCTCCAGGCAAGAACACTGGAGTGGGTTGCCATTTCCTTATCCAATGCATGAAAGTGAAAAATAAAAGTGAAGTCACTCAGCCATGTCGGACTCTTAGCAACCCCATGGACTGCAGTCTACCAGGCTCCTCTGTCCACGGATTTTCCAGGCAGGAGTACTGGAGTGGGGCGCCATTGCCTTCTCCAGGAGCTGCTCCTGAGTCCATGTCTATTGTCTGGGGTTTCTCAATACTGCAGCAATTCAAAAGGAACAGGAACATTATCATTTAAATTAAAAGTCCTGCTATGTATGTAAAAACAAAAGTTCTGGTGAATTCTGGATTTGTAATATTTTCTTCTCAGAAGGTATATTCTACCAGAGCCAGGTCCTGAACTGCTACCAATCAGAGCACCTCTCTGCTCAATACTGCCCTAGCACTGGGTTCTCCTACTGAAGCTATGAGCAAATCCATCTAAGAAAACAGATGTCCCTGCTTCTCTGATTCTGGCCATGATGTGTACATTTTACATCTGTTTTGGACACAGATTGAAAAATTATAATTTTGTGCAAGCGCAATGCACTGACTAGAAGCATATCTTTGCCAAAGATTAGTTTTTTAAAAGGATGTGTATGAAATATGATTTTTAATTAAAAGAAAGCTGACTGTAATGAATTTATAATGCATAACACTACTTTAAGAATAAGCTCTTTCTCACACCTCTCTTTTGTGAATACTGTCGAATTTATACTGAAAAGAATGCTATGAAATAAGATATTATTACTCCTATCTCAGGTACAGAGAAAATAAGAAAATAGGAAAGATTAAGTACCTTGAATACAGATCATAAAGACTGCAGTGCAATGAAACTAGAAGCTGGGGTTCTCACTGCTTAGCTAGAGATTATTTCATATTCCAACATTAATATCTCCCATGGGATTTAAGGTGGGCAGAACTCAGACCCAAAGACCACAGCCTCAGCAGCTGACCCGATGGTACAGTGTTCCCCACATCCTTCAGGGCATCTGCCATGCTCACCTGACTCCCATAGCTTTGTATGTGAGTCACCTGTAGAGTATGGTTAGGATTGTTAATAACCAACTTCCAGAGCCACTATAGGGTTCCATTACCCCACACCATAAATAGTCTTACTCACTTTTTTTGATCTCTTCTAGCTTCTCAATGTATTTAGTCATACTGTTACCTAAAAAGAGAAGGATTTTAAATATGCTTTTAATGGAAGAAAATGACGTCTGAGCCTTCCCATCCTGTTTTTACAGAACTGCAGCAGACAAATGGATCAGACATAGTAAACAGTCTTTATACGGCATTGTTAAAAGATAAGGAATCCCGGGAAATGTTTTGGTCAAATGTGCTAAGCTGAGGTGCACACCCAATAAACATTAAGAAGTCCCCCCAGGCACTACAAATGATCGCTTTATGTAATTTCTTTTGTTTCTGAGTTAAGCCTTTCATCCTCCATTTATTTGCCCCATAAGCTTTTTTTGTGGGGAAGGTGTGCAGAGGAAGAGAAAGAAGCAACAACCTCTGAATGTCTAAAATGAGCTGCCGTGCCCGGCCAAGTAACCCTTTCCTTTTCTCTGAATCTTTGTGGTTTCCTTCTCTTCCCTGAACTTGGTCTTCCACTATTCATGCTGATACTGCAGCCTGAACTAGACCACACAGTCTGTACACCAGTATTCACCATGGATTTGATTTGCTGAGAAATCACAGCAGATCCTCAGCACTGTGGGGAGTCCCCCACCCTCATGTTTTATGGCCTGGTTCTATAACACTAGGTTCTAGCCAAGGTGGTTTGGAGAGTTTTCATGCATTAAAACTGGGCCAGGATCCTTATGGTTTCCAAATGAACTAAAGTCTGGTTCTCAAGCCAGGGGCTATTATTTTTTACCGAGCATACTTCGATTTGATTCAATTCAGCACAGCAAGCTCTATCTGGCACCTAACATGTATAGCAAAAAAAAGGAAAACACTAAAAATACTTTTTCATTTCTAAAACTGTGCTCCTAACTTTTAAGCCTTGAGAGCAACTAGTCAGTTTCAGTCACAAACTTTGGGTAAAAGAAGTGCTCCCGATTAATGGTATGAACTTATGGTTTTCAGCACTGTTCTGAACTTTTCTTCGTGTGTAGGTGACAAGCAGAGAAAGAAAATTATTTCTCTGAAACCCAAAGCACATTTTCAAAAAACAACTTAACATCACTTGTTATTATTAAATCTATACCATCATGGAATAAAATTTCACTGAGTTAGAACATTCTTTTTTCATCTGGCAACACACAGTCCCCAGATCAGAACCGAAGAGCAGGACTGATTCAGTGCAGTCCTGGACCCAGACTGTATCCTTCCAGAAGCTCAGAGACGTGACAGTAGTAGGGCTGCTCAGAAGGCCTGAGGCTTCTCAAGACAGACACTGAGAACACCTCAGAAGAGATCCGAAAAGGCCCAAAGCCCAAGGCTGGAATCAAATATGATCTTTTCTAGGTTCTTCAGGCTGGAATGAACCTGAGATGTTGACCAGATCTCCACAGTGGAAACCATGAATCCTTCCCAGACTCACAGCCTCTCCTGTGCAAGTCTGCACTTGGGCGGGAACTCAACTGGTCAGTACTTGGGTTAGAAGACAGGGCAAATGGCATGCTCCTCACTGTCCCACAGGCTTACTCTTAAACGACTTTATAGGAGCTTCTGGTTGCACATTCCTAGGCCCCTTTCAATGCCAGGCTGTTGACGTGGCAGTTAGTTTCTTTTCACTGGAGAAGCAAGCTTCAGGTCTCCTTCCAGAATTGCCGAAAAACTGAGGTACAAAAAGGTCCACTGACTTGTCCGGAGACAGCAAGTTAGTAACTAAATCGAGATTAGTATTCCCAACCTCCTGGTTTCTAACATGGCTCACAGAAACACACTGCTTCTCTAGCTGTGCTGTTTTAAAAACATGATTTCACTGTGAGGTAAATACGTAGGAAGTGTTACTTTCTTCATAGTAGCAGGTGGGAACCATTTCATGCTCTCAAATTCCCTGAGGCATGCTATGCATGGGAAACAATAGCCAACCTTATCAGATAGTCTTTATTATTAAAACACTGCATTTCCAGTCTATAGCAGTTTCCACTAACAATGTGTCTAAAATCCATTTCTCAGTCAGTTAACAACATGTTCAGAATATTTACACAGCACTTCATCTTGTACCAGCAGAGCCTCACAATGACCCTGTGAGGTATGTTTTCATTCCTACTGATTATTTTTTCCACTAAAGGAGAAGGCAGATACAAAGTCTTTTGCAGAGGTGTACAAATACTTGGCAAAATTAGGAATAAATCTAAGAGTGCTATTGATAAGAAGCTTTTTTCATTATGGCTATTCATTCTCTCCTGTAGGGGGGAAATAAAAGAAAACGGAAGATTTCTGCATTGCTTCAATTGGAGAAATGACTAATCAACACAAGAGAAATCCCTAAAAATGATTTTAGAAAGTACGAAAAGTAGTATTTTTACCCCACCTCATGTACTGCTTGTATCTTAACTAAGCAGCTCATCTTACTGGATCTAATTTCATCGGAAAACAGCTTTTTGACCTTTTAAAAAGAATACAAATGAATCAATTCTATAATTGACTTATTTATAAACATATTTTTATTTTATACAAAAGTAAGAAGGCTAAAAGACTATCAACAGAATAATTTTTTTAATTGAAATTACACATTACCGCCAGATATATTTTCCTAGACAAGACTTTGATTAAAAAAGAAAGTCAGTGGCTCCCCACTGCTTACTGACTGAAGTTTAAACTCCTTGCTCTACTGCTGAAGGCGCCAACATCTTACCTACCTCTTCAGTCTTGCCTTAATTATTAAACTTGACAAACTCTGTGAGTCTTTGGCTCGCTAATATGTCACCTTGCCCACATAATCATAAAAGCTCACCCAGCTGGAAGTGACCTTTCCCTCCTCTGAACTTCTATAACACTCAGCTTACCGCTCACAAGGCATTTATCATTGTACTGCCTTATTTGTGTGTAAGTCTTATCTATCTTATTATACTGAAAGCCCTAAATAACTATTTACACGCACATAGACACACAAACACACACACAGAATATCTTTATCCTTTCCACTGTCTAGTGTTGGAGGCACTCAAAAATATTTGCTAAATAAGAAATACTATGAAGATGTACTAGCTGAAGAATCCTTATAATGGATCATATCATAATGTAAATAATCATATCCCAAATTGCTTTGAGTTTTTGGATGCCTGATTTTCTCTAAGCTATACACAACTTGATTTATATATAGTACATATATGTTACGTACTACTTAAATGACCTATATTGTTTCAGGACTCAGGTAATAGAAATGTATAAGGTGGTATTTAGCCTCTACTTAGTTTATAATTTAAGTTTCCAAAAAGAGATATATAAAAAGGTTTTACAAATGGAATCAAGAGAAAGAGACAACTATATTGATATTGCTAAGCAAAGATACAGCAC
Organism: Bison bison bison; assembly: GCF_000754665.1. NCBI lineage: Eukaryota > Metazoa > Chordata > Mammalia > Artiodactyla > Bovidae > Bison > Bison bison. The sequence continues at coordinate 7,093,044 of NW_011495080.1, read as the reverse complement.
AATCAACGAACTGAGGGGCTCATTCATTAGAGTTTTTCCTTTGTTTTCCTATAATGTAATAACCTTATTTGTACTGAGCCAGTAAGAAAAGCAAGTGATTTTGAGCAGCAATAATCTAAAGTGGTTAAGATTTATAAGGCAGGAACTCAGTTGCTAAGAGACAATTCCACTGCTTTATTTTTCTTCAATATTTCCCTCCTCTATGGAGAAGTTCTTTTGGCTCGGAAGGAGCAGAAAGCGTGAAAAGAGGCACAGAGGTCCTTTGTTAATCTCAATAAGTTACACGAGCGCATAGCGCTTTCTGGTTTGTAAAAGGCTTTCACATACATTTCTTCCTTTGGTATAAGAAACAGAATTAAATACCAAGCAAAGATGAAGAGTACCTAGTCTGTAATGAGTTTCAGTGCTTAGGATCAAGGCTATTAGCAGATATTCAGGAAAAGTAAAGACTAAGAAGAAAAAAAGAAAATGACTAGTTTGTATGGAGATAAGAAAAGTAAGATGAATTTTTAAAAAATAAAAAATGGCTACAAAAGACTGAGTGGAGATAGTCTATGGAATTTTAGAGAGCTAAAGAAATTTGAAATTAGATTGAATATAGATTGAAATGAGAGAATAATGCCAGGAATGAAAGCGTTTAGGAGACTAACAAAGGGAGAGCCCTGTGGTTTGGAAATTGTCCCTTAATCAGCCTGCAGGGCTACAGACAGAAACCCAGAGAGGGTGCTTGAGAATACACAAGGGCCCTGCGGCGGTGGCTGAACAAAACGCCGGCAGGGATTTCATCGGAAGCATAATCCATTCCGGGCACAGTCTGGCAGTGCTGGGGAGCTGGGAAGATACACTCAGGAACCTATGGAACAAAAGAAATATTTGAAGTTCAAAATAATTCCGATATTTCTAGCCATGGCTATACAATGGTGTTTGAATTTATAAGAGAAGTAGCGTCAGAAGGACAGAAATAAAATATTATCTTTACCCAGGAAGAAGATATCTGGCTTTGAAGAAATCAGTAGAAGGCGATTTGGGTGAAGATTGGAGATGCCACAAAATTCTTGATTTCTTGGGATTAACTCTGAGTTGCTCACTGTTTGGTAAGAAAAGATTAAAGACCCATCTATTTAGCCTAGAAATGAGAAATGCTCATTTGTTCCTGTGCCTATTTCTACTGCTCTGACTGCAGAGCTTAAAAATCATACCTCAGACAGGAATTCCTTACTTTTACTTGACCTTTAAAGTCAGTCTGGTGTTTTCACAGCCAGGATTCCTCACACTTTTCGCCTTATGGCAGACACACATAAGTGGTAACATTTGGACACAACACTGAGGTTTGGGCTGTCTCAGGCCCTGATGGCTAGCCACAGGGCTAAAGAGATCAGTAACCCATAGGCTGCTGTACTGACTATACAGAGAGGTAAGTCACACACACACAAAATGAATAGAAAAAAATGAAAATCTTTCCCTTAAATTGACTTTAACATAATTTTTAAAATCCAAAACAAAAAATCAAACACTAGAATTACATTTCTTCCATACCGACTTTAAAATACACTTGGTTTCCGGCAATGAAGCACACTTTGGCCCTTCCAAAGGTATTATAAAACTAGACTTCTGCTTCCAGGAAGATGAGGTAGGATGTACTTTTCTCTACTCCTCCAGCTAAGTACAACAAAATCCCCAGATGACCCACAAAATAGGAGGAAATATCTGCAAATTATCCTTCAGATAAGGGTCTACTATCCAGGGTATATAACAGAACTCTTGTAACTCAACAATAAAAAGAAAAATAACCCAACTGAAAAAAGAAAACCGGCCAAGGATATGAATAGCCATCTCTCCACAGGAGATGTATAATTGCCGATAAGCACATTAAAAGGTGCTCAACATCATTACTCATTAGGAAAATGCAAATCAAAACCACAATGAAAATACCACATCACACCCACAAAGATGACTATAATCAAAACGATGGACAACAGCAAGTATTGTTGAGGATGTGGAGGAAAAAAGAGCCCTCCTACACTGCTGGTGGGCATGCAAAGTGCAGCTGCTCTGGAACACAGTTTGGTAGTTCCTCAAAAAATTAAACCCAGGGTTAACATCTGACCAAGAATTCAACTTCTAGGTATATAACCAAGAGAACTGAAAACAGGGTAAAAAACATGTATGCTAATGTTTTAGCAGCATTATGGTCAAAAAGCATAAATAAACCAAACATCTATCAAATGATGAGAAGATACACCAATTGTGGTGCTGTGCTTAGTCGCTCAGTCGTGTCCAACTCTTTGTGATCCCATGGACTGTGGCCCACCAGGCTCCTCTGTCCATGGGGATTCCCCAGGCAAAAATACTAGAGTGGGTTGCCATGCCCTCCTCCAGGGAATCTTCCCAACTCAGGAGTTAAACCCAGGTCTCCCGCACAGCAGGAGGATTCCTTACCATCTGAGAAATCAGGAATAGCTATATAAAAGAATATTGTTTAGCATTAAAATAAAGTATTGACACATGCTAGAACAATGATGAACCTTGAAAACATTATGCTAAGTGAAAGAAGTCAGACACAAAGGTCACATGCTGTATGATTCCATTTTTATGAAATATTCAGAAGAGGCAAAGTCAGAGATACAAAACATAGATTAGTGATTACCAGGAGCTGGTAAGAGTAAGGCATAGGAAACTACTGCTTTGGGTATGGGGTTTCTTAATGGGAAATATTCGGGTGGCGCTAGTGGTAAAGAACCCACCTGCAAATGCAGGAGATGCAACAGATATGGGTTTGATCCCTGAGTTGGGAAGATTCTCCTGGAGAAGGAAACAGAAACCCACTCCAGTATCCTTGACTGGAAAATCTCATGAACAGAGGAGCCTGGCAGGCTACAGTTGCAGGCTTCATGGGGCTGTAAAGAGTCGGACATGACAGAGCATGCGTGCACACACACACACACAGAAATATTCTACAGTTAGATAGTATTGATGGTCTGACAACCTTGTGAATGTTCTAAAAATGTCTGAATTGTACATTTTTAAAGGTTGAATTTTATGGTTGTAAATTATATCTTAATTTAAGAAAACATACCCAGTTAGAAAAAAAGATTGAATGGAAAAAGAAAATCCTGGAAGGGGTAAATTAAGAGTTTGGGATTAGAAGCTACATATTACTATATATAAAATAGATAAACAAGGTCCTACTGTAGAGCACAGGCAACTATATTCAATAGCTTATAATAACCTATAGTGGAAAAGAATCTGAAAAAGAAAATACATTTTATGTATATATATATATATATATATGTATAAAACTGAGTCATTGCTATACACTAGAAACTAACATGACATTATAAATCACCTTGCCGGAGAATTGATGCTTTTGAACTGTGGTGTTGGAGAAGACTCTTGAGAGTCCCTTGGACTGCAAGGAGATCCAACTAGTCCATTCTAAAGGAGATCAGTCCTGGGTGTTCTTTGGAAGGAATTATGCTGAAGCTGAAACTCCAGGACTTAGGCTACCTCATGTGAAGAGTTGACTCATTGGAAAAGACTCTGATGCTGGGAGGGATTGGGGGCAGGAGGAGAAGGGGACGACAGAGGATGAGATGGCTGGATGGCATCACCGACTCGATGGATGTGAGTTTGAGTGAATTCTGGGAGTTGGTGATGGACAGGGAGGCCTGGCGTGATGCAATTAATGGGGTTACAAAGAGTCAGACACGACTGAGCGACTGAACTGAACTGATACTTAAAATTTTAAAAAATACTGGACATTATATATAAAACAAACATAAGAAGACTCTGATAGGTGGAGCAAGGAAGGCAGATTGGCTAGGGACTTTGGGACCTGAGCAACGACATAATGGTTGAGCTACCTGGGGGTGTGTGTGTTTGTTTTTTGTCTCATTACCCTCAACATGGAGCTGAAGAAGCCAGAAATCCAAATATACCAACAGATGAAAAAATTCCTAACAAAAATCTGCTATCTCCAGCCAAAGGACAGTAAGACAGAAAACTATCAGATAATAACTACCTTATTCCAGTTGCATTCCACAGAAAAGCTATGTCTTACTCTTACCTGCCCATAAAGGCCAGATGGAGAATCTTGATTTTCATCTTTGTTGGGCTGTGATGAGATGCTATCAGAGTACCAAAAAGGATGAGAAAGAGGCTGGGGCTGAAAATGCACTCAAAGATATAATTGCTGAAACCTTTTCAAATTTGTTATCAGTCCCTGGTGGCTCAGACAGTAAAGAATCTGCCTGCAATTTGGGAGACCAAGGTTTGATGCCTGGGTTGGGAAGATCTGGAGAAGGGAATGGCAATCTACTGCAGTATTCTTGCCTGGAGAATTCCATGGACAGAGGCTACAGTCCATGGGGTTGCAGAGTCAGACACGACTGAGAGACTAATACTTTCAACACTATCAAATTTGGCAAGTAATATAAACTTCAGATTTATAATAGAAGGAAATACTGTTTGGCGTTTACTCCAAAGAAATCCACAGTAAGATGTTATCATAGTCAAACTTCTGAAAACTAAAGAAAGAAATCTCAAAAGCAGCAACAGAAAAATGACACCTGACCTATATGGGAAAAGCAGTTTGAATAACAGAAGATTTCTCATCAAAAATCAGGTGTCCAGAAGAAAGTGGCACAATATTTTTCAAGTGCTGGAAGAAAAGAACTGTCAATTGGAATCCTATACGAAGAGAAGACACCCTTTAGGAAAGAAAAGAAATCAAGACATTCTCATTAAGGAAAACTAAGAGACTTTGTTACCAGTTCAGTTCAGTTCAGTTGCTCAGTCGTGTCCGACTCTTTGCAACCCCATGAATCGCAGCACGCCAGGCCTCCCTGTCCATCACCAACTCCCGGAGTTCACTCAGACTCACGTCCATCGAGTCAGTGATGCCATCCAGCCATCTCATCCTCTGTCGTCGTCCCCTTCTCCTCCTGCCCCCAATCCCTCCCAGCATCAGAGTCTTTTCCAATGAGTCAACTCTTCACATGAGGTGGCCAAAGTACTGGAGTTTCAGCTTTAGCATCATTCCTTCCAAAGAAATCCCAGGGCTCATCTCCTTCAGAATGGACTGGTTGGATCTCCGCAGTCCAAGGGACTCTCAAGAGTCTTCTCCAACACCACAGTTCAAAAGCATCAATTCTTCGGCGCTCAGCCTTCTTCACAGTCCAACTCTCACATCCATACATGACCACAGGAAAAACCATAGCCTTGACTAGACAAACCTTTGTTGGCAAAGTAACGTCTCTGCTTTTGAATATGCTATCTAGGTTGGTCATAACTTTCCTTCCAAGGAGTAAGTGTCTTTTAATTTCATGGCTGCAGTCACCATCTGCAATGATTTTGGAGCCCAAAAAAATAAAGTCTGACACTGTTTCCACTGTTTCCCCATCTATTTCCCATGAAGTGATGGGACTGGATGCCATGATCTTCGTTTTCTGAATGTTGAGCTTTAAGCCAACTTTTTCACTCTCCA